>NC_056735.1:1269544504-1269883988 GCF_019279795.1 Protopterus annectens
GTTTAAAAAAAAAAATGTATATGCATTGTCAAAAAAGGACTTGATTTAGCCAAAATATCTGAACTATTTATATCCAATTTGATCATAATTTCCACCACAGACTAGGATTTCAGGAACACCTTCAAAAGACTTGTTTCATTCCTTCTCACAGGAGTCTTTTCCTATCGCCTAGATACCTCAGTTGATAAAGCTTTTCTTTCATAGAAAAAAAGTAGATCTATATCTCAACCTTTTTCTGAGATTTTCCTCCTCAGTTCAAGACTTCAGCAAGGGAATTCACCAAGATACTAGAATTTGTGGCATCCATGATTCTTTTACCTAGACTGCACAGGAGAAAGATTCAATAGTACCACAAATCTGTATGGCCCCATTATTAACATCCCCTGATTTGTCAGATTCCAGTTTTGGGATTTGTAAAGAGAGCTGCTTTAGTAAACAGACCAGTTTTATCCAAATCTAGATCTCCCATTTTTCCTTCCAGCTTCAGCACTCCAGTCTGTTACTATGGACTCTTCAGACTTTGCTTGAGGACCCAGAGTCTACAGGAGAAAATGTGCAGGGTCTTTGGAACAAACCAAAACATATAAACATAAAAGAGAAGTAAACAGTCATAAATGCTCTCAGCTCTCTCAGTCATATATAATCCACTGGACAGTTATGTGCAATTACAGATGACACCACAGTAATGGGACACACAACACAAGGGCAATTCAGATTTTACCTTCAGTGCAGATTAGCCATGGTAACCTGGGATATAGCAACTCAGCACAATATGACTCTACAAGCATCCTATATCGCATCAGGGCAAAATATTGGGCAGAAAAGCTGAGCAGGGCAAGGAGAGACCTTCATGAATGGAAATTTAGTCATGGTGTCACTAAGGATCTGATGCATTTGTGGAGAACACCCCAAATCAGTCTTTTTGTCTTTATGTACAACAAACAATTGAAAAATTCTGTCCCACGTTTTCTTGCAAACCACCCTATAAAACAGATATATTATCATTTTTTTTGGACAGTAATGTTCCTATATGCCTTTCCACTAATATCCAGGGTCATTCTGAATGACTATCCAAATATCATTGTGGCAGCTCCCTTCTGGTCTAGGCAACACTAGTTGTCCCTTATTTTGGTAATGGCAAAGGGCAATTACCCCAAGCTTCCTCACAGACTGAACCTACTCACACAAGACATGTGTTCCCAACTAAAAATAACTTCAAATAACTACCTAGATGATAGAGTTGTTATACTTTTTGGCACCTGTTTTCTGAGGATGTGCACCAGGTATTAATGAAGGCAAAGAAACCTGATACTAGGAAGTCATGTATTTCTAAATCGAAAAGATATGGTAGTTGGTGTCAAGAAAAGAGTAAGGACGTTTTGACATCTACTATTTCTCTAATTCTATAATATTTGTGTCAATTATCTTCTGACATTTCTTATTCCTGTATCAAGGTCAGCCATTTCAGTGTGTCTGTCTGTGGATCCTCCCCTTTCAATGAATTCCCAATGCAAAATGTTTTTAAAAGGGGTTCTGCATACCCACCAACCTAGAAAACAGGTGGCTTCTCCTCAGAATCTTAATTTGTGTTAGAAAAAATAACTCTTGTTTTATTTGAACTAGTTCATCAAGCTGATTTGAGGCTTATAACAAATAAAACAGTATTAAGGACTGCTCTGACTTCTGCAAGGAGAGTGTCTGAGTTGCAGGCTTTCATGATAGGTCAACCTTATTTAATTTTGCACAAAGACAGGGTTTCCTTGAGAAATAATCATTCTTTTATTCCTAAAGTGGTATTCAAGTTTACTTCAAGACAAACTGTCTCTCTCTCTCTCTCTCTCTCTCTCTCTCCCCCTTCTTTCCAGAACCTAAAAATGAGGGAGGAAGGATTCTTCATACATTGAATGTCTATAGACAACTCAGATAATATCTTGATAGAACTAAAACCATCAAAAACTCTCATCAATTATTCATTTTTATGAAGGCAAGATGAAAGGGAAACTTGCCTCCAAATGGTTGTCACATACTATTTTCTTTTGTTATACTCACCACAACAAGTCACACAACCAGGCTGTGTCAAGGCACATTCTGCTAGTGCCTTTTTTGAAAGGGGTGGTCTGTTGAAGTATTCTAGAAGTAGCAATATGGCCCTCTGTACATACTTTTACATCTACAGGGTGGGTTCCTTTTCCACATCGACAGCAGTCTATGTTAGGACCATTCTCAAGGAGCTCATGGACCCTGATCCTTCCCCTTCCAATCATTATAAAACTATGGCGGTAGTGATCAAATGATAGAGAGTATAGTTGTGAAAGTAAATTTGCCATAACAGCCGATGTTCGAATGATCACTGCTGCAGTAGCCACTCCCTCCTTCCATCCCCCTTATTTTGGTATATTTTTTCATAGCTGGATGTATACATTGATTTGTATTTACCTACCATTAACCTCTTTCAGGACCCTATCCTCCCTCTTTCAGTTGGCATGGAAACTGTGAAGGGCTTGGTGATGATTTTCAACTGCTCTGTTGTCAGTGTTCTGGGATGGCAGCTTTAAACTCTATAAGCTGTCTGGCTGTTATATCTTGTGCAGGATTTAACCATGTACATAAGGCTACTTCAGTAGTTACTCAGCATCTACTGTTATGGTAAGATTACTTATACAACTATATTTTTGTTTTCATATAGTAAATTAATGCAAGACAGTTTTCTCTTGAAATTCATCTGAATGTCATACAGTTTAGATGATATAATTGATTCAGATATCTCCTAGAGCTATTATGATGTATTATGAATTTGTGAAGTATAGTAGTTAATTTAGTGAAATGCACACCTTGTCACACCATTTTATCTAACTCAGCTTAGACTCTGTCCTGCATGGCTATTAGAACTTTTTGTGCCGACCTGATAACTGGACTGGCCTCTGGGTCTAACTTCATGGAGTACACAATTAGACGTTTGCCTAGTTTGTCTTTGAAAAGTTCAGCAAAGGTAGAAAAAATGTGCTGTGCAAAATTAGATTAGTGGTCTTTTAAGCTAACATGGTGGACTTCCTTATTAAATGAAATAAATCCCATTTTCAAACTGTCTCTGAGCCCTAATAATGACTGGATGTGCCTCTTGACCACATACAATAATAAGTAATAGCTTCTTCCAGCAGAGTAACATGAAAACACTACTGATCCTTCAATTTGAATTTCTTCACCTCCATATGCAACAAGCTTCACACACCTTGCCAAATCAAGCTTTTCACCTTTACACACTCTAGCAAATGTTTCTGTAGACATAACATTGCACTTGGAACCTGTATCAACTTTGAAGTCTATGGGTTTGCCATTTGTCTGAACAGTACAAATTATTTTATTACTGGCCCATAAATCTACTGCATTGACTGTTTTATGAAGCACTGACACAACATCAACATAAAGAGTCGGGTTGCCAATGTCTAACTGATCAACTTGTTTCTTAAAATGTTCCCTCTTAATGAAATAATGTGGACCTTTTGATTTCCAAAACCTCTTGAAATGTTTCCACTTATTGCATTTGTGGCATTGCTGACCAAAAGCTAAACATTTCTCCCTTTTAGATTCATGACTTCCACCACAATTACGGCAGTTGACAATGAAACTAGGTAAGCATATGCCCTCACCCTTACACCTGTTTGCTGACTCACTCTTGTGCTTCACTAAGACTGTGTGATTTCCAGAGTTTACCTTAGAAATTGTTAGAAAGCTCTGGGGTTTACCAGTGAGTGCTGCAGGGGTTATAGTTGCTGCCATGTGCTTGGACCTGTTTCTTTTAACCACGTGTTGCATACTATCGACATAAGCTTTATCACTTTGCTTTCTAGAGCTTTTCCCATTTGTAAGCATATTTGTGTGCTTTTCTGTGAGCTCGTATATCTGACAAATCTCAATGGCCTTATTCAAAGTTAAATCACTGTTACAAAGCAAACTCTTCCTCACAGCATCATCTTTTATACCACACAGAAGTCTGTCCTTTATCAACTCATCCTTTAAGTCACCATATCTGCACATGTTAGCTTTATTTCTCAGGTCAGTTATATATACTGCAAAAGTTTCACCAGGCTTTTGATCCCTTGTATAAAATAAGTGCCTTCCCATTGTATCATTTGTCTGGGGTTACACGTTTCTCTAAGTTTACATTTTAAGCACTCTGGGTCCTCCCTTGACTCAGCCCATACAGCAATATGATGGTTTTCTCCCTCTCTCGCATAAATATCATGTGTATATACACAACGAGCATTCCCTTTCAGTTGCTTCTGACCCAGCTAAATTAAGTAGAATAAATGCCTTTTTGTAAAGTCATCTTTATCAGAAAATGCAGCCTGCATGAAAATGTTGTACTCTTGCTCAAACACTCTCCAGTTCTCTGCAATATTATTGTCAAACAAAAGTGCACTGGGCTTTTGAAATCTGTCTTCCATACCCACAAAGTATGCACAAACACACTGAAAATATGGCCGTTGTAATTACGTATGAACAAACTGTTCTGTGAGCTTGTAACAACATTCAAATGCACAATAAACTCTTTGAAAAAACTCTACATTACGAAATAGGCCCTGTAATGGCTAAATTCTGCAAAATATGCCCTGTAATGGCTATACTTTTGTGAAATAGCTTTACTATAACATAGCACAAACATGCAAACACTTTATACATTGATAACTCAGATATCTTTGCTTACTATGAAAAATACATGCTTTGAAAAAATGCAGCCATTTCCCCTTATTTTATTCACTTTATTTGGACTTTATTTCAAAAATTTTCCATATTAATTTGAATATTTTTTATAAATATCGTACATATCAGTTTATGTGAATATTGTTAAGAATGTTCTGTATGCCCCTTGTCATATTTTGTGAATAAGAAATAGTGCTGAGCAAGTTTTAATATTTAAAATTAATTTCTGACCTGTTTTTGTGAAGCTTGCACATTTTAAGAATGGTTCATTCCTGTATATTCCACCAACTGTAAGCAAGTGCCTCAAATTGTTTTAGCCATGCCATCTCTAACTTCATGCCCTTTGGGTAGGTCAGTTCTGACTTCATGTCCTTTAGACATGCCACTTCTGACACCATGTCGCTCGTTTGTCTCTAATACATACAACAAGAAGGCTGGGCTTTTCATTTAGATGCATTAATACATAGAAACACATCAGGATAAAATAAAACACGAGTGAATAAAATATGAATGGACTAGTTAACAGACAGAGCTTACCTATATGCATTTTCACATCTCAACAGCTAACTACAAAATGGCAGTCAGGCTCACATGTGCTCAGTATTTATACACTTGTGGAAACCCTTGGATAGCTTCTTAAAGATACATATATACACATTGATCTACAACCTTTAATTCATTGAATGTGTTTTATCTAATAGACACCTGTGTAAATAGTTGTTTTATATGTTAAATATTTCTTTTTAATTCAAATGTTACCATCTGTGTTTATGTTTAAAATTCAATAAAATAACTTCTAAAAATAATCCACAGATTTATCCAAAAGATATTATGACATTTCCTAATCCAGATAAACATATATCAATTGTCTGCTACTGAGTATCCACACTTGTTTATAAAACAGCACCATCAAGAGCTGGAATATATACAAATATGGTGTATCAAAAATAGTCTCAAACTAAGTGAAAAAAGTACAGCATAGTAGCATTTGTCAGAAATGATGTCACAGTCTCTTAAGTTATAAATGGTACTGCTCTTCAAACAGATTTGGTAATAAGAGACCTAGGCACTTATGTGGATAGCTTTCTCTTTTTCATTCGTCATATCTCCACCCCAGTCAGGAAACCCTTCTACCTGACCCAGTTAACTCATTACACCCTAGTGATGCCTTCAGGTGTTTCTGCAGTTGCATGTTACCTGACACCTCAAAGTGTCAGCTATTATTTGTTCATATTTTCATTAATAATTCCCAAACTATGCTCCATACAAGGTATTAGAAGATTCAATCTTAAAGCTTACATGATGGCAAACACATTTGTATCAGTATTGTATTATATATTGTATTCCTGTTTGGAAGCTGATAGTGTAAAACTTATTTTGGCATGTCAGGTGTTGGCCATAACCCAAGGCAGTGATATGCGTTTTGCAAAACAAAAATACTTTTTAGGCCAATCATCCTTTTGCACACATATTTGGATGGCATGAGTTTAGATTCGGCCCATGGAACCTCTGCTGTTCATAACACTCACAACCACCTAACTAGGCCTAGGATTACTACCTACCCAATCTAGTACTTCTGGGCTTCTAAGGAAAATTAAACCCTGTATACAACAGACAGTTTGCCTGCAGAATATTTTAGACTAGTAGTAGGTGCAGTGGCCTATCCTGTATCAGTTTTTATAAAGCAGTCAGCTTAGGAATGTTATGGCATTAAAAATTTATCTTGTATAGTCTCTTCACACAAAAAATGGAGCTTCCATTGTATTAAATAACTACAGATATATTGCTCTTCTTTCACTCTTTTTAAAAATATTATAGCACTATAGTTATGTGATGAACATGAACCAGTAAGCAACAGAGGATCAGACCATGTGACATAAACAGCCTCACTTGACTTAACAGAACATGTTCATACCAAGGATATTTGTAGGTGTGTACTTCACTGCCTTATCAAAATGTTTTTAATACAGTCAACTATAATATACTACATTCACACAGCCACTGGACTTTATTAAAAGGAAAGTTGGAAGAAACATCAGATTACTTACATCAGTTCCTGGCAGTGTGGTAAGGCATGCAACTTAAAAACTGTTCAGTCTAAACAAGAGCTAAGAGCCCACAAGTCCTTTATTAGCAGGTTTTCTTTGTTTAAGAATCTTTTGGTTTCTAGTGAGGACTGTGAAATAGTCCTGCATTCTCTATCCACTCTCTCTTGGGGAAATCCAAAAAACTGAGAATAATTCCTTGCAAATCAGTATAGGCTCCTCTTGTAGGCTAATGTCTAATTTAGTCAGGAGCGGTCTTAGCTCAACTGGTGCCCTAGGAAAAAGAGCTCCATGGCGTCCCCCCACACCAACTGGTGCCCCCGTCCTGGTCTGCCTACACCAAATAAATAAATACTGGAAAAGTGGCCCTGCTAGAGCTGCGCCCTAGGTGGCCGCCTAGTTGCCCTATGCCTAAGGCCAGCTATGAATTCAGTTGCAGGCAGCCCTGGTTAAATGCCCCTGTCTGGCGCACTCCACTTTTCATCACAGTGAATGGATCTAACTTTTGGGTTTGCAAGTTCCAGAATTAGCAAGATGCAACATCACAGTCTTTGCTTCCTTTTCTAAAATGTATAGCACTATAGTACTATGTCAGCAAAACTCTTTCAGAGGCTTGTCTGCTTATTATCTGGCAGCCAGCAGCATTAGTCAAAGTATAACTGGAGCAAGAAGCATAAATTAATATATGCAAGTCTGACTGACTGAATAAGCTCTACTGCAGATTTGGAATTCCTTTGTTCTGTCTCTGCAGTTGATGGAGTTCAGCCTTTGTCCTAACTATTGATCATTCCACAGTACATTATTTATTTATTAACAATAATGACTTTCTTTCACATCCTGTGAACTTCCCCTTTTTGACCTCTTGATATATTAACATCTGAGAAGCAAGATGGCTTATAGTTTGTATGCACCTAGCTTTGAAGTTTATACATGTCAATGGCATAGTCTGGTCTGTGCTGAAAACAGGTACTCATTACAGACGTTAAGCAGATGTCTAACTTTCTCCCATACTATGGTGGTTACAGGGCAAGATGGAAGCTCAGATTTAGTCCTCATACCGGTAGCTGCTGTATTATACAAATGCAATGACCAGCATGATATTGCCTCAGGGTCCCTTGTGAGCATGCATGCTTCAAGCTAATTTGCATTTTACTGACCAATCTTCACAGTTGCTGAAAGGTTATCCATGTTATCTGAAATTTGACAGCAGCAATAACACAAATTTTAACACAAGACAGAGGAACTCACACAATATTCTAGAACACTTATTTTTCAATTAGAAATTCACTCTATTTTTATACATTTCCAAGCTACATGCATGGTTTGCCGTTATTGCTTCCATTTCTGTCTTTTTGTTTTAATTAGCTTGTTCTGAGACTATCCCCCATTTATACTATCAGAACAATTCGGCTGGGAATATAATACTTTATAGCTATGTATTTGTTTTTCTGTGAGAATAAGTTCCCTCAACATTTATTTGTCACCTTTCCAACCTTATTGTACTAGGTTACAATTAACCTGAAATTAAAACAGACAGCATGCACCAGGTTGAATTTTATATAAAAATAGAATTTATTATCATATAAAAAAATAATTTATTAATTTTGAATTGACAATCAATAAAAATGAACTTTCTTACAAAGGTAAGTCAAGAAAAAGAAAACATCAAATTAGTTACATCAGTTCCAAGGCAGTGTGGTAAAGCATGTGACATACAAAATCAGCATAAGCACATGCAACCAATCAAAAGTCAAGAAGGTCATTGGTTTTACATAAAGACAAAAGCAAAAGTCCAAGTAAGAGCTTCTACAGTGTGGCGAATGCTCAAGCAGGGACTGTAAGCAATTCCTCCTACAGGAATAAAGCTCCTTCTCATCACTGAAGGCACAAACATATATATCATATAATGCGTTATGTTGAAAAATATCTGGCTTGTAAATGCAACGTCATTATAATTGCTTTGTCATCGTTTACTTAAAATAAAATTGTCATGAACACAGTACAGGTTTTTACTTTTTTAACTGTGATACATTAACTATAACCATAGTTATGTGAATTGTGCTAAATTACAGTATCACTGAAAACCTGTTCTTAGTATTTCATGTTAGCTATGTAATAGGATATTAGCATTTTAAGAGCTCAGTTTTGTACCTACTATATAATATTAGCAAAGGGATATATTAACTTCTACAGCATTACTATAGCAATAACCCACAGCTGGGTGAGGGTAATGTTCATCCTCATGACCAAACAAAGCCAACCATGGGTAAATCCCGCATTACTCACACCCAGCCATGGGTTATTGCTATTATACAATGACATTATTTAAGAAAGAAGTTACTTAGTTTTCATAAATAATGTCTTTGTATAACTGCAGTGTGCCGTTTTTCCGCATTGTTTCTCGATTCAACTGCTTTGTTGATGTACTGCGCACGTGTATGGAACTTCCATTATCCCATTTATGCTGTACATCAGTGCTTTGGAAAGCAAGCAATGGAGATAGGAATATCTCAGTTGCTTATTTTTTTCTTTTTTTTGGAAAAGAAAAAAAGCTGTAACCTCCAGACAGTTTAGAAATATAAGATATGGGGAAAATACAAGGAAAATCAAGTATATTTCTTTAGTTTTGCAAATCGTACCTGATTTTTCTTGTATTTTCTCTACTCTCATAAGTACCTCTCCACCTCGACAAAGATAAAGGAGGGGACAGGTAATGTTACTCTTATAAATGTAGAATGTTTTGAGAAAGATTTGCATTGTCTGAAGGAAAGAAAGTATGGAACTAAAATGCATGTCATTATTTAGCAATTTCGTTCCTCAGTGATTTGTCGAAAAAACACAAATTTTAAGAGGAACAAAATCACATGCATTTCAGTTTTAGACTTTCTTTCCTTTAGAATAATGTGTATCCACCACATAACAATAGAAAAAAAAAAGTCTGACCACACAATGATACTTGAGAGCAGTTGGATGTTTACTGTTGGTATACTCTCGATTAACAATGGGCATGCTGGTTGGGCTAACTAATTAGTGTGCTTGTTTCTGAATGTTAATGGCCAGTCATTGTATATTACTCAATTGACTACAAAAATACTAGTACACAAAAGCTTGAGCAGATAGCATAAATGACTGCAATTGCAAATTTCAGAAATAGCCATCAGATACTGACCCTTGTTGTGAGTAAAATAAATTGTTTAGCAGTTCTATAAACTTCACATGGTTAGGGAAGTAAAAGCCTAACCAGAAGACACAGACAGAAAGTGTGATTAGAGATAACAGTTTTCATATGATATTAGAATGGGTGAAAACATGAGATCCATATTTCTAGAACTATTTTACTGAAGACATTTAGGAGATTCAGAAACAAAGGCATGAGAATCAGTATATGAAAGGACGAAAGTGGCACATTTGCTTGTTTCTTAGTGTAGATTGTACTGAATGACACTGAAAAACGAAGCACCAGATAAAAAGAAAATGTACTTTGAAAATCATGCAAAAGTGATTTCCCTTGCGATGTGGAACATTACTGTAGTACAAGTGAAGTTTTAAATTACAGGAATGGGAGACACAGATTAAAAAGGGAATTTTACCACTGTCACTACACATAATAACATAATAGAAATGCCATCTAAATCTTGGGCATGTAATTGATGTAATTGTCATGCTGTCTGAAAGTAGACATGACTTTTGCTAGTAGACTGACTTCTCTTAACACACCTTTACTGTTGGTGGCTATCTGCATGGTCAGTGATTAAAATATTAAAGTTGTCATGTGCACCCCCCTTCTTGATTAGATATGAGTTGCCTGGGGAGAGTTTGCTCCTTGTCTATAGAGAACTACATGGCATCTTTAGGATGCAGAAAAGGGACAGGTGACATTATAGGCTGGAGCTTTCTTAACATCAGGTTGAAAGTCAATTCCCAAATCAATGAGGAAAAAAGGCAGACAAAATAAATGATAGCCATCCAACTAAATATCATATTCCACACAGTATTATTTAGTTTTCAACTGTAATTTTAGTTTAATTTATACATTTCTTTTTTTTTTAATTTCTTCAAAACTTGTGGGTTTCTGACACCATGACAGGAATGGGCCCATCCTTAATTCAAAATAGGATTAAAGTTCATGAAATTAGTATTGTTTCATTCTCTGATGTCAGCCAGAAGTGCTGTTCGCAGCACCCACAATGTGCCCAGTCGTGACTCCTTCTGCAATTTGTACAGTTACATGTACTGGTAACGTATCCAAAAACGATTGAGAGATTATTTTTTATAAGACTCGTTGCTCCTACTATTATTGGAACTGCCTTGTTATCTTTTTCCCATATTGCTCTCAATTCTACCTGCAAATCCTAATATTTTATGACTTGTGTCTCTTTGTATGCAAGCCACTGCAGTCACTGGGTGTTATGATTTCAATGATCAGTGCCACTTCTGTCGTATTTTCATGGACCACTACATCTGTCTTTTGAACTGTTGGTATTAGTGATCCCATGTGATGTAGACTTCATCATTTTCTATGATGCTTTTTGGCTCATGTGTCCATTGTTTTTCAGCTACTTCAATATTATAATGTTTGCACAATCCCCAGTGCAACAGTCTTGCCACATTAGTATGCCCTTCAGTATGCAGTCCATCTGCAATTAGCATGTCACAACCAGAAACAAGGTGTGTAACTGTTTCCAATTCTGTTTTACAAAACCTACATTTGTCTGTTTCTCCCACATGTTCAATAGTCTTTGTAAACCAATGTGTATAGTCCACTGAATTGGGCTGCCAATATTAACCTTTCATCCTTTGGTTTGAATTCGCCTCTCCTTAACAATTCCTGCATTTGATCCTGATCAACATGAAGTTGCGCTCGGAGGTTTCTATCCTTACAACTATATTTATGCATTTTCCACATGTCCTGCCCTCTCATCTCATCCTTCACCTTAAACACTTTCTTTTGTTCTTTGGCACACCTAGTTGCTGCCTGATTTTTATCTACTTCTGGTTTGATTTCCATTCCCGCTTCATCCCGATATGGTTCTGCTAGACTAAGAAGGGAAGTTATCTGAAATTTATTCTCATGTTTCAAAACTTTCACTATGTCTGGATCTTGTGAGCTCAGCAGATATGTTTGCAGTCCCATGATTGCAGATCTATACATGCAATCAGTTTCAAGTAGGCCCATACCTCCTCCGGAATGGGGAATATATAATCTTGGTACGCATTAATTTTTATAAATCATTTGATGAGTATGAAGCACCATTCTCGTTTTCCTGTCTAATCTATTCAACACCTTTTGGGGACAGCTAATCACTCCAAAACTGTAACTTAGTACATGAAGAGCAAACTGATTTATAGCTTGAACTTTGTTCCTAGATGTCAATGCTGTTTAATTTTTGTCTTCTAAAATATTTTTTACTGAGTTTTATTCAAATTTGTTCATGTTTTATTGTTGATCCTTTATAAATTCCAAAATATTTAGATACTCCCTCTTGCTCAGGTTCATTTGTATCGCATTCTTGTCCCAAACTGATGTTTTGTTGGTGCTGCAGGTTACCTGCTTTAAAGGTTGCTTTTGCACATTTATCAAGACCAAATGACATTCTTATGTCATCTGAAAAGGTTTCATGGCTTGCAATTGTGCTTTTATTTCCTCATCTGATGAGCTATTCATATTTAAATCATTGACAAAGAGAAGATGAGAAGTCTTTATACTTTGCTGCTTTCTGTGATCCAAATTTTTGCCATGATCTAATCTTGTAACAGACAGCTTAATGGGTCATGGGCAAGGCAAACGAGCAGTAGTGACAGAGTCACCCTGGAATATCCTCCTTTGGATTTTTATCCTTGGAATAATAATTTGTCCTTCATCATGGCTTAACTGGAAAGTGGTTTGCCGCTGTTTCATGGTCGCTGTAATGTAGTCGATTAGTGTAGGGTGTATCTTATGCATTTTTCAGCACTCTTTTATCCATGAATGTGGGATACTGCCAAATGATTTTTTTGTGGTCTATCCATGCCATAATTAAAGTTTTCCCCTTTTTACAGTTCTCCACTATGACTTTCACAACAAATGATCCTTAGTTCCATATGACTTTCTTTTATTATCTTTATGTTCTATTGCCATATTTGAATTCTCTTCTAAAGGACTATAAACTCTGTCAGGATCAATTCCAGTGTATAGTTTATATGTCATCATAAGGCAAGTTATTGGTCGATAGTTTTTAGGGTAGCTTGCAGGTTCACTCTTAAGTAGGAGCATTGTTTTTCCTGTTGTTAACCAGGATGGTGTCTGTTTGGGGTACGCATATAAATAGTTCTTACTCATGGCTAAATCTTTTTGCAAAGATGTTAAATGCTTTTAGCCAGTAGTTAGGTACTGCATATTGGCCTGGGGTTTTACAAGTAGAGGCTTTTCTTAACTTTATTTCAATCTGTCTGACCATTACTTCATCCCATTTCATATCCTGTACATTTGAACTTTTTATTCTTTCTTTTACTTCTTCTTTCCTTTTAGCATCTTTGTTATGTTCCACAGGATCTTCATAAATATTTCTCCAAATTGTATCTATTTCTTCTTTTTTTTTGTGGTCTTTCAATTCCTTTTATCTTGTTTCCCATTTCTCTGTAGAACTTTTTTGGGTCATCAATAAATTGTCTGTTGTGTACATTTCCTTTATCTGTGTATCTTCTAAGTTTTTCTGCTTGTGCTTATATTTTTAGTTTATCATTTGCAATAGTGCATGATACATCCTGATCCATTATAATACTGCACATTGCTTTTATCACAACCTTCTATTTGAGCATTTTTGTTGATCGGTTCCCTCTTCTATACTCTTCTAACAGTGACACTTTTGTCTTAATTGCTTTATTGTTTTCTCTATTCAATACTTCCGTGATGGCATTTGATTTCTCCCCGTCCTTTCCCTTACTACCCTGTATTCTTATGGTAGGACTTTATTGGTTATTAATTTGGCTGCACAGTAATGTATCCTATTTACTTCTGTTATATTGCATGAATATGTATGGACATTCCTAATTACTGTGTTCATTTGTTTTATGAAACTTCTAACTTTTAGATTTTATTGACCTTCTGCAGTCTATTTCTTTCATTGATCTTAATATATATATATCTCTATTTAATCAATAAACTATTCTCTTAAATCATTTTCTTGTAAACTGATGGCACATTCTTTGTCTACCATTTCCTGTGGGCATTCTATAGGAAGTTGCAGAGCTTCTTCATGTGCCCCGTTCTCCCCTGTGTCATCTGTTGCTCTTTTATATAGGAACTCACTGGCCTATCACTCCACAACATTGACTGTGCCAGAGTTGCCACAGTTTCCTGTTCTTTCTCTTGCTGTATAACTCCAGCTGAATCTTTGTACTAGTTTCCTGTGGAAGGCTCCAAAGTATCTTCATATGTCAACTGATTTGATGCTTCCTGCTCCACTATTTTCTCTTTAATTTCGGTGTCCATTGCTCTAGTCTGTTGTGCTGTTATCTGAGTTAAATTTTCTATACTAAATCCTTCACTTTGCAGTTAATCCATAACCTCATTTTCTATTACTTTAACTTCTCCATTGCTAATCCTCTTTCCTACTTTTCCTCTTTATTTTCATATTTTTTATTGTAAAGTTTTTTATATCCAAATGACTTTGCCCATATTTCAATTCATATATTGTTGGTGCTGCTCTTTTTGGATAGATTAGTTTTGCTTTTTCCTTTGCATAAATCATCATCTTCTTTCGGCTGTCTCTGTTAGGGGTCACCACAGTGGACTTTCTTTCTTCCTGTCCTCTGCATCATGCTCTTTCACACCAACCACCTGCATGCCCTCTCTCACCACATCCATAAACCTTATCTTAGGCCTTCCTCTTTTCCTCATACCTGGCAGCTCCATCCTTAGCATCCTTTTCGGCCTTCCTCTTTTCCTCTTACCTGGCAGCTCCATCCTTAGTATCCTTTTCCCAATATACCCAGCATCCCTCCTCAGCACATGTCCAAACCAACGCAATCTCGCATCTCTTGCTTTGTCTCCAAATTGTCCAGCCTGAGCTGACCCTCTAATATACTGATTCCTAA
Source organism: Protopterus annectens (assembly GCF_019279795.1). Classification (NCBI taxonomy): domain Eukaryota; kingdom Metazoa; phylum Chordata; order Ceratodontiformes; family Protopteridae; genus Protopterus; species Protopterus annectens. Next base: position 1,269,559,327 of record NC_056735.1, read on the forward strand.
TCATGTCCATCCTAGTCACACCCGGTGCAAATCTTAACATCTTTAACTCTGACACATCCAGCTCTGACTCCTGCCTTTTCGTCATTGCCACTGTCTCCAACCCATATAACATAGCTGGTCTCATGTAGACCCTCATGTAGACCTTCCCTTTCACTCTTACTGGTACCCGTCTTTCACAAATCACTCTTGACACTCTTCTCCACCCATTCCACCTGGCTTATACTCTTTTCTTCACCTCTCTTCCACACTCACCATTACTCTGAGCTGTTGATCCCAAGTACTTAAAATCATCCACCTTTACCAACTCTACTCCCTGCATCCTCACCATTCCTCTACCCTCCCTCACATTTACACACATATATTCTGTTTTAGCCCTGCTGACCTTCATTCCTCTCCTCTCTAAAGCATATCTCCACCTCTCCAGAGTCTCCTCAACCTGGTCCCTACTCTCACTACATATCACAATGTCATCTGCAAACATCATAGTCCACGGGGCCTCATGTCTGATCTCATCTGTCAACCTGTCCATCACTACTGCAAATAAGATACTGCACCATATTAAACCTGTTTTTCTTTCCCATGTCTATATTTCTTCTTCAGATGTCACTTGCTTTTCTTGTTTCTCCATACTTTGGGGACTAGTTGATCCATCATGCTGTGATGTGACTCATGTTAGATTTTCTACTCTGAATCTTTCACTTCACAAATATTCCATAACTTCAACTTCTGTTTTTTCGAACCTCTACTTGACTAATCTTCTGTTTTACATTCCATGTTTGCCATTTTATTTTCTTAGTGTGAAATTTTCCATATCTGGATGCCTTTGCCTATATTTCTCTTTGAATATCTTTGGGGCAACCTTTTTGTGTAGATTAATTTGGCTTTCTCCTTTGCATAAATATTGTACCATATCATATCTTTCTTTCTTTCCCATGTTCATATTTCTTTTTTATGTCCTTCAGACATCTCTAAATTTTGTTCTTTAAATTTTTGCACTTCCTCAGTCTCTACTTTTTCCAAATGGCACAAGGTTTCTTGGCCTATATAGAGTTTTTCATGGATCTATTGTATTAATGAACACACATTTTTATTTGAAGCTTCTGACAGTTTTTCTTATGGAAGTATTTTTCTTTCATCTAATTTCTGTCTTAATCTTTTTGTATATCTTTTGTCTGGAAATTTTGGGCTTTTTGCATAATAGGAACAATACACAATTTATTTCTTATCCTCAGTAGTCCACTCTATTGTCTGTATGGGTCTTTTTTGACATATCAGTTTTTGTGATTTTTTTGTGGACTGCTACTTCGTTCTACAATACGGAAGCCATCCTCCCCTTGGGCCTGGCCTAACCCCATTGTAAGAACATTTCCATGTCATGATGATTCTACACTGTCATTTTTTCCAGTCCTGGTAGCAGTGCGCCTACCAGTACTGGGCACTTTTTTATCCTGTGACTTGTGCACCCCACTATCTTTTTTATTTTTTTAACCTACTTCTGTCTATGGTATATGCTATATAAAATACAGTCTATATATCCGTGTTGCCTTGGTGAAATTTTGAGGAAAAATAGGGTCCACCTCATGAAAGTATTCACCAAAACTTGAGGATGAATTCAATTCCAGCAATAATTCTCTCTTTTTGCTGATTTTATCATCTCTCCATTTGGAAAAAGGTTAACTGTTGGTCATTAAAATTCTTTTTCAGTCATGATCTGGGCTATAAGGACAAAAGTAAATACAACACATGTGCATAGTTTAGAGTTGCCTATCACTATGATTTGGGGAAAAAAATTATGTACCAAGAAAGCACCCCTCAACACACACACACACACACACACACACACACACACACACACACACACACACACACACACACACACATAGACACACACACACACACACACACACACACATGTGCACGCCCACACACACACATGGGCAGAGCATGTAGACTCCATGGAGACACTGACCATGAGAGCAGGACTGAAACGCAAGACTGTGGAGATGTGAGGCATGTATCTTACCTACTGAACAACTGTGCTGCCTGATAGCATTGATGTGCAACCAGCAGTGAGTAGCATAAGGAAGCATATAGGTATTCAGTCGATGCTAAACTTTTGGGCAAACTGAATTCTGGACAGAAACACACATCTTCAGTGCTTGATGGGAATTATTCATTAACAGGAATAGCCAACCACCCACTGATTTATTAAGATCAGGGTCACAGGTGACAAAAACTTATCCTGGCAAGGAATAAGACAGAAAAGAGTCCTGAATGGGATGCCACTTCATCACAGGGCATAGTACCAATCAGATGCTCACTAGATATACATGTGGGGGAAAATGTATTTGGGAAGTGGGAGGAATCTGAAGGTCCCAGTGAAAATCCAGATGACCATAAAGAAGAACAAGCAAACACTGCACTGAAGGCACTGAACTCAGAACAGAGCTAGGCAGTTGTGGCCTGTGAGATGTCAACTGCAGCACTGTGTTGCCCACCCAGAAGCATGCATACATACATAAATTAACTTCAACAACTTCTGATCTTTGCATATGTCTTTATCATATTGCAGCTCAGAATATCATGCTGACTTTAGAGATACATTGAAAGTATCTGAAAGGGAATTTTTTTTTGTGGTAAGGTCTATCTTCTTGATTATTATTATTCAGTTAAATCATAGGTGATCACCCTGAAGTAGTAATTATTTTTACTGGGTCTAAGCATATAAACAGCATTGCATGCATGCAGCCATCCATCCATCCACAACCCTTTTCCCATTTTTGCACATGGGGTCAGGGTGTCACTTCAACAGTGATAGTCATTTAGAGCTAAGGTTCACACTGCTGGGTGGCTAGCCCTGCTGCAGTGGTTTTTGCACACCACACACTTGCTCACACATTCGGATCTAAGGCCAATTTAGAGCGTCCAATCCACCTACTGCATGTCTTTGGAATGGGAAAGGACACCAGAGCACCTTGAGAAAGCCCTCACAAATACAACAGAACATACAGACTCTGGGCAGAAAGCACCCTAGCTGAGAATTACATCACGGAACCTTTTGCTTTGAGGTGCTATCCGCTGTGTCAGTGAACTATCAACATTGTATATTGTCATTTAGTTCGTATTACAGTAAACATCTCATGCACACACCCTGCTGCTCTTTGCAAAACAGGTTACCATTGTTACACCTCATTCTTACCTGGGAGTCTATATGTGGAACCACAGAGACTTTCATTTAAACACCAGCATCCTCTGAACAATGCAAAAAAAGCACAAATTGTCAAAATGTGGCACATCACTCTGTTGTCTTTTTCCTGTAAAAAACAGAAAGCACATACTATAAACAAAATGCAGAAGTATATTTGTCAATGTAATTCATACAAAGGCATTTTATATGAAAAAGTGAAAAAGCAAAAAAAAAAACCCCCTAAATTTTGAAACTAAAAGCAAGATGATGTCATTCCTGGATTATATTAACTTCTAGAGACAGAAAATTCTAAACTGCTCATATATTTGGTACACCACTTCATCTTTTTTTTTTTTCAAGTCAAATATCATAAGCAAAACATAATATCCACTGAATTAATGTGTTAGACAGGTGCAGATGATATAAAACTTGATTGATTTATGAATATACCAGAATAAAAGTTGTCATTTCTTCTTGATGTGGAGTAAAGGGCAGCAGTATGTACACTGTAAGTGAGGCTGGCATATGCCTTCTGACATCTGAGATTGATTGATAATAAGGAATCAAAGTTACAGAGTTCACTCTAACTTAAAACTTACCTCATAAATGAGGTAATGTAATCATCTCCAAAATATGTACCAATGTTTAAGGTTAAATATTTCTAAAGGATTCCTTAGAGAGAAAAAAAAATGTGTCTTTCTGCTTATGTCATGTATAAAGAACATATACATAGCTCATAAAAACGTAACAAAGCACTAACAGAAAAAATAATGATGTGCTAGTTAACTTTTCAATTAATTATAATGTTGCATCTGTCAAGTTTATATTGGGCTATGCTTATAATGTCTCATACCCATGTCTTCCATGTACAGCTTTTGCTTTAAAAAGTGATTGTAAATAAAAACAAGTTAAAACCTCTAAGCTTAGAAACTGCAGTAGTCCTGGGTTCACATCTGTTTTGTGTCTATATCTGATCACTGTAAAACTAATTGATATTTATACTTTAATTTACACTAATGGTAATTATTTATATCACCATTTATGTTGTGAAACATGACTCATGTCCTATTAGAAAGAAAACAAAATATAAATAATTTGTAGAAAACTGCATACATCAGCAAATAACAATTTTCAGTCAAAAAAATGTTGTCTGTCCTACAGTGAGTCTGAAATTTGTGGCTATGCCAAAAGTAAATCTGAATATGTCATTGTTTGCAAAGTTCTAGTATGTAGCATAGCAAATATATAAACCATAGTTGAAACGATTCTTAATAATATCATCAGCCTCGTTCAGAAAATCTCAAAAGAGGTTACTGAAAAAACAAAATGCTAGTTATCGGATGCTTATTCTGGTAATTCTTTTTGCATGTTTCAACTTATGGAAGATAGGCAAAGAATGGAATGTTGATATTCATAAGATCCTATTCAACCCGTCTGTCTGATATGAATGATGGGTACTGATCCAGTCTTTAAGCTTCTTTAAGATTTTTCTCCCCCATAATCCTATCTTGAGTACTGACTTCCCTGACCTCTTTTGATGCCTTTAGTATACAGACAGAGCTTTGCTGACTGCTAAATGCTCCTTCTTTTGTACAGTCTTGTGCATACATTTATCAGCCTCTTCCCATTTAGGATATTTTCCCTAACTCATTTCTGATTTTAGGTATAGGTACTTCAATCTTTTCATCAGATTTGTTGGATTCAAAAGTTGTTCTTGTTTTTCTCCACACATCATGGGTGATAGATCCAAAAACTTCCTCTGTATATAAAAAAAAATGTGTAGTTATAATTATTCAGTTGTGATTTCTTAGTTTTATTAATATTTTCCTCTAGTTAATTACTGGTCTTTCATGCTGCATTTAATAGTTGATTCCTAAACTGTGGTACATTCAGTATGCTGTGAAAGGTTTTTACCTCTGTCCTTTTCTTGATTATGTTGCTGACAAGTTTTACTAATGGATAAGACCAAGACTGAAAAGAGCTTTCTTAAGTGTGCCAAGTGTAGGCACAACATCCCACCTCAGGACACCCACAATCTCTTTGTGGTGTGCCAGAGGCCAGAGCCCCTGATTGCTGAATGCTCTGTTTTTCATGCTTTCAGGCCTAGATCCATTGCTGAATGATGAAACAAAGTAATTTTAAATGGTCTTCTACCCCATGACCCTTCACCTGACAAAATGCAGATAAAGATAAAACAAAAGAGAAGAAAGTGACACAAGAAGGGAAAGCCTCATGCTGCTCACCCTGCTGTTGTCTCTAATGTGATGATGTTGTATCTGAACCCCTCTGCTTCTGCAGTCAAATAATCTTCCATCTGATGACTCTTCTTTCAGAGCCAATAATGGTGACACAGGATAAGTATCTGGGGCCTTCTGCCAGTAGACATTCATCTCCGGGAAAACTTCTTCAGTTTGTTTCCAAGCCTTCTTCCATCTCTGCATTCTAGTCTGTCAAGTCTTTCAGAAGTGCCAATGATCTGACTGAGAAGCATATGATGAGAGCTTTTCAGAAATCTCAGATTAAAATTGGTGTCATTCCAGCCCTCTCTATTTTTTATGTGGATCAGAGTGGACCTTCATCTCCCTTTCTTGTTTCTGGTCCTAGTTTTGGCACTACCTTGCGCATGTATTTGGGAGCCAGCAGATACCCTAACCTCAGTTCAGGATCATTCTCATCTGATTCTTTCAGTGCTCAAGTACTAAACATTGATTGAGTCTTTGGATTGAAAGGTCTTTGTCATTGTGTTTAACTCCAGCCCGTTGCTATTCTTGGTGTCAGATTTGGCTTTTGATGCTTCAGCAGTGATCTCCTAGTCAAAGTCCCCCTGAGTGTTTGATGTCAGCAATTCCTTCCCCAGTATTGCTGACATTGACTTTAGTGGAGAAGAATATGGCATCAGATTAGACCTCTCTGCTACTGGCAGACCTGGGATTGGCATTTGAGGTCATGGAAAGGAAGACTGCTGCTCTTTCAAAAGCAATTACATAGCTTCTATAAGTGGTGTCTCCACTCACGTGCACCCTGCAATCTGTGCCCCAGCTTGTTCATCATGTAACTCTGGGCCACATCAGAACTGATAGCCTCAAACAATTTGTGAAAGTTCACTCTGAAGCCACCAAAGATTAGAATTCTCCTAGAAAGAAGATTTACAAGAAGGCTCATATACTCTCCTGTGGAGTGTCTGACATCTGACAACATCTTGAATGATCAAGAAGATATACCCCTGTCAACTCCAGAGGAGACCACATATGGAAAGATCCTGGAATTGATGAAATAGAGGGGGTCATGCCTAGCAACCCAGCCATGGCAGTAGACTCTTCTGACCCCATCATCAGAAAGCCAAACAAAATTATATGTCCACCTAAGGACCATCATCACTTGTCCGAGGGACATCTGTTGGATTATTTGATTGTAAAGGCAGCTACCAAGAGGGAGCTGTTGGATGGTAAGGCTCTTGTTTGTCTACCTAACAATGGACCCAGCTTAACATGAGGTAAACTCAAAGGAACCATGACAAGACCAAGTGCAGCAACCAAACCATAGCTTTTACTTTAGAAAAAACAACTGAGTGCTTTTATCTTGCTTATAACAAAAGACTTCATTAGAATCTAATTGCAAACTGAAGAAAAACATTTAAATAAGCCTCTCATTTAACTGCATGCTAAATAAAAAAACAACTAAATAAATCCCCCGTTACTTATTTCCTATCCATTAATACGCATAAACAAACATATTGAAACACATTTCAATACTAAACCAATCTCGACATCTAATATATATATATATATATATATATATATATATATATATATATATATGTGTGTGTGTGTGTGTGTGTGTGTGTGTGTGTGTGCATATATATATATATATATATATATATATATATATATATATATATATATATGTGTGTGTGTGTGTGTGTGTGTGTATATATATATATATATATATATATATATATATATATATATATATATATATATATATATATATATATGGATCAGTGTCATTTCGAGGTAAATTCATTTTGCCGAAAATTCTGACATAGGGTCCAAATTGCCAGAAATACTACTGACAGTGTATATGCCCTTTACCCCAACTGTAGTGTGATCTCAGAGTGAGAATATTAAAGTAGGGGGGTGTGGGGGGTGCAGCCCCCCACCCAGTACAGTTTAACATTGTCTAGTATTGTTTTACTTTGTCCAGTCCCTATTAAAACTGTAAGTAAGTAGTTTATAACCTGAGTAGGTGGAGGGCTACACCCCCCACACCCCCTACATTAATATTCTCACGCTGAGATCACACTACAGTTGGGGGAAAAGGGCATATACACTGTCAGCACTATTTTCGGCAAAATGGATTTTCGGTGATTTGGACCCTATGTCAGGATTTTTCAAATACTAGAAACAGATATATGTTAATTTAATCCTGGTGATACAAGGGCATTAAACTTCATTTGCCATTTCAATTCTCTCACTTCAGTTAACTCTTCCCAGGGACCTCCTTTTAAGTTTTATGCACAATATCCAAAACAAAGAAACAAGAATGGTGCATTGGGAATTGTGTAATGTATTTAAACAAATCACTATTTTTATTCTTAATGATCAAATTATGTTCCTATATACAGCACAGTCTCTGAGCCATCTTTTGGTTTTAATAATCCAAAAACCAGGGTGAAGCAGCAAATGAGAACCTCCAAGGAAAACACAGTTTTCGTATTCGTGGGGTTTCTCTTGTTGAAAAAAGAAGAAACAGAGGCAACAGAAGCCGAAGCACCATGGCCTGCCTTGTTTCTGACAGTTTTTGTCTCTTTATGAACTAATGGTGAAGCACCGTCAGTAACAGATACGTGATTATCTTCAGGAACAATCTCCGCTAAATTAGGAGTCTTAATAGGTGATTTGTTGGAACCTGAAGTAACAGCGCTAATAATTTCCTTATAAACAACAGGTTGTCTAGAGTTGTTAAAAGAAGACACCGTATTAAAAGTACGGGAAAATAAGCCTTATTACTACTGAAATTGCGCTGCACTCCGTAAGTTCTGTTTACTTTGCTGGAATGCAAAAAGTTAGAAAAAGCAGAATTATCTTCGTAAGAAGAAATGTCACGGACCAGCTTAGATTGTTTTCTGTTGATATTATCAACAGAATATTGGTCAACTTCTGCAGTAAATTTCACCAATAGTTCATCGAAATCTTTATCACCCAATGTTTGTTTGAAAAAAGATTCGACCTCAATAATTTCTTTCCTAAGCAACTCTTTCTTAGCTAAGTTATTATCTATTAAAAATTGTATAAATCGCAAACCTGCATCATTAAAAAATGATACCAGAGCATCGAAGAATGGTTCACCTTCAGAAACCCCATTCGGGCACTTAAAAAAACGAAGGCCCTTAGGTACAATACGTAATTCTATACACCGTAAAAAGTAATGATTTTCAATGTCCAAGGAATTGTACCTTTTCAACAATTTGAGTAAATGTTCACGGTTGGTGAAAAAATCAGAGTTTTTACTGCCTTTTACTGGTCCTCTGGAGCATCCGGAATGCCTGAATGGGTTCTCCGCACGGTCAAAGAAGCTCTCGAACGTCGCTCGACCAATAATGCGCTGATTACTGCCGTCAGAGGAATTCACAGGACGCGTTGATTTACCAAGGTCAATAACAGTGTCAAGCTCATGAAATAAATCAGTTAAGCTTGAAGTTTTAACGTTTGAAACGTTCTCTTTAGCCTTAGTAACCAGAAATTTCAATGAGTTGTTAATCTCGGTTAAGGTAGTTGCCAGCAAACTATTTAGATTACCTTCCTCCGTTGAAGGTGTTGGATAAATACTAAGATTCAACAATGGTTCCTCCGCCACCTCCGCCATGGTTCAGCACCAAGTAACAAAGAAGCAAAAGAAGTGCAAAAAGCAAACACAATAATCCAAAAACCAGGGTGAAGCAGCAAATGAGAACCTCCAAGGAAAACACAGTTTTCGTATTCGTGGGGTTTCTCTTGTTGAAAAAAGAAGAAACAGAGGCAACAGAAGCCGAAGCACCATGGCCTGCCTTGTTTCTGACAGTTTTTGTCTCTTTATGAACTAATGGTGAAGCACCGTCAGTAACAGATACGTGATTATCTTCAGGAACAATCTCCGCTAAATTAGGAGTCTTAATAGGTGATTTGTTGGAACCTGAAGTAACAGCGCTAGTAATTTCCTTATAAACAACAGGTTGTCTAGAGTTGTTAAAAGAAGACACCGTATTAAAAGTACAGGAAAAAGAAGCCTTATTACTACTGAAATTGCGCTGCACTCCGTAAGTTCTGTTTACTTTGCTGGAATGCAAAAAGTTAGAAAAAGCAGAATTATCTTTAAGAAGAAATGTCACGGACCAGCTTAGATTGTTTTCTGTTGATATTATCAACAGAATATTGGTCAACTTCTGCAGTAAATTTCACCAATAGTTCATCGAAATCTTTATCACCCAATGTTTGTTTGAAAAAAGATTCGACCTCAATAATTTCTTTCCTAAGCAACTCTTTCTTAGCTAAGTTATTATCTATTAACAATTGTATAAATCGCAAACCTGCATCATTAAAAAATGATACCAGAGCATCGAAGAATGGTTCATCTTCAGAAACCCCATTCGGGCACTTAAAAAAACGAAGGCCCTTAGGTACAATACGTAATTCTATACACCGTAAAAAGTAATGATTTTCAATGTCCAAGGAATTGTACCTTTTCAACAATTTGAGTAAATGTTCACGGTTGGTGAAAAAATCAGAGTTTTTACTGCCTTTTACTGGTCCTCTGGAGCATCCGGAATGCCTGAATGGGTTCTCCGCACGGTCAAAAAAGCTCTCGAACGTCGCTCGACCAATAATGCGCTGATTACTGCCGTCAGAGGAATTCACAGGACGCGTTGATTTACCAAGGTCAATAACAGTGTCAAGCTCATGAAATGAATCAGTTAAGCTTGAAGTTTTAACGTTTGAAACGTTCTCTTTAGCCTTAGTAACCAGAAATTTCAATGAGTTGTTAATCTCGGTTAAGGTAGTTGCCAGCAAACTATTTAGATTACCTTCCTCCGTTAAAGGTGTTGGATAAATACTAAGATTCAACAATGGTTCCTCCGCCACCTCCGCCATGGTTCAGCACCAAGTAACAAAGAAGCAAAAGAAGTGCAAAAAGCAAACACAATAATCCAAAAACCAGGGTGAAGCAGCAAATGAGAACCTCCAAGGAAAACACAGTTTTCGTATTCGTGGGGTTTCTCTTGTTGAAAAAAGAAGAAACAGAGGCAACAGAAGCCGAAGCACCATGGCCTGCCTTGTTTCTGACAGTTTTTGTCTCTTTATAAACTAATGGTGAAGCACCGTCAGTAACAGATACGTGATTATCTTCAGGAACAATCTCCGCTAAATTAGGAGTCTTAATAGGTGATTTGTTGGAACCTGAAGTAACAGCGCTAGTAATTTCCTTATAAACAACAGGTTGTCTAGAGTTGTTAAAAGAAGACACTGTATTAAAAGTACGGGAAAAAGAAGCCTTATTACTACTGAAATTGCGCTGCACTCCGTAAGTTCTGTTTACTTTGCTGGAATGCAAAAAGTTAGAAAAAGCAGAATTATCTTCGTAAGAAGAAATGTCACGGACCAGCTTAGATTGTTTTCTGTTGATATTATCAACAGAATATTGGTCAACTTCTGCAGTAAATTTCACCAATAGTTCATCGAAATCTTTATCACCCAATGTTTGTTTGAAAAAAGATTCGACCTCAATAATTTCTTTCCTAAGCAACTCTTTCTTAGCTAAGTTATTATCTATTAACAATTGTATAAATCGCAAACCTGCATCATTAAAAAATGATACCAGAGCATCGAAGAATGGTTCACCTTCAGAAACCCCATTCGGGCACTTAAAAAAATGAAGGCCCTTAGGTACAATACGTAATTCTATACACCGTAAAAAGTAATGATTTTCAATGTCCAAGGAATTGTACCTAAGGGCCTTCGTTTTTTTAAGTGCCCGAAACAAACATTGGGTGATAAAGATTTCGATGAACTATTGGTGAAATTTACTGCAGAAGTTGACCAATATTCTGTTGATAATATCAACAGAAAACAATCTAAGCTGGTCCGTGACATTTCTTCTTACGAAGATAATTCTGCTTTTTCTAACTTTTTGCATTCCAGCAAAGTAAACAGAACTTACGGAGTAAAGAGACAAAAACTGTCAGAAACAAGGCAGGCCATGGTGCTTCGGCTTCTGTTGCCTCTGTTTCTTCTTTTTTCAACAAGAGAAACCCCACGAATACAAAAACTGTGTTTTCCTTGGAGGTTCTCATTTGCTGCTTCACCCTGGTTTTTGGATTATTGTGTTTGCTTTTTGCACTTCTTTTGCTTCTTTGTTACTTGGTGCTGAACCATGGCGGAGGTGGCGGAGGAACCATTGTTGAATCTTAGTATTTATCCAACACCTTCAACGGAGGAAGGTAATCTAAATAGTTTGCTGGCAACTACCTTAACCGAGATTAACAACTCATTGAAATTTCTGGTTACTAAGGCTAAAGAGAACGTTTCAAACGTTAAAACTTCAAGCTTAACTGATTCATTTCATGAGCTTGACACTGTTATTGACCTTGGTAAATCAATGCGTCCTGTGAATTCCTCTGACGGCAGTATTCAGCGCATTATTGGTCGAGCGACGTTCGAGAGCCTCTTTGACCGTGCGGAGAACCCATTCAGGCATTCCGGATGCTCCAGAGGACCAGTAAAAGGCAGTAAAAACTCTGATTTTTTCACCAACCGTGAACATTTACTCAAATTGTTGAAAAGGTACAATTTCTTGGACATTGAAAATCATTACTTTTTACGGTGTATAGAATTACGTATTGTACCTAAGGGCCTTCGTTTTTTTAAGTGCCCGAATGGGGTTTCTGAAGGTGAACCATTCTTCGATGCTCTGGTATCATTTTTTAATGATGCAGGTTTGTGATTTATACAATTGTTAATAGATAATAACTTAGCTAAGAAAGAGTTGCTTAGGAAAGAAATTATTGAGGTCGAATCTTTTTTCAAACAAACATTGGGTGATAAAGATTTTGATGAACTATTGGTGAAATTTACTGCAGAAGTTGACCAATATTCTGTTGATAATATCAACAGAAAACAATCTAAGCTGGTCCGTGACATTTCTTCTTACGAAGATAATTCTGCTTTTTCTAACTTTTTGCATTCCAGCAAAGTAAACAGAACTTACGGAGTGCAGCGCAATTTCAGTAGTAATAAGGCTTCTTTTTCCCGTACTTTTAATATGGTGTCTTCTTTTAACAACTCTAGACAACCTGTTGTTTATAAGGAAATTACTAGCGATGTTACTTCAGGTTCCAACAAATCACCTATTAAGACTCCTAATTTAGCGGAGATTGTTCCTGAAGATAATCACGTATCTGTTACTGACGGTGCTTCACCATTAGTTCATAAAGAGACAAAAACTGTCAGAAACAAGGCAGGCCATGGTGCTTCGGCTTCTGTTGCCTCTGTTTCTTCTTTTTTCAACAAGAGAAACCCCACGAATACGAAAACTGTGTTTTCCTTGGAGGTTCTCATTTGCTGCTTCACCCTGGTTTTTGGATTATTGTGTTTGCTTTTTGCACTTCTTTTGCTTCATCTTTTGGTTTTACTTACATAAAATCCACTGCATACATGGCAAAAAGTCATATAAATCACTCCTATAGACTACAGCTGCAACGATATTTAGATTTTAATGTGAACATAGTAATCACCACCAAATCTTTCTCTAAAATATATTTACATTGTGGGCAAAATCCACATTTAAAAGTCCCCACGTTCCTTTCTGTTCTTGCTAGGGAATTAATATCAATCCTATCAAAATATTGTTTAAAGTACCTTGCTTTTTTAAATAAAACAACAGGGGATTCCCCTAGTACTTAAATAATATTATCAAAACAAGAAACAAATGCCCCAGTGAATATAAAAAAAATTGTTATCAAAGACACATTCGATTAATATATATATAAAGTATTAACAAATGTATTATCTAACTTTGCTATCCTGAACATATCATTTCTAAAATAATTGAGTCCATATTCCTTTGGGTTAGCTGTATAAAGTGCAGTTACATCAAGTGTAAACATACAATTTTCCTGTCCTGAAAAACAGTATTCTGTCAAAGCATCTAATAGTGGACATGGGTCTTTCAAACAGTAGCCCAACTTCTGTATGATTGGATTAATAACTGAGTCAAGAAATACTGATATAAACTCAATGTTTGTACCACTATTAGAAATAGTCAGTCTACGCCATGTACATTAATTGAATGTGTTTTAGATAACATTTTTTATATTTAATAAAGCTTCCTATAGCCAAAAAAGGGGACTGGAGATGGGTGCCAGAATGGCACCATCATTTGCAAATGCTGTCATTTGTGGATGGGAACAAGAACATCTATGTACCCACAGTGAATTTCAAAAAGTATAAAAGGTACATAGATGATCTGTTTTTTGTTTGGCTAGGTAGCTGATTTAGTTTCAATAAAGAATCCATTACTTTTTTAGATGTAAAGGTTACCAGGAATCCTGATCATACCCTACAAACTGAGGTGTTTAGAAAATATCTCCAGTACAATACATTATTACATGCTGGTAGTCATCACCCCCCACATCATCCGCAATATACCCAAGTCGCAATTTTTGAGGATGCACCGCATTTGTTCTACTCAAGAAACTTATGCCCGGTTTGAACAGGATCTGCATAATCGGTTTATCCAGAGGGGATACAAAGACAATAACATTTGTCAGGCTAGGGATCAGGTCAGACAACAATCTAGAGTGGAGCTATTACAGTACAAAAAGTCTGATATTGATAGGGATGAACAGCAGCCATGGTTGGTAACCACGTTTGGCATGAATTTCCAGATGTTTAAGAGGGTTATCAACCAACATTGGGACATCTTAAAGGTGAATGCCAAACTTAATGATATCTCATCTTCTACTTGTTCATTCTCTTTCCACAGGGGGCCGACATTAGGTTCCTGTTTTAGCCATTATAAATGTAAGGTTCCGCCTACACTTCAACAGTCCACTATATTTGGAAATAGGGTTAAGGGATGTGTTCCTTGTGGACATTGTTCCGCCTGTCCCCATATATTTAAAAGTAAAACATTTACCAGTTCTAACATCCACAAGGTTTATGGCATTTTATGTTTTGGAAATTGTAGCAGTGAATGGATTGTGTATTTGGCTACCTGTTCCTGTTCGGCGTTTTATGTTGGACAAATGTCTAAAACATTGAGGCTTCAGATTTCCAAACACCTCAGTGAGATCAGGAACAGGGGTTGGGAGGGTGGCCTGATGGTTAAGATGTTTGCCTTACAAACACAATGTGCAGGGTTTGAGTCGCACAAGGGATAATTGGCTAGGCTTAAAAATGGCTCGCAAGGGCAGCTAGCTTTGTACTAACCTATGAACAGGAGAGCCACTAATGCTTTATTTAAGCACACCTTGGCCCATAAGACAGCCAGATTTACATTTACTGTGATTGACAGGGTCCAGGGTTCTAATTTTTCTAAAGTTGGTTGGAATCAGGTAGGATCATCAGGCTAGGGGGTTTGTTTAAACCTGGTCTGAATGAATTGTCATAGTGATATATCCAACCAATAATTTTTGTGAGTGCTAATAATGTTATGTATATAAGGATTGGGCATTTGTATTTGTTTTAATGCACTGAGGAAGGCTGATGCCGAAACCAGTTTGCTTTTTGGTTTCTGATGTTACCTAAATAAACAGGTTCAAGTTTTCACCCGTTGTGCTGGACCTCTTTTTGTGTTTTACTACTGCCTGGTTGGTTTTGTCTGTGCACATCCGTACGTGCGGGCGTATTTGTTTTGGACTACTTGGTTCCAAATCCCCCCTTCACAAAGATTTTCTAGAGCTCTTTGACCCACAAAGTATTGAGCTTGTGAAGTTGCTTTTGAAATATAACCAGCATATAGTGAATGGACTGATGCAAGACGATACTGAATTAGATAACCATATTACTAAAGATCTGTTACTTGAATATAATTTTTAACAATATGAGAACATGCCTGGGAAAATTAATAAAGTTGTGGCTGAAATTAAACATGGGAAATCCAATAAATGTATTAGCAATCAAACAGATTGCAAGAATGGGTATGCATATCCTGACCTTAAATGTGTAGACGGTGTGGTGCAGTCCTCCAGTGAAAATCTTAGTCTTCTTGAAACAGTGCCAGTTAACAGTGATGATGAATCCCCCCTTCTTTGGAAGAGGTCCCTTTATAACATGCTGAGCAATTGTGCAACAGAATGAACTATCATGTGAGATCGCAGAATCAAAGCAGAGGAGGTTGGAATCATTATTGGCAGCATAATCAACTAGCGATTGGAGGCAGAGGGAGGAATTAAATTGTGTATATTCTTTCAAAGAGAATGGCCCATGCATCACTGAAAATGCTACAGGTGACTTTAAACTTTATAATTTTACTTTAGATATATATATATATATATATATATATATATATATATATATATATATATATATATATATATATATATATATATATATATATATATAGGCAAGAATATGTTAATTTGCTCAGTTAAGGTCAGTCTTTTGTTCCAGCTATGAGACCTAATATATATAAATTTCTTGCTGACTTGATATTTATTGGAAGATATGGTTATGCAAAATCAGAAAGCCCTGAGCTGTTTTATTTTCTGAATGTTAAAATTCTCACTGTTCCCAAGATTTTTGTATTCTGAAGTTACATAAGAGCCTTAATCCTCCCCCCATGAGACCTATTGCGGATGCGGGTAAATCCAAAATCCAACCTCTTGCAAAATATATTGACATCAGACTTAAGAATTGTTTAAATTCTTCTAGTCATTTATGTCACGATTCATGGAATGTTTTATTGAAGTCAGGAGATGTCAGTGTTTCAAAAAAAAAATAAATAAAAAAAAAAAAAAAAATATATATATATATATATATATATATATATATATATATATATATATATATATTTTTTTTTTTTTTTGATTATCGATATTGTCAACACATTTAATGTCATACTACATACTGTAGGTCTTGAGTGGTTTCATGAATTTATGGTGAAAAGCACATATTTCAATAACAATGACATTCGTATCTTGGACACTTTTATGGAAGTAGTCCTACAAAATAATTTTGTAATCTTAGATGGTAAATATTTTCTCCTAAAGAAAGGGGTTGCCATGGAGGTGTCTTGTGCCTCCATTTTCACAAATATTATCCTTTTACAATGGGAAAAGAAGTTTTAATTTAATAGATTTAATCCCCCACCATGGTCATTCTACATCCATTCTTGGATTACACTTTTATAATTGGGAAGGGGTCAATTAATCACATTGAGGAATTTGTATTTTATCTGAATATGAACACCTCATTTTTGAAGTTCACCTTTTCCTATAGTACTTCACAGATTAGTTACTTGGATGTGTTAATAAGTAAAGATATGGTGAACAATAGGTTGGTTAGTAACATTTTTAGGAAGCCAACCTATTCCAACAGTCTCCTTCATTATTCTAGTTGTCATCCTGAACACCAGAAGAAGGGGATTGTGAAGAGGCAGTATGTTAGGCTGGTTGGAATGGTGCCTGAGGATGAAATGTTTATTACAGAAGGTTACAAGTTGGCTTCCATGTTTTCTCTCAGAGCTATCCTAAAACTTTTGATGAAGTCACCGGTAAAAGATTAAGTGGGAATTACAAACCTTTACTAAGAAATGTTAGCCATAAATTTATGTTCTGGTTCACCAGAACAAAGTAATGGTGATTATTCTGAATCATTTGTCACCACATATACAGTGGAACATCTTAATATTGTACAGATCCTTTAAAAGAACTGGGGCACTTTTTCTTGTTTTGATAATATTGCTGCAGTACTAGGGGAAACCCCTGTTCTTGTATTTAGAAAAGTAAGGTCATTTAAACAATATTTTGATAGCAGTGATATTTATTCTGTGAGAAGCGATAGGAAAGTGGGGACTTTTAAATGTGGGTTTTGCCTGCAATGTGAACATATTTTAGAGAAAGATTTGGTGGGGACTGATAAGTTTCTATAAAAATCTAAAGGTCATTGCACCTCTAATTCTATAGGAGTGATTTATGTGGCTTTGAGCCAGGTATGCAGTTGGTTTTTACATAGATAAAACCAAAAGACTGCTCAGAGACTGTAGATAATAGTATAATTTGGAAATTAAGAATAAAAATAAAAATAGTGCTAATTTAAACACATTAGACAAGTCTCAATACACCATTTTTGTTTTTTTCTGTTGGATATGGTGCATAAAAACTTAATGGGAGATCCCTGGGAAGATGAAATTGAAGTAAAAGAATTGAAATGGCAAATTAAACTTAATGCCCTTCTATCACCAGCAGTGAACATCTATCTGTTTCTAGTATTTGAAAACTTCTTTCTTATAAGGTCTGACTGATATATATTTATACATTTATATTTTTTATATATATATGGGTGGTGCAGTGGTGCAGCAGTTAACATTGTCTCCCCACAGCAAGACGTTAGATTCTTGACTGGAGTGCCTTCTGTGCGGAGTATGCATGTCCTCTTTGTGTCCGCATGGGTTTCCTCTGGGTACTGTGGTTTCCTCCCACATTCCAAAGACGTGTCTGGAGTGTTTCTTCCCAGGCCTCCACTGAAAATAGGCTCTGTACTAATCAGACTTTCCCAGTCAACAAATGTTAAATAAATAAAAAATATATGTTAGATGTTGAGGTTGGTTTAGTATTTAAATGTGTTTCAATGTGTTCATTAAGGTATATTAATGGTTTGGGAAATAAGTGCTGGGGGATTTATTTGGTTTGTTTTTATTTAGCATGTGATTGAATGAGAGGATTATTTAAATGGGTTTTATTCAGTTTATAATTAGATTCTAATGAAGTATTTTGTTATAAGCAAGACAAAAGCACTCAATTGTTATTTCTACAATAAACGCTACAGTTTGGTTGGTGCAATTGGTCTGGTCATGGTTCCTTTCAGATTTCCTAGTGTTGCATCGGTGTTTTGATTCTTGGTTCTTTATGTAAAATGAGGCCAGGTTATTGGATATGATGAGGAAGTCGACATAGACCTGTCCTGTAGGTGTTGAATTATGCCACATACATGAACCATTTCCAAAGAGATTTAACTAACAAGCTTTGAACTCTTTGAGAAAATCATCCATGCTACAGCCTCCAAAGCAGTTAGACATCACAGTGGGGATGATGCTGAACATTATCAAATTTTCTATATGGATTCTGCATAATGCTGCTAATGGAACAACCCATGCAGTGGGCCCAGGCAAAAATCATGCAAAGCCATGCCTGGCTTCATCTTTGTAACTTTGCAGATGATTTTAAAGTGTCCTTCACAAATGCCCCTTATAATGACACATCTTTATTTGTTCCTTTAGTGAAAGAAAAGTCATTGAGGTGTGAGCAGGAAAACAAGACTTTGTCTGCCACAGTCATCAAATGTGTGACCCCACAAAGATCTTACAACAAAAATTAGAGGTGGTCATAATCATTATGGTTTAGAAAAAAACAGAATTAGCCCTTTGACTCCACCTTAGGAGTGGTCTTGGAAAAGGTTGAACCTTTAATGGGCAGGGATTCTGGAGGTCCTTTTTTGGGAAACATTATCAGTGTTCTTGAAAGCTTGTGCATCTGTCCACCTCTGGAAGCAATCCAGGTTCCATTTATCTCACCACTCACCTGGGAGTATGGCTATTACACAGGACTCTCGGGTGGGAGAGATAATATCCAGAATCTATATTATACCCTTTTCCGCTCATCACCCCCAAACTGAGACACTTTTGCATGTCCCATCCCACCAATGAAAAATGGCCAGAGAAGACATTCCTTTTCTCTCTCTCTTTTAGAAAAAAAATGAGGCCCACCTGACCAGTTAAGATGGAGACTGCATTCAAGATTATTTTTAGTATCGTGGAAGAACAAGAACCTCATGTCTAGTGTTTAACTCAGTGGCCTAAATCTTCACAAAAAGACACTCTTCAGAATGGTCAAGATACAATCAATTTTGCCCTGCCTGAAAGCAAATAACTGGAAGTGATCACTAGATCTCCAACATGCTTACCACACCATAAAAGTAGCAAAAACATTGAGCAGTTTCTATGCTTCTGGTTAGGAGCCACTAATTATCATTTTAGAGTCCTGCCCTTTACTAAGTATATGGCAGTAATTGTATCCCAACAGAGACTAAGAGAGCTCTGCATTCCCATATCTGGACAGAGGGATCCTCACTGCTATGACCAAAGAATGTCTTCTCAAAGCCAGAGACTACTTGTTACAGCTCTGCCTCTCCTTAGGTACTTCTGTAAACTACAAAAATCAAGTTTATAATCAACACACTATTGGATGCCATCTGTACAAGACAAACTGCACAGTCAGCTCTCCTTCAGACAAAATTAAAAATTCAGAGCTCCAATGTCTTATGAACCACCCATCTCCATCAGGTCTTTTGGTCCTCTGGGTACTTGGTTTAATGGCTTCAGCTATAGTCATAGTTCTTCACGTATGCTTCTCCATGAGAACTTTATAGGGGCTACTAAAAGTATAGTAGTCTCAGCTCTTAGACCTTCCTGCAACCCACATAATCCTTATTTAGCTGATGTGCAATGCTTATTTGAAATAGTGGCTCACCTCTCCATTATCTCAGCAGGAAGACCATTTGATAATCTCCACGGATGCCTCCTGTTTAGGGTGGGGTGGGGGCATTTCAAGGGCAGTATTGTATAAAGGACTTGGAATCAGACAGAGGCAAATTCTTATATAAATATCCTTGAGATAACAGCAGTTCTGTTTAGTTGCAGGTGTTCCAGGACCTTTTGCCTCCAAGAGTGATTTCCATTCAAACAGACACCATTTTTATGGTGTGGTATTTGAACAATCAAAGATAAACCAGATTCTCCACCCTGTGCTGAGAAGCCATAATGGTTTGGCAATAAGTGATTGCTTCACATCACCTTCTGATCACAACACACATTCTGGGGAAAGTTAACTATCTTGTAGACAGGCTCAGCATGTCTGTCCAAATGCCTTACAATTGTTCTCTTAATCCAGTGATTAAAAATATTCAACCCTTGTTGCAGTCCCAACCATTGCTAAGTGCAGATTTCCCCAACAAGAGAGTCCTTGAGAGACATTCTGGTTGGAAAGTGGCCACTGGCACTGGATTATTTTATACATTTCCCTCCCTTCTTTTAATGCCCAAAGCAGCAACATGCAAAGTCACTGTGATCCTCATTGCCTTATGTTGCCCACCACAAATTTGGATTCTCATGAAGTGCCCATGGCTTCTAGATCCACATCTGGACTTATCACACACAAATCCAGTCAGCCTCTCACATAGTTACTAAATCTCAAATTAATTTCTTGATTTCTCTAGTTTAATTAATAGCCAAGTACCCTTTGTTATTTGAGGGTGTGGTTCACATTCTTTCTGTGTCTCAAATCCACATGCAAAATATGGCATTGTTCCTCTCTCTCAGCATCTATTTCTGAAATCCTTTACATTCTTTCACACTTGTTTGATATGGGTTCCAGTTACTCTACAGTCATGGTGCAGCTGACTTCTATATGAAGCTTCCATAATGACATTGGCTGTCTTTCTGTTTATTCTCACAATTTGCTTAAATACTTTCTGAAAGGAACCTTTCTTTTATGACTTCCTATCATAGATTCACTCCCCCTTAGGACCTCAATTTATCTTAGAAACCTTGGCAAAAACATAATTTCAGTCAGCATCTTCAGCACAGCTAAAATTTCTCTCCAGGAAAACTCTGCTTTTGGTGGTACATATGTCTGCCAAAAGAGTTTCAGAACTGCAAGTCTTATCTTCCATCGCTCCTTACATAATTTTCCATAAAGACACTGTGTTATTTTGTACAAGTCTCTCCTTTGTTCCCAAGACTGAATCAGACTGTAACATGACCAACCTATTTATCTGAAGATCTTCTTTCTGACTCTTATTAACCATGAAGGACACATTCTTCATACACTATACATTTACAGACAGCTGATATTCTATATACAAAGGACAGCAAAAAAGATAAGCAATTGTTCATCTCATTTTATGCCAAACAAATTGGAACAAAAAGTGTCCAAAATTACCCTTGTCCGATGGTTATCAAATTGCATTTCCTTTGTTTAATCTTCACGGAACAGATCTTTGCCAGACAAGTCAAAAACTCATTCTAAGAACTTTATGAGATCCTAGAAAGATGTATT
The DNA here is from genome assembly GCF_019279795.1 of Protopterus annectens. Lineage (NCBI taxonomy): Eukaryota > Metazoa > Chordata > Ceratodontiformes > Protopteridae > Protopterus > Protopterus annectens. The sequence goes on from NC_056735.1 coordinate 1,269,580,821, forward strand.
CATCACCAGTTCCTCTCCTATCTCCTCACCAACAACCTTCTCTCCTCAACCCAACACAGATTTTGCCCATCCCACAGCATCACTACTGCCCTACCCAAATTCACCAGTACTATAAACTCCCACAGGAATCTAGGTAAATTAGTCACCTTCCTAGATTCAGCCAAGGCATTTGACACAGTCTCACATAATAAACTACTGTCTTGTCTCTTTGAACTCAACCTTAACAAGCCCACCCTACTCTGGTTTAAAACGTGTTTAGATAACCACCAACAATCCATCAAATGGCATAATTCTCTATCTCAGCCCACTCCCAACCTCCTTAGGCAATCTTAGGACCCCTTCTTTTTAATATCTTCACAAACCAACTCCACTCAGCTACCCCTAAAGCTGACATAGTCCAATACACTGATGAGACAACTCTCATATGCTCTGCACCCAGCATCCAACCTCTCCAACAAAAAGCTCAAGAAGCCTTCTCTCAAATAGACAACTGGCTTAACAACTCAACTCATACTAAATCCCAAGAAAACACAACTAATGTTATTCCACCCTACTAAAATGAGCAACCTTACCTTCTCTATACTCTTGGCCAACAAAACCCAAATCACCCCTGTCACTAAGGCTAAAATCCTAGGAGTTACCACTGACCACCAACTCAAATTCACAAAGCACATATCAACAGCCATCACTAAAGTCCACAAAAAGCTATGTTCCCTCTATCGCTGTAAAAGTTATCTAACCCCAGAATCTCGAATTGCAATAGCCAGGACCCACCTCCTATCTACTCTACTTTATGCATCTCCAGTTCTAACTAATCTTTACAAAACTGACCTTAATAAACTTTCCATCTGTTACAATAAAATTGCTGGATTGACTACCAATGCCAAATCATCATCCCACCACTGCCTTTCCCTACAAGCCTTGCACTATCTTGAATTTCTGAACCTATTAAGGTACCATCACCTCAGCCTAGCTCATCTAATTCTGTACTATCCCGAGAAAACCCTTGACCTGACTGGCATGCTGAACTTCTACAATTCAAATAGACAACTTTGGTCCTTTGATAAAGCCTTAATCAAAACCATCACATGCAAAAACAACTCAGGGGAATTACTACTTACCCATGAAATAGCAAAAATATAGAACAACCTTCCCACGACCTCAGACTACAAAACTCCACAACCTCCTTCAAAAGCCTACTTAAAGTATACCTCTTCACCAACCATCTATGCAACTGTAATTGACCCCCCCCCCCCCCCGAAGCCTCATCCACTCATTATTTCTATACCCCATCTGTCCTGGACAACACAAAAAACACACTTTAACTATACCTATCCATGTGTGAGCAATAACCTATATATGAGTGTATGTACATATGTGTGTGCGTGTGTGTGTGTGTGTGTGTGTATGTGTGTGTGTGTGTGTGTGTGTGTGTGTGTGTGTGTGTGTGTGTGTGTGTGTGTGTGTGTGTGTGCTCTTACATGTATATTTGCTTGTCTGTATATATGGAAACTTAAACATTTATATACTTTTATTCAATTGTGAAATATCTTACAATGCTCTACCAGATTCTTATCTACTCTCATTGTATATTTTGTACACTTTTATTTTCAACCAAAAGGGGTAATATCCTCTTATTGTATACTAACTGCTGTAAAGTCTACAATCTATATGCTACTACTCTGTAATGTCTCTTTTGTAAATTTTCTTCTCTCTGTAAACTTATGGAGTCTTTCTCCCCAGGACTCTGCTGAAAACAGACAATTGTTGTCCAGTCAGACTATCCTGGCAAACAAATGTTAAATAAATTCTGCAAGGTCTATCATTCCTTCTTCACCCTTTTCCAGGAATTCCACCATGGGTGATTTGTGCCACAGCAACTTGGTCTACATTATACACTTTCACCAGATTATTATACATTGGATAGCTTGTCAAGCTGCAGGGCTTCTTTACAGCAATAATCGTAAAGGGTATCCTGTCATGACACCACCCATAATTCAAGGTAGCTTGGGATCATGAGCCATCAGCTGGATTGAATAGGCAGAATGACTAGAACATGAAAGTCATGTACTTAACATAACACTGAAATCATTTTATCCTAGTTCATCTGATAAGGCATCCCTCCCATTATCCCCTTCAAAATTGTCATTTCTGTGGACCTGGCAGTCCATCCCAAAACTCTTCTGCTTTTTTCTGCAACATTCACCTTGAATCATAACCTATATTATTAGTCAGAAAACTCAGTGTGAGGAAAGTCAGTACCCAAGGGGATTATGGTTGAGAAGTACCTTAAAGGAGCTCAATGCTTGAAGCAGGGGTGTAGCCAGTAAATTCCATTTAGTACTAACAAATACTTATCGCTACCCCCACCCCACCTACCTGACATTTAAACAGTGGTCATATCACTTGAACTGTTGCCCGACCCCAGCCCGTACTTAATGTTTGCAACATTTTCAGTGGCTCAGTCAAAAACTATTAAAGGTATTGTTTTTAGATTTGCAATCCTCTCTGTAAGCCAGTTATATACATGTTTTTAGAAGCATTAATCTAGATGGTTATAGACATCATATGGTTTAATAAAGCCCCGATGTTTCTAACAGGTTCAGAAAAGAATTGTACTCCTTAGAGTGCAAGGAGTGTGCCTGGCTACACCTTGGCTTGGAGCAATAGCGGGGCAGAGTAGGTTCCTCGGTCAGCTCAGTATCTATCAGTCGCATCTGACAGACTAGGATGAAAGGATCCAGCACTATAAGTATATAAATTCTATTTCCTCTCTTGCAAAGAATAGTACCCTTTCCTGACTTGATAAAATGGATATTTAAAAGCAACATTAATAAAAGAAGCTGCAATATTCTTATAAAATCAAGTGAGGCTCATGGTAAGTGGACTTTATTTTCAGCACATTAGAGAAATCTGTATTAACAGCTGAAGCTTTCATTTCTTGTCTTAGTTTCTTACAGAATTAATTTGTGCGACTGTATTGGATTTGTATGGAACTGTGAAACCGGACATACTATTTAAATAGTGTTTTAGTCGGAAATTGCTTGGATTGTTTAAATGTTTCGATCAGTAACATATGTAGAAAAGTCTGGTGTTTTATTTTTAAGTGCTTTGTACTCCTGTTTTTGTTGTGGTGTTTATCCTGTAGCACTTTTCTTCAGTTGCACTGTAATTTTTGCTATCAAAGATGGATACCAGTGAAGAAGACATCTGCTGAGTCGCTCTGAAGGAACTCAAGAAAAGCCTCTCTGCCATCCCTGTGTCTGCACTGGCAGTATAAAGTTCATTCATCAAGAATGTTTAGTCCAATGGCTAAAGCACAGCAGGAAGGAATACTGCAAACTTTGCAAGAATAGAATTGCTTCCACTCCAAGCCATCTTGAGATGCCAGTTTCTGTAAGCTTCACCCAACTCATACATTTATAGGTTTTGGTTCTTGCAGGGGAAGCACAGGTTTCTCAGCTCTCCTCTTAGGCAGCTGATATTTGTGGTTCCCCTGATTTTTAGTGAAATTATTTTTTTTACATCTGTTCTAAGTGTTACAAGCCTATAAATAGGACTGTTACAACTGTATATGTAGCTTTATTATCTTTTTTTCTGAATATATCAATCTCCACTGAAAATTATGTTTCTTAATGTTTGTTACATTAACTAAAATATTGAGCAAATACATAAAAAATAGTCAGACAATTCTCAGTTTGTGTTAGAATCCTGAGTCAATTGGTTTGCACGCTAATTGCTCTAAAATTGCTACAGTCATCCTTGGCTTTTAGTTAACTGTTTTTGATCTTGAACATACTGGATTAAACAATGGGTGCCAGCAGAGGTGAAAATGGTCATGTCCAACGTGATGAGGTGCTAACTGCATTGGTTTCTAGCTTGTTGTTGACTGTCATTTCATTGAATGAGAGGTTTAAATGTTGAGCTGTTTAAGATGTCTTATGCATTTCAATGTATGTGTTTATCTGAATGTGTTAACCAGTGTAATATATTTATCACATTTATTTATTTATTTTTTTAAATATTTTTTTCTCTGAAAGAATCCAATCACTAGCGAATACCTTACCACCTGTTGCCACCACCAATTTCCCCCTCACTAACCAACTTGCCCCAGACATTTAACCTCCAGCCTGTTCCAACATCTCAAATACACTCCCTGCTTCTTAAACTTAAACCATGTACACCATCAGCTGACCTCCTCCAGCTGAATACCTGCAAATTGCAGCTGGTGTACTTGCCTACCCTATTTCTATCTTAATAAACAGAACAATTTCTGACTCTTATGTCCCATCCATCTGGAAAGTATCACATATCATCCCCTTGCATAAGGGAATTACCTCAAATGAATTATCAAACTTGCACCCCATAGCCCTTCTCTCTCCCCTAGCAAAAATTATAGAGAGATGTATTCACCGTCAATTACTTCATCATCTCCTCCAAAATAACCTACTAGTGGACTGCCAACATGGCTTCAGGCCACAACATAATACTACAACTGCTCTTCTATCCTTTACAGACTGCATTAATAAAAACAGGAATACTAACCTGCTATCTTCAGCTCTTTTCATAGACCTCCCAAAGGCCTTTTATATGGTTAACCACCAGCTATTGATAGGTATACTTAAATCACTTTCTCCTGAGTCTCAGTTAGTACAATGGTTCCAATCCTACCTGGAAAACAGAAAACAAGCAGTCCTGTGGGACAACAACCTATCCTCTCAGCTTCCAATCACCTTTGGAGTCTCACAAGGATCAATTCTCGGACCACTCCTTTTCACTATTTTCATTAATGATCTGAAAACCTCCCTTCCCCAAACTACATGCATACAACATGCCGATGATTCGACTCTATGTCCTGCATCCTCTCCGACAAAACTCCAAACTACTACACAAATAGTTTTTACCTTAGTTGAAAACTGGTTCCATCAAAGATGTCTCCTCCTTAACCCCCCCCAAAAAACTAAATTATTACTGTTTACTCCCACAATTTCATAGTGACATCAAATAATGGAACAGAAATCGCTCCCGACACCACAAAACTCCTCGGTGTAACAATAGATAACATTCTCAACTTTGACACACACATTAACTCAACTATTAAATCAGTTAATAGAAAACTTGGATTCCTTTATAGAATCAAGCCCTTTCTCACAGCCTCAGCTAAGATTTCTATTGCCCAAGCCCACCACATTTCCACCCTTCTCTATGCCTCTCCCATCTATACTAACCTATGCAAAAGCAATCTAAATAAACTAGCAACCACCTACAACAACATAGCCAAATTTGCCACCAGTGCCCCTTTCCACACCCACCATTGCCATAATCTTAAACTTCTGGGATGGCTAGAAGTACAAAATCAACTACTTTTCCAGCAACTTATTTTTATCCACAAGATTTTACATCATCCTACAAATACTCCCTTACTCTGTAACCTTTTCAATTCTTATAAAAATCTACCATCCCTAAGATCTGCTAAAAAGCTACAAGTAGCCACCATAAAATCCAACAACAAATCCGAGGACTGCCTGTTCTCAAATGCTGTTGGCAATACTTGGAACAAACTTCCAAGAGAAATAACATCGCTAACCTCCACCAACCTTTTCAAGAAACAATTGAAAATCTTCATTAAAAACCAATGGCTCTGCCCCTGCTCCAATCCTGACTGATACTATTCTCCCTTGTCTAAATACTTCTCATCTAAAACATTTTTTCTGATACTTCTCTATCCTCTACGTTTGACTTGAATCAATACATTTTTTTACCTCCTTACTGTGCTGTGTAGACTCGTACATTAAATGTTTTTTGTTATTTTTTTTATACAAACTGTAAAATAACAATATATTTTTCCTATGTGTAGCCTAATGACTGTTGCTAAAAAAATTTGCCAATCAGTTGCATACTTATGTAATTGTTTTGTGTTTTCCACTGCTGCTTTTGTGGACTCTATGTATAAAAAATATATATTTTTTTCTTTTTTCTCGGAGCTTTTCTCCTCGGGCCTCTACTGAAAATGGACATATATCCAGTTAGACTAGCCCGGTCAACAAATGTAAAATAAAATAAAATAATAAGAAATACACATAGCACAAAACATTTATGAGTTACAAAGCTTTGTTCTTCTAGAATTAAATTGAAAGACAGTTAATGGTTATTATACCATGACCCCCCCCAAAACGTGCATGCTGATTGGCCAGCGTGCACATTGTAAATCGAGTTATACTAATGGAAAAAGGTCCGGTCGCCCGGACTTTTTTCCATTAGTATAACTCTACTTTTAAAACACTGTCTCGCTATGTTAAATGGGTTTAACATAGCGAGACAGCTTTAAAATAAGCTTTTAAAGCTGTCTCGCTATGCTAAACCCATTTAACATAGCGAGACAGGTTTTAAAAAAACGGAGAAAGCAAGATCTCCGTTGCTTTTTATTAAGCTATGTTAAATGGGTTTAACATAGCGAGAGAGTTTTAAAATAAGCAACGGACATCTCCGTTGTTTATTTTAAAGCTGTCTCGCTATGTTAAACCCATTTAACATAGTGAAACAGTAAAAAAAAGCAACGGAGATCTTGCTTTCTCTGTTGCTTTTGCCCACAGCTCTGATGTACTGCGTACATCAGAACTGCCGCGGATGCCAGACATCTGCGGAAGGGCAGTAAACAGGCATTATACTATGCCATTATTTAAGAAAAGTAATAGTTTCTTTTCTTAAATAATGTCATGGTATAATAGCAATAACCCACTTCTGGGTGTGGGTAATGCTGTATTTACCCACGGTTGACTTTGTTTGGTCCCTCGGGCTTTGCCCTCGGGACCAAACGACGCCAACCATGGGTAAATCCAGCATTACCCACACCCAGGCATGGGTTATTGCTATAATAATTGCAACAACACCATCAACCTTAGAAATATAGGCAAAGGTCTGAAAGTCATAAAACCCTCAAAAGAGCAGCCAAAAAATGTAATTCAACACACAACTTCTAGGTTCTTTTGGAATATTTCAAAATTATGATTGTTCTTAATGTTTGCTGGTAATCTATTCTTTCTCACTGCTACTTTTTCTGTAACTAATTTGTAGTCTGTTTGTTTCTAGTAAGCAAAAAGAGTTGCATTTGATGCTTTTATTTAATTGTTAACAACCAAAAATATTATTGTTGCAAAAGATCTCCTAAACTAATATAAGATCTCCTCTGATACATCTATAATAGAGAGAAAAAGATTTAGCTTTGGAAACTTTTTACAGTACTTTAGGCATATACTTCCTAAAAACTTTTTTTTGCAAAACATTTTATTCAAAAAATATTCTAAAATCCATAGAAATGTAAACACACAGAAACTGGCATGTTATACAATGTTCCTGTGTAAACTTAATGGCCTCAGAGGAAACCAGGCTTAGTCTGATTACCAAATGCTAGACACGGTAACCATCAATGGAGTTCCTGTGGTAAGGACTAAATATCACTTTCATCATATTGGTTTGATGAAAAAAATACAGAATTCAGATCATATAAGGTACCACCTAGCAAAGATCATTTCAGAGTAGTACCTTTGTTAGGTTGAATGCATGCATGTGTGTGTGTGTGTGTGTGTGTGTGTGTGTGTGTGTGTGTGTGTGTGTGTGTGTGTGTATATATATATATATATATATATATATATATATATATATATATATATATATATATACATACACAGACACACATAGGATGGTGGTTTGTAGGATGATGTTGGTGATCAAGAAGAGGAGGAGGAATGTGAGGGCAGCACCAAGGATCAAATGATGGAAATTGAAAAAAGAGTAATTGTGAGGTGGAGTTCAGGGATGAGAAGACAGGCACTGGGTGGGAGTGAAGAGTGACCAAATAGCTGGGTAACTACAGCAGAGCTAGTAAGGGAGACGGCTAGAAAGGTGCTTGGTATCACATCTGGACAGAGGAAGGATGACAAGGAGACCTGGTGGTGGAATGAGGAAATACAGGAGATTTTACAGACAAAGAGTTTGGCAAAGAAGAAGTGGGATTGTCAGAGAGATGAAAAAAGTAGACAGGAGTATAAGGAGATGAGGTGCATGGCAAGGAGAGAGGTGGTGAAGGCTAAGGGTAAGGCATATGAAGAGTTGTATGAAAGGTTGGACACTAAGGAGGGAGAAAAGGACCTGTACCGATTGGCTAGACAGAGGGATCAAGCTAGGAAAGATGTGCAGCAGGTAAAGGTGATAAAGGATAATGAGGGAAACATAGTCACAAGCGAGAAGAGTGTGTTGAGGAGATGGAAACAGTACTTTGAGGGGTTTATGAATGAAGAGAATGCGAGGGAGAGAAGGTTGAATGATGTAGGGATAGTGAATCATGAAGTACAATGGATTAGCAAGGAGGAGGTAAGGATAGCTATGAAGAGGATGAAGAATGGAAAGGCTGTTGACCCAGATGACATACCTGTGGAAGCATGGAGGTGTTTAGGTGAAATGGCAGTGGAGTTTTTAACCAGATTGTTTAATGAATTCTTGGAAAGTGAGAGGATGCCTGAGGAATGGAGAAAAAGTGTTCTGGTAACGATTTTTAAGAATAAGGGTGATGTACAGAGCCGTAGTAACTACAGAGGGATTAAATTGATCAGTCACAGCATGAAGTTATGGGAAAGAGTAGTGGAAGCTAGGTTAAGAATGGACATGATGATTAGTGATCAGCAATATGGTTTCATGCGGGGAAAGAGCACTACAGATGCAATGTTTGCTCTGAGAATGTTGATGGAGAAGTACAGAGAATATCAGAAGGAGTTGCAATGTGTTTTTGTAGACTTAGAGAAAGCATATGACAGTGTGCCTAGAGAGGAGTTGTGGTATTATATGAGGAAGTCAGGTGTGTCAGAGAAGTATGTAAGAGTGGTACAGGATATGTACTAGGGTAGTGTGACAGCAGTGAGGTCTGCACTGGGAGTGACGGATGCATTTAAGGTGGAGGTGGGGTTACATCAAGGATCAGCTCTGAGCCCTTTCTTATTTGCAATGGTGATGGACAGGTTCACAGAAGAGATCAGACAGGAGTCCCCGTGGACTATGATGTTTGCATATGACATTGTGATCTGTAGTGAGAGTAGGGAACAGGTGGAGGAGACCCTGGAGAGATGGAGATATGCTCTAGAAAGAAGAGGAATGAAGGTCAGCAGGACTAAGACAGAATATATGAGTATGAATGAGAGGGAGGATAGAGGAATTGTGAGGATGCAAGGAGTAGAGGTGGCGAAGGTGGATGAGTTTAAATAGTTGGGGTCAATAGTTCAGAGTAACGGTGAGTGCGGAAGAGAGGTGAAGAAGAGAGTACAGGCAGGATGGAGTGGGTGGAGAAGAGTGTCAAGAGTGATTTGTGACAGACTAGTACCTGTAAGAGTGAAAGGGAAGGTCTACCAGAGGGTAGTGAGACCAGCTATGCTATATGGTTTGGAGACAGTGGCACTGACAAAAAGGCAGGAGTTTGAGCTGGATGTGGCAGAGTTAAGGATGTTAAAATTTGCACTGGGTGTGACGAGGGTGGACAGGATGAAGAATAAGTATATTAGAGGGTCAGCCCAGGTTGGAAGGTTTGGCGACAAAGCCAGAGAGGCAAGATTACGTTGGTTTGGACACGTGCTGAGGAGGGATGCTGAGTATATTGGGAAAAAGATGCTACGGATGAAGCTACCAGGTAACTAGAAAAGAGGAAGGCCTAAGATAAGGTTTATGGATGTGGTGAAAGAGGACATGCAGGTGGTTGTTGTGACAGAGCAAGATGCAGAGGACAGGAGGAAATGGAAACAGGTGATCCGCTGTGGCGACCCCTAACGGGAACAGCCAAAAGAAGATGATGATATAAATATAGATATATATATATATATATATATATATATATATATATATATATATATATATATATGGATTGACTGATATATAGATAGATATACAGATATATTAGATAAATATATCAATATATATGGATATAAGTGATGATATCAAGTGCGTGTTAGGTCAACAGTTGTCTAGTCAACTGCATGTGGTAGATTAGGCAGCTGATCGACAGATTGTGAAACTGAACAAATTCAGGGGTTGGGGAATTTTATTATTACCCCATATTTGTGCAATCTTGAAGTTAGTATATATAATTAGCAGAGGGTATGTGGTGCAGGAGTGCTTGCCCTCTGGAGAAATTATGTTTTATTTTGTTTGTAAAAAGTAAGGCTGATTTTTGGTACATGCATAGTGATGTATCGACTTCTGTGTTTTCAACCATATGCTGTCAATATTGTCACAGTCGTTTATAAGAGGTTGACCCATAAATATAAATATGGGTGTGTGTGTGTATCAATCTATATATATATATATATATATATATATATATATATATATATATGTGTGTGTGTGTGTGTGTGTGTGTGTGTGTGTGTGTGTGTGTGTGTGTGTGTGTGTGTGTATATATATATATATATATATATATATATATATATATATATATATATATATATATATATATATATATATATATATATATATATATACACACACACACACACACACACACACACACACACACACACACACACACACACACACACACATGAAAGACGATATTAAAAATGGTCGACATTCTGAAGTAGACCCATATATATATATATATATATATATATATATATATATATATATATATATATATATATATATGTGTGTGTGTGTGTGTGTGTGTGTGTGTGTGTATGTAGCTTTTCAATGAATTGCTTTCTTGAAAAAAAAAGAGTGTATTGTATGAGTATATCCATCGAAAAGTCATCCATTCAAAATCCCAAACAGCGATGTCAGAAGTTATCATCTAATGTGCCTCAGTAACAAATCACATTTGTCACTGGCATCAATTGAACTCTGTACAGCTGTATGTGCTACAATCAGACATCCTGCATCAGGTAGCATAGTAACTGTGTACCCCACAGTTGTGTCCTAGAATGGTAGGTGTTTTCTACATGTAGATGGATATGTGTACAATCTACAAAAGAATTAGCAGGACAAGGAAGTGTTGGTGTTGTAAGGACAAGATAGTTTCTAAATATAAAGGTTCAAGGTGCATGTTTCAACTTCAAGTGTATCTGGTGACATGTTACATGGAACAAGCACTCATCACCACTTGTCTGTGATCAGTGCTGTGGAGATAGATGTATCTTCTAGGTAGTGAATTAAAGGAGAAGTTGTTGAATTCCTGTGATCCACCCCACCATATTTGGTAGTAGATAACGTTCCAGGATCTACATCTACATCAGTGGTTGTTAATCTTCTCAGCCGCAGATGTCTTGTGCAACAAGTAGATGAGCTATGGAACAAGCACTACTGAAATGATGGTGAGGGAGAGGTTATACTTCACAATTTAAATTTAGATGAGTAGCACTCCACGAGTAGCAAGTTCCTGAGCAGAAAACTTGTAGATGTTGTTACAGGTATATGTGCTACAGTGTTTCCCCCTATGCAAAGTTTGACAGCTTAGTCCGCAGCTACTATCTGGCTAATGTATGGGACATTTTTAGCCCCTAGAAAGCTATATCACTAACTATGTAGCTTACATGTTTATATCACTTATAATGATGACTAAAAAATCACTGAAGGTGTATAATGTCATGCAGAATTGTGTGTTTGAGCTGCTGTGGGTTTATTTATTTATTTATTGATTGATTTATTTATTTATTTCCAGTTTGATTACCATGGAAATCCACTGGGCCCAGAGAGCCTGTTTTCAGTGGAGGCCCAGGGAGAAACGCTCCATGAAACAGATTACAGTAAAGATAGCAGTCCATTAAAAATAGGGTACATCTACAAATACATATCAAATAATATAAAGTGTGAGCAATATTGCCCATAGTGGAAAAATATAGTGCAGATACATTTTAACAAATTCACACAGTTAAAGTCAAAGTCAAAAGCTATTTACAATATTTACAGAACGTGAGAGATCGTATGGGAATTAGCTATAGAAGATTATAGCCAGCTATAAGGTGCTTAGAAACTTAGGACGATACTCACCCAGGGGCTATTGTTAAAGAGTTCTAGGTAGGGAGAATGCAGTTACATTTCCATTTGGAGGAGAGGTAGGTATAAAGCTGTATTTTGAAGTTGTTTGTATTTGACATTGTCCTTAGTGTGGAAAGGAGAGAGTTCCATTTCTTACCTAAGGAGAGGAGAAGCTGTCCAGCAGCATGTTTAGGTTCATTGATATTAATCAAGTTTTGGTGTTCAGATCTGAGAGTTCTGTTTGGGATGCATGGGGGAAGGATGTTGGTTAGAGCCGGGCATTTGGTTGGATTAAATATTAGTCTATGTGGTGTAGTGAGCTGGAGGAAGTCCAGATAATTTGTGAATTCTAACCAGTTGAGGGACTGGAGGGTAACACAGTGATGTATGGAATGTTTGGCTTTGATGGCAAATTTAGAAATTTTGTTATAACAGTTTTCAAGTTTGGAAGTGATGGAAGAGGACAGGTTAGTTAGTAGCAGGGCGCCATACAGAAGGGAGGGAAGGAGGTAAGAGGAGGCCAGAGTATGCCTGGTAGAAGTAGAGAGGAAGTGGTTGTTCCTATATAGCATACCTAGTTTTTGGTGGGTTTTCTTTATATTTTGCTGAATATGGATGTCAAACTTGAGGTGTTCATCTATAGTTACACCGAGTAGTTTGGCAAAGGGAACAACTTCGATCGGAGAGTTGTTCTGGCTAAGGACTTGGAAGGAATTTTTATCAACAGAGAAATATTTTGAGGGAGTGAATGGCAGTATTTTAGATTTGTTAGTATTGAGAGAAAGGTGATTTTGGCACATCCAGATCTCAGTAGTTGAGAAGGCAGTCTGAATTTTAGATAGGAGTTCAGAGATGTTAGAGGCAGAGCAGACAAGTGTAGAGTCATCTGCATATTAGATGACTTTGGCATTAGGAATAGCAAAGTGAAAGTTATTGATAAAGATTTAAACAGCATTGGTCCAAGGATGGACCCCTGTGGTACTCCGGTAGGAGTGGGTAAGAAAGGTCATGTGCCCTTTTTCCATTTCACAGTCTGATATCTATTTGACAGATAGCTTGAGAACCAGGAAAGTGTGTTTTGGGAGAGATTTAGGTTTGGTAGATGACTTAGAAGGTGCTTTTGGGAAATATTATTGAATGCTTTAGAGAGATCTAGGAGCACTGCAGATACTAAGTTCCCAGAATCTCGGGCTTGATTGACAGTTTCCAAGAATGAGAGTTGAGCTGTTATGGTGCTATGTCCTGGTTGGAAGCCATGTTGGGTAGGGGTAAGAAGTTTGGTTTTAGTCAGAAAAGGCATAAGTTGGAGGTGGATGAATTTTTCTAGGATTTTGGAGACTGGAGAGAGAGAAAAGCTATAGGGCGGAAGTTTGAAATGTTAGTATTTTTTCCTCCCTTGTGGAGAGGAATAATAAAGGTGTAATGCCAAAGTTTAGGGACATAGGATTCCTTTATAGATCTATTAATAAGGATACTAATTGGGAGAGCTATACCATTGGCAGCAGACTTGAGAAAAGAAGAGGGGATGTTGTCAGGTACATTGGAGCAGGGTTTAAGTTTGGATAGAAGTCTTTTTATGTAGTTTGTGGAGACAGGTTTAAGCTCAAAAATAGGGAGGAGATTTGGGGACTTAGATGAGGTGGAATGTAGGAGAGATGGGTCATTGTTGGGAAAAGTTTTTGTTAGGTTGGATATTGTCTCTATAAAGAAAGAGTTGAATAGTGAGGCTAATTCGAGGTCAGATTTACTTGGGTCCGGACATGGGTTATTTTTGGAGCCTGGGTTGAGGAGTGAGTTTATGGAGTTCCAAAAAAGCCTAGGGTTTTGGGGATGGTTTGACTGGAGCTTAGTGTAGTAGGATTTTTTTGTCTTAAAGATTTGTTTTTTTGCAAAGTTACAGAGCTGTGTATATTGGAGAAGGGTTTCGGGAAGTTTATTCTTTGTGCAACTATGAGCCTACTGCTCTTTGGAATATTAAACAAAACATTGTACAAGTTCAGAGCAAAGGTTGCTTTTTTCATCTCTCACAGAACTTGTGCAGGAAAATTCAGTCTTTGAGCCTATCAGTGCAGTGCAGTAATGATGACTGGTTTCACTTGTGTGTAGAAAAACTATTAGCATTTTGTTTCCCACATGCTAATGAGGTCAAGAATGCATATGTCATGTTATCAAAACGTTTCTACCTGAAGCAGTACCCTTTCTAAAATATTTTTAACATTTCTACTAGTATGGGAAAGTGCAGAAGTTTTCTAGCAGTGGCACACTCTGTCTAAATTTTTCACCATTGCTTTTGGAGCTAAATGACCTATGACTATCCACACTCACACTCAGTACAGGCCTGGTACAAACTCATGAGGTATCTGCACAGGATCTCTCTGTGGTTATGTTTCCATTGGTGATAGAACAAAATTATGTTGATGAACTAAAAGACAGATTATTATCAGCATCTCCTAAGTGACACAGAGTTATTGCTAGGGATGAGCATATGCGGGCATTTATTAGCAACAAGAATACTTATTATGTCCAGGAATTTCTCATTGCTTTAGCTATCAATTTGAAGTTGTAATGTCTTATTGTATTTGCTGGATTTTATCACTTCTACACTTCTGCACTTACCATTCTGAAGCTGTGTTAACTTACTGTGCTTTCCATATGGTTTCCCACAGTTTTATATGTGTTGTACTTCCTACACATAAAGATTGACAGGTTTCACTGTCACGTTCATTTTATTTTCTCTCTATCACATTTTTTTGCACAACTCTTTTGTTGTGGGGATGTATGTTTTGTGTGTTTTGTATTTTTATTTGCAGTGCAATGATGGCAGTTTGCAGCATACATTTTACTTTATTTTTAACAAGACTACTTTTCAACATATTACTGGTGGTGCAGTGGTTAGCACTGTCACCTCACATCAAGAGTTCCTCCAGTTGGATTCTCGGCTTGAGCACCTTATATGTGGAATCTGCTTATCCTCCCTGCAGTCAATTAAGTTTGAGAGAATGCAGTAGGTGTGCTTGTGTATGTGTCTTCTGTGAAGGTTGGGTGCCGGGCTGGCAACTCAGCACCATAGAAAGACCACTGCCAATCAGTCTGCAGACCAGTGATCTGCTGTGGCAATCCCTAATGGGAGAAGCTGAAAGACATTTTTACCATGGTCAGGATTATGGTGTTATTGTGTAAATTTTGAATTAATGGTACTTGACGAGCAAGCAACTCACCAAAACTTTGTGTTCCTATAGCTATATATGTATGTATATATAATTACATTTACATACATATGTTTATGTATATTTATATTTATATACAAGTCTACTTTGCTTCACAGAAAGTACACCTCAACGAATCTGAAAATGCCGAGTTCAGTTAAGCTAAAGTGCAGTTTAATGAAAATGCACTTTCATGACACAAACATCACTGACACACAAAACATTGAAAATATACTGCAGAAACAAAGGAGGGCAAGACCCCCTGCACCCACCACACCCCCCACTACTTATATATACTAACTCCAAGATCACACTACAGTGGGGAAAAGGGCCATGATCTATATCAACAAAACCCAACTGCTATATACCTTCCACTCCCCTTACAAATGTAATTAAGAAATAAAAAACACCTCACCTGTTCTGCTACATGATCCTGGAACTGCCAAACCATTATTTGATATTCAGTATTTTGTGAAAGTGCGTTTTTATTAAACTGTACTTTTGCTTAACTGATCTCAGGTTTTTCAAATTCGGTGAGGTGCACTTTCAGTAAACGAAAGTAGACCCATATATATATATATATATATATATATATATATATATATATATATATATATATATATATATGGATCTACTACTATTCACCGAAAGCACATTTCACTAAAACACATTTCACCGTGCACTTTTCACTGAAAGCACATTTCACCGAAAACACAATTCACCGTAACACATTTCACCGAAAGTTGTAGATGCCCTTTTCCCCACTGTAGTGCGAACCTGGAGTTAGTATATATAGTAGATGTGAGTATAGCCCCCCACATATTTTAAATATTTTGAATTATATACATAAATACATGTAATTGCAATACATTACTGTTTTCTGACAATAATATATACATGAAATATATGGGGGGCTATGCCCCCCAAACCCCCCTTACTATATATATACTAACTCCAGGGTTGCACTACAGTGTGGTAAAGGCCATCTACAACCTTCGGTGAAATGTATTTCTGTGAATTGTGTTTTCGGTGAAATGAGCTTTCAGTGAAAAGTGCACTCTAATTTGATTTTCGGTGAAATGTGCTTTCGGTGACTAGTAGTAGATCCATATATATATATATATATATATATTTGGTCGAATTTCATTTGGTTGAAAATGATTTCAGGCAGCCCACTTCACTAAAACCTCATTTGACTGAAAGCACATTTGGTCGACAATGGTATTTAGTTTTATTCACAGATGGGTTAAGGAGAGTTGCCTGGCCACTGTTTAGTAACATGATATTGGTCTCCTTAAGTGGTGGTGACCAGTAATTAGTAAAATGTATTACTGAAAGCACTGGTGAATTCAATAATGAGTTAGAAAAAACAGAGGTTATTTTTGTTTTAATATATCCAAGCATGGTCTTATTGATGGTAATAAGTTATTATTTGGATTCATGATCATATGTCAAACATTATTTGTCCAGAGGGGAAATGCTCCCTTAATTTTTTAAATCTCTAAAAGGCACTTTCAGTGAACTATACAATAAGCTTTTTTTTTTTTTTTTTGGCAGGAAGGCAAGTCCCCCTGCACCTCCCCCCTTTTTGGGGAGACCACACACACTTATCATATGTATTCAAATCCGGTTCTATATTACAAGATCAAAACTTTAGTTACTTGAATAACAAAAGACTGAGCTTGTAATATCAAAACCTAATAATGTCAAATGGCCGATTTAACCCAGGGAAACACTTCCCTTGGCGGTTATGTGGATTATGCCCTTTTTTCCAATTTGGAGTGATCTCGGAGTTGGTATATTAGTTGGGGGGGGTGAATTTAACATTTTTTTTTTTAATGTGGCCAAGGGAAGTGTTTCCCTGGGTTAAATTGGCCGTTTGATATTATTAGGTTTCGATATTACAAGATCGATCTTTAGTTATTCGATTAACTAAAGTTTTGATCTTGTAATATAGACCATTCAAATCCATGATTACACAGCAGTGGAGAATGGACAGAAGTTAATGTTCATTGTTGGTAGCTTTAATTGATATCATCTTTGTAGTACAATTTTGGACAAATTGCTTCTGAAAACTTTTTATGTTCCCTATCCTCCATCTTGGCAAATGGACACTAAAAGTCCTGACAAAGTTACAATATTTATGCTTTTTAATGCATTATTAGAGGAAAATTGGCAGTCTTCAGACTTTAATTTTTGATCAGACCATACTTAAAGCTTCATTCTTTTACCTCATATGAAAGAAAATATAACTTTATTAAGTGATACAAATTATTTGTTTGGGATGCAAGCAATAATGTTATTAGCAAAGTAAAGTATTCTAGGAAAAATGTTCATCTTAGTAATGCATACTCTTGCTAGTTGATTAAGCTTGCTCCAGTTCTCTGATTCTTCCTTAGTTTTATTTTGGACTAGATTTTGATTGATTTTATAAAGGAGTGCATATCAAGTTTATATTTGATCCCTAAATTCAAGAAGTCATTGCTGCACTAATTTGGGAATAGCACTGACTTATCAAGATTATATTATTATTCAAAACTGTGCTATATTCTTATACTTCTTATAAAAGGGGTGGAATTTGACCTCAGCACAGTCTAAAAATAAAGGCAAATATCTGAAAGCAAAATAATAATGGAGACATTACAGTTTATTTCCTGTCAAGGAGTTGCTATGGAGGAAATAAAAGAAGAAAGGTGCAAGAAATAAGTGAAAAGATACTGTGAAAGAGGTCACCCCTCTCATATACCCATCAGTATCTTTCTAGGCAGTGAAATCTTACCATTAAGTGTGATGCAGGTCAAACTGAATCATAAAACCTTTAATGGTTTGCACATTGCTATTCAGGATCAAAAACATATTCATATGCTTTTCTCCCATCCAATGCAAAGAGACTCTGATGGTCAGTGTAATGAAAATTATTATGTAAAATTAGTTCTTACATAATCATGATGTCCTCCTTCTGTTGTGTTTCCATGATACCTGACTGAACCTTATATACTACTTGGCTGGCTGTTAGACTAAACTTTCTAGATTAGCTCATTGAAAAACATGTTAACATCAAGACAGATCAGTGAAATGGGATGATAAATTTATTATTTTTATTTTTAATCTAAGTTTGTTTTTAATATAAAAATTGTCTTCAGTTGAGTCAAGTGTATTGTCATTTATGAGTTTATGTTTAATATACCCATATATTTTTGGTTGAAACTGAGCAATTTGCTATTTGGAACTGTTATAAAAAGCTGAATCCGGACCAGTTGCTTTTAAGATGCAGTATTGCCACCTTGAGTTCCAACAATGAACCATTAGAATGTATTTTTTTATAAACATTCAGAAATTGTTCCTGGATAGAAATGTAATAATATGCATCAATGTCCCCTGACATTAGTTAGTAGATGCGTAGATACTTTTCAGTGCTAACATGACTAAGGATATCTTCTGATTGTGTATAAAGAATATCAGTTTCCTTAACTGAAGAAACATGTTTAGATCCATGATTTAATTTCAGAAGACTCTCAAGGATGATACCCATTCTGAGTATTTTGTTTGCATCATAGAACAACATAGTAAAACGTTGGAAGCATAAAACAGTTTTCATTTGTACTGCTCATTGACCAAACTTCCCGGCAGTGGGGTTAGGTAGTACGAGCTACCTTTTAAGCCGACCACCATACACTGGCGCAATAGACCGCCCCCGTTCCGATCCAACAAAGTAAAGTGGCGTACTCCATGGTCCAGCGGGAAACCTTGTCAGACAAAGGGTATCCTTACTTATATGAATATTGCCACCCCTGGAGTCCCATACCTTGGGGGGCAGACATAGACGAACAGCCTCCCACGTGTGTGGGGATGTATCCCTGTCACCAAATTTCTGTCCCCTCTGACATGGTACCCGTAAACAGCTTGGGCTTAATCCGTAGCAACTAACTGCCAAGTGGATAGGGAATGACCTGTCTGGTATGTCAGAGCACTGAGAACTGATCACAGATCGATTGTGATGAAGCAGGGCAAACAATACCCCACATGTGCAGTGCGAACACCAGCTCATCTGGCGCTCACAAAGGTAAGGAACATGGTGTGACCGGAAGGTCAACAGCTATAGGCCTATCACTTACTATGCTAATATCATATGCACACGAGGTAAATGTGGTGTCACCAGGAGTTGATCTGGAGCGATCGCGACAAAAAGAATCAGTAATCACCTGAGGTATGCCAAAAGACAAAGACCCATCAGGCCTAGGTCCTAGGCGCTCTTTCATCGCCGATGATAGCCTCACAGTAGTGAGCACGAATTCTATTGCACTCATGACGCAACGTTTCACAGGTCAACATTGCCACCTTGCCATAGCACATAGTCCAAGTTAAGTGGGTCCCGCATTAGTGTAGTAATACAAAATTTGAGCCATGGCAGGGTGGGCCATGACAATGCAGGGGCATTACAGGTACAGATGCACAAGAGTGGGTACCCAGAGGTTTGTCCGCGATGCCCCAGAACAAAGACCTTACAGAGATATCTAAGCGTGTTCCAACAGATGTCAATCCCGACTTAGCGAAACGCACCAACCGGATTACGACGGACCACCTGTGTTATAGCAATTAGTACACTGGTCATCAAGCTGCAAAAGCTCGATCAATGGGCAGGGAATACCTGAAGCAGTATAGGATATACTGGAGGCACTTCATTAGGTACATTTGCGTACCAGTCGAAGCAGTCCCTACATAGATGATGTAACAACAGAGCCCTATGCCACTGGGAGGGAGGTGGGTCTGCTTATGGTGCGGAACGGACCTATTAGCCTTACTGACTCCCCGCGTACAATGAATGACACTGATCCGTATTTCCACTTTTCGGACGGAGAAATAGCTAATGAATTTTGCAAGGTGTGCAAGGATGTGTACAGGCCCCTGCTTATTGTACAACCTCAGTCGTAGTCCACTCCAGTAAGGCGCAGATCCTCACATGTGTGAAGTGAGTACAATGGCACGCATCAATGGAACTGGGTAAACCGAACTCTGGCCCACCCAACCCCTATGACCACTGTGCCTAGCACGACCGCATTGGTGGAACATCCTGAGACCGTGGCTCAAAAAGCTGACTTATCAGGGCTATCATACAAGAAATAAATACGAGGCTGTTAGGACCATTGGACAGGGTGATGACTAGTTAGTTCCCCGATAAAAGCAACATGAACATTATGAGAATGTCCCTAAACGACCGGCAAGGATACTACCAGTCTGGTCTATTGTTTCAGGAGACTGAAGACATTTGACAGCGGCGGTGTACCACACCTCGCCAGGAAAGGTGCAAGAGCATCCCTAGGAATGTTGGGTCAGACCCGCTCACTCATCAGTACAGGAGTAGTGGCTCATGGCCAATTTCGCAGCTAACTTTTATGGCTGGGGATACAGCCTTGCTGAGGGGTAATGGCACAGAGTCTGGCATCTTGAACACCATGGGTTAGGAGGCACCACTGCAGCTAGGTAACATGTACCACATTCCTATTTGAGGCACGAACCGTTGGTAATATCCTGTGCGGCCTGACCCACCCCCTTGATGTCACTATGGTTGATTCTGACAGTTAACATGTTCCTATAGTTGTACGATACAGTTTAGCGTTAACACAACCCTTGGTAGGACGATATTGGGGACATGCATTAGCAGAGGTTGCTCGCAGCCAGTACGGGACTGGCGTTACAATTTCCTCACCTTGTAAGCGGATCAGTGGTACATTCATTGCTCGGCAACTATGGAAAAATACCAAGTAGTCAATTGGGTAGGTGAAGGTGTAAATAATTTGAACCCAAAGGCATTGTGGAGCGATGTTAGATCTCCAACACCAATGTCCCTCAGACCTAGTGTATATACTGGTTATCCAGAGCCACTCACCTGAGCTACTCGATTGGTTCTAGGGTATAACTGCGTGCCCTAAGTTATTCGATGGGTATCAAGCAAACCAGTGCCAGAGACAAGGTGTAAGTATAAGATTGGGGTTAACGCCAGCTGGCAATTCCCAGGGTACCTAGACAATCCGACACACGCCATCGGCCCTAGGTGACACACACCTTATTGCCTGTCCACGACCCTTTAGATAAATGAAGTGATCGTATGGCCCTAGATGGTGGGTCCATTCCCTCCCACAAAGTGTGCGTCGGTAAAATTTGTATATCATAGTCTCATGTCTGAGAATATAGTCAGCAGCACTGCCCATCCCAGCATTGGTTGCTCAAGAGAGCACGTGTCAGGAGGTGACCCTACCTGTCTGTCGCAACCCATTACCCCTCAACCGCAAGACAAAGTGTGGGGGGAACCTCCTGTGTGGGGAGCCAGGTATGAACATATTTGGAGATGCGCGTTGCATGGCACTTGTACATGGCAGCCTGTAAAATTGTTGCTGGGGTACACCACAATGGAGCCTGGCTAGTCATGTTCACGAGCTTGGGGTTCGAGTACCGGAATTCCAACGTAAATCCCTATTTCATGTATTTGCAGACATTCGGTTGCTGAAGCCCCGCGAATTACACCCATGTGGGACATCGACTGACCTCAAGTGGTCTGACTCACGGCCTCCAGTGGCGGTATTGCCTCTGAATGGGGGTGGGGCAATTGTCCCGTAGGGGATCCTGAACACCCAGGTGATTGACTGTTGATAGCAACCCCCTCCCAGTGTGTGACAGTGACAAAGCAAGCAACTGAATGTGGTTTATCCGACCCTATGGTAGCAACTGATGGACAGGTGGCCAATGGTCCTACAAAGTAGGTCCCCAAGTATCTGTAGAAAAAGCTTAACTGTAGGCCCATATGTTTCACCGTAACAGTGTGTAACGTCTAATGACAATGACAGATGACATAGGTTCAAGGTGCCACTAACTCACCCAAAGGCATATTACCTTGTCAGGGGACCGTGTTCCAAATCCAACTGGCTAATCTGCATGTTCCAGGCCAATGGGAATGTGGGCCACATATTTCATGGGACCAACATAGGCACTCCGTCCCCTATTGTCACTGGCTGTTCGTGAATACATGGACATACATTCCCCTGGGAAAGGTCAGCCGGTCCATCTGGGGTGGACTGGCTGGCAAGTTCCATGATGTACACATGTGTATGGGAAGAGGTTGTTCCTATTGGATAACATTTGGAGCAAGACCACATGTGACACTTAAAACTGTTAGGCTCCCACAGAAATACGATGATATGATTCCCTGGTTACCAAAGGTGGGAGTCCTGTGACCTGGGTTAGAGGGCCCCAAAATGGTGGAAGTGGTACGGACTGTAGCACGGACTCATTTGTCATAACTCCAAGTACATATTGACTGCCCTAGAGAGTCCCAAAGGTATAAGGATGCTAGGACAAGTACTGGCTGTGTCCAACATCAAGTACTTCCAGAAATCTTGAGGAGTATGATGTGCTCTAACCTGAATGAGATGACGCTGGCACAGCATGGATCACATGCGTCCAGCCAGCAGGTTCAATAATAAGTAGGGTTTATGAGTTAACAATTCCCTGCAAAAGTTAAGATTACTGCTCAATATGCAATACTTCCCTCGAAAGGAACATATTAAAAGCCTGAAGGTGAGGACATTGCTCCAAATAACTGATGCCACAAATTGAAGGTCCATCCTGAAGGCCAATCCTGTCATCGTGGGAGGGATATGTCCCATTGCGTGGAAAAGAATCAGATGTGACATGACTAGTCTAGGAATCTTAAAATGTCCAAGCCACATGGCCGGGCTATTAAAGGCCATGTCGTATGTTGGCCATATCATTTGGGTACTGGGTACCCTATATATGTTATACACAGAGGTGTTTAGCCAGTAGTGGCTGATGTAGCTGTCCATGTAACGTGCAACAGTGAAATAAAAGAATCCGGAAATTGTCCCAGGACACTGGAAGCGCAGAATACTTCCATGGATGACATTCTTCACGTCGGGTGGTGCACATGGGGCACTGTTAAGTAACGACCTGGTACCCGGTAGGCTGCTAAGTGGCATAACATGGATGACATATTATGCACTCCTTATTCGTGATGTGCTGGCGTGCATGAACGGTGTCCATGTTCGACAGGACCCCAAGTGAATGCTGAGACACCTCGTCGGTATCATTAGTACCCTGCATTGGACTATTGTCGCCACGCTTTCGCCACAGGGTCGGTACGTCGTCAACACGGTTAACATGAAGGCTCACTGCCACATGGTCGTTCTCCCGCACGCCCGTAAGGCACTTGTATGGAACATATAAGCCGGTTTAGAACTCGCTCCCATAGT
Source organism: Protopterus annectens (assembly GCF_019279795.1). Taxonomy (NCBI): domain Eukaryota; kingdom Metazoa; phylum Chordata; order Ceratodontiformes; family Protopteridae; genus Protopterus; species Protopterus annectens. The sequence goes on from NC_056735.1 coordinate 1,269,604,303, forward strand.
GGGCACCTAGCGCTTTTCGGGCATCGAACCCTTAGCTTTACACAAATGTGAACCACACTATGTAAATAACGGAATGACTTCCTGTAACTCGAATAAAACTGCTCTGGCAGCAACCCATGAGGTTGGGCTACCTCCCCAGAGTAGAGGGTGGCATGTCAACCTGAAGTCACCGCATTGCTCCGCAAGAATTGGTAAGATCTAAGTGGGCATGACGAGTCCACGTAGGTATGAATGCCAGAATCTTGGCCTGATGTGCAACTTTTAGCAAGTTGATGGAGCTGGTTTCGGTCCCAACATCTGCAACCTGCCGTAGTGACAGTAATAGCATTGGAATCTTGATCCGTAGGATTGGGGCATAACGCATACCTTACATGCACTGCAACGTCGTAGGACTACAGTGAACCCTGGGTAATAATGTCATGACAGCTGGGCAAGGTTCTGCTACCCTTACCTGTGAGGTGAGCCTACACAGCGAAAACTTTGCGGAACATAAACCCCATGCTAGTGTCCTTAAAGGTAGAATACCGGGTTTCGAAATTGCCAGCATGCAGCGCATCTTTACATCGATCAGTATCATTGATTACACAAGGTTCGACGGACAACACATTTAATGGTAACCGTCTTTTTCAAAATAGCAGTATGACTGTTTAAACTGTTGGGGCCTACTGCACATAAATGCAAACCACTGTGAATGTAATGCCGTAGATTTTTGCGAACGGTCAAGATTAGCCCAGGTCATATATGCTGAGCCTTACAGCACATTAGTTTAATGTTTCCCCAGGTCGCAACATGATCGAACAGCACATGGGATGGCGTACACACACACCTAAGCGTGCACAGGTCCAAGAATTAATGTTGCAATTCTGGCGGTACACCTCTAGTGAGCACTTGTTCCGCCGATCCTAAAAGGTCCCACATGACTTGATGTCTAATTCTTCACGGGAGTTCTAATAATGTTTCATCCAGGGCCTACTAACGAGGTCAGCTCCCAGGCTCTAGACCAAGTGATTCTGTTTACCCGCCGTATTGGTTGTGTTATCGTCAGGCGGTCTAAGGCACAATCTTTTAACGGTGTTACCGCAAAACTAGGACAAGTTTAACACCTTGTAGACCATCATGGGGAGGAATGCCATTTACCTGATCGTGGGTCCACGCGGATAGTGTAAATGTCTAACAGTCAGGTTACTGCAGTGATTGCTTCAAATGGCTTGGTACATATCGCCTCGGTAAGCGTGTTCCATTACGGCCGTACCTGGTACCTAGGTGCCAACAATCCAAGGTCGCCTATTGTCCATTGTTACCCAGTCAGGACCCGGCTGTCAGTTATAGAGGCTGGCGCCTACAGGGCTAAATGTTTTCCAAGGATCGGTTAAGCTGGAGGTTACATATAGTGTGGGGCATGTACTTAACCAAAGCCAGGCCATATTACTACTGGCAACCTTGAGGCAACTGAAATACACAGTCGGCCAGTGAACCGATATGATAATACATTTGCCTTCAAAAGTCGGTCAGTAAGCAACAGTGTTTCAAGTATGAATGCATAGTCTCACCGTGGGTCTATTACGGAAGGCGGAACAAATGACTATTTATGGATTCAGACCTGCATGGGGAGCACTTGGGACCAATCTCGGCTGGAATACAGAAACCTGCTCTATTTGGGACCCGGTTAATAGGGATCACAGCTAACTGTAAGATCATGTAAAACGGACAACAGTTCCCACACCGTGAGTAATCGTAAGTAAGCCAATATACATCCTAACAGAACCTATGTGCAAGCTGGGACACAACATGGTATACCAATGTGCTAAGGCGTAGGGCACATGTCTCCTGAGGAACCCTGTGATGAACACTAACAACAGGCTAAGCATCCTTGTATGACCATTTACACAAATTTTGGACTGTCACTATGTGCATAACACAACGCCCTCAGGTCTCGTGGGATCAGGAACTTATTTACGGAACGTTGCGGTAGAGTCCAGATCTGTTCGACATCAATCGGGCACCAATGTAACATTGATCGTTCCGAACGGCAATTATTAACTGTTCGAAAATGCTGCAACCGTTTGGCATTCAGAGATTCAGGGCACTCGGTAAAAGTTGAAGCCAAAGTGTAGGGTCCATAAAGTTCGAAGATCATTAGGGCCGTGATCAACACCGTCTTTGTTCGAGGCTTAAGTGCTACCTAGTTTCCCACCATGATTTGGAATTGGGACCAGGTTTGTTCCGGGATATGTAACATCATTGAGAGCGCCATTGGTTACTCTAAAGCATGTATGTACGTCCGTCCCAGTTGAACAGTGGTGCAGACAGAACCTGGTTCTACCTGTGTCATCAGATCTCCGCTTATGTGGGTATCGGGCCCATTCATGCTGCAGGATGAGCATAACAAGGTCTACCATGGGTTACCGACAGTCCTTGTTATCAATCAGTATCATCCTGTGGCACATCTCAGTGTAGGACTCAGTCTCACAAAGCCCAATCGCCTGTTCGATTTCAGACTTTGGCGAGGATCAGCTCTACCTAAGCTCGAAGTTGGCCGACTTTACATATATGCATGTTCACTGTTGGGCTTTCGCAAGTGGACCCTAAAGACACGACCCAAAACCTTGCTACCCTCGGCAAGGTAATGAATTCTTAGCACTCAATCGGAACTAGGTTCACTTACGTAATCGGATCTTAATAACCTGACCCTGCGTTTGTGAAGACTGTTGTGTAAGTCGTCCTTTCCAGCTAGGTACACGAATACCCATACCGCACGTGTTGATAGTTCGCACACCATTTAGTTTCAGATACAGGATATGTGACCGCATGCACCTATTCGCCGGCGTTTATGTTGCATAAGCTTGAAATGCAACAAAGCACAGCCTGAACAAAGCCCTTGCCATCTGCGTTACATTCATAGAACTCGGTCCAATAGAAAATACCCAGCATGACAATGACCAAGGTCCACTGACGTTTTGGTAGCAGAACTCGACTGTCAAACCTTGGATTTAGCAACCCATCTATTGACGACCTGTACACGGGTGGTCGTCAATTTGAGTCGATTACCGCCAAGGGATGCTGGCAGCCACGTAGATGCTGGCGGCTTTGACGATGATTCATGGAAGAGTGCCTTCGTAGAGCTGGACTCGGTTCATGCAGACAAACAACAGACAAATCGCTGTCGTCATCCAAACGTGGCCTCTGAATTCCAAAGAAAATAATTCGCGAAAAGAAATGTGTATGTCAAAGCACGAGCGCCCCTTACGCTACATTAGTGCCAACTTATGGATAACCAGTTGCACCATAGGCCGGATTCCATTGGCGGAGAACCTAACGAGATTCATGTGCTCGGATGCCCCAAAATTAAGCCTAGATGACTAATGAGTTTCAACCCTGATGGATCCCGTGACAATAGGCACAGGTTAAGTGCCGTTGTGACAGACTACAGCCTAGGCGCCCAAAGACTCCCGTCAAAGCCATAGATGGGTTAACCGAGATGGACTCCGCTGCAAAACTGGCCGGGTTTATGACACTCCTCCCCATGTTACTATCTGTGACAAATGATGTGTGCGCATTAGGAAGTAGTGGGTACAGCCCTCTGACTGGTGGCACCGGAATTGGCAAACAATTAAAGTAAAGGTCTTTTCCAAAGTACCCCCTCCCCTCGACATCCTATCTAGCGTTCCAGCGTAGGGACACATGCTGGAAATAGTGGACAGATTAGGTACGCTGGCACCGAACACCAGCCTGAGGACATGAGCTCCTGTGGTATGAAGGCCCGTAGAACGACCAACTGTCAAGCCACCTTGGGTCATCCGGAAAAACCAGTTCTCGAGAGATGAGTCTGGGAAAATGGAAGCCCACTTCGTAAATAAATGGCGTAATGCCTTGGCCATGGCCACAACACCTGTAGGAGTGGTGGGGAGCTGTAAGTGATATAGGGCCAAGCCAACACTGGAGTAGCGTGATACCGTACGGATGAAGGCCTCTGCTGGTACCGGGTGTGACTAGATCCATAGGTACCACCCGTTGGACACATACCTACAGTATGCAGCCAAGCGGCCTAGGATACCTGGTAAATTGCAAGCTTGGCGGCGTTTAGCGCAACACACATCTATGAGAGACAAGGGGTCATGGGATAAAAATGACTAGGTGTGCATAACATGTTCGCGTCCTCACATGTAAATATTCACCCAATGGAAATTATAACACGTAATGACGACCCGATATCAATCACTCGGTGACATCGATTGGATGCTCTATGTGGTAAATTGGCCTTAGGAGGCCAAGTCCATCTCAGCCTAGGTCCTTGCCATGGAAGCTACCCATATTTGTGATACACGGTAAATACCGTTTGATACTCGACCAGGACAATTGGAAGTCAGTGGGCACATGCACATCTTTGTTGTTGCAGGACTACCCTAAGAAGCCACTGTGCTATTATGCAGTAGTCGCATCGTATTCATGAACAATGGCGTGGAATGGGTAGTCAAACAGACATCCGATTGGGGATACACAGCAGTCAAAAGCACTGGGCAGTGGACACAGTCCAACATCTACAGACATATGCACATGGTGTCCATTGTAGGACCCAAAAATTTCAGAGAATGCTGCTTCCTTTACTCATTAATCAGTCTAACGTGACTCTGTTGCTACACATATGCACAATGTTGTTGATATATGCCGGATAGACATATGCACAGGGTATCGGGTCCATCTGCGTCCACATCACAGTCACACATGAAGGATGTGTAATGGGTACTGTTGCAGTCAAGGAGTCTGGGTATGTAGAATGGCTCGGTGTTGTTTGGCAATCCTTTCCCGCCCGTGGGAGGTGCGTCAGTGTCCTTACCCCGTAATGCAACCATCCGGGGTGCAAAATGCTGGTGCGATATGTGTCCAGCCCTTTACCAGTCTGTAGTAGGCATTTCACATGGATGGGCAAGCGTATGACTAAGCTGGCACACATAAATGCTAACCCGGTGGAATTACACTGCCGTGTAAGGCATACACAGGACATGTACACATGACACCCGTGACATCCATCACCCCAGCGTACACAAAGCAAGGACAGTATGTAGGGACATCACTGGGAACATGTCACCTGTGGAACACTATTAATGCACAAGCGTCAACTGAGGTCTACTATAAACTATGCGTCACACATAACGACATAAATGCATTGATCACATTCAAGAATGTGACGATCTAGAAAGGTAGTGTACTGTCAGCATGTTCACGCGAAACAAAGATGCAACCTTAAATGCTTATACTGGTTAGCCCAATACAGTGGTGTTGATAGTGCTCCAGACACGTGCAATTAGTAGCCGTGAGAGTTTTTACCATCTGTAGCAACCCGGTTTGCCAACCTATGGTGGCCAACCAAGTTGGAACGCTACCCAAAAGTTGGTAAACGACACAGACATGGAGGGTAAACACCTCATGATCCGGAACTTGTTGTTCACACTATGGACAGCTCTCGATGTGACTTACACAACGGTTGCAATCTTAGCATGCAGGGTAAATGTCTTCATCGTTGTACAGGACATCCCGTGGAAGATTAGGAACCCATCTATGGGGTACAACCGTCCAAAACCCCTTGTATGCGGAATGCAGGACAGCCCAGTCCAAACATGTCCTATCAGAAACAATAAATTACATATATACATGTCTGCCTCTAGTGTATTGCCCATATGGGACCCATAATGTCATCGTATAACCTGTAACAGAACTGACTGTCAGTACGACAGCTTCCTGCATTACTATCTATGTGGGACAATAACCCAACAGCGATCATTGAGGTTTGGGACCCAATGCGAGTTCAGGAACCCAGTAACAGTACTGTTGAGACACCTAGTAATATATCCACCACCAAAAGTCAAGTCTAAGTCGATAACGTTGCTGTGAGATGACATGGCCCGACTGCAGCACACATGAAATGCAGCGCCAGCGTACCAAGGGTATGCTGATTATACCCAGGGAACGGGTCACATGGCCAAATGGCTGCCAAATAGCAAAATACAAACTTCGACAAAGTTAACTGAATAAATCGACTGCCACAATTTGCACACCATGAAGATATGGTACACTGCTGTATACTGTCAGGGGGTGTTTCCACAAGTACTATTAGAGCGAGTCTGGGTATGCACAGCATAAATCCAGGCCAGCTCTTACTGTGCCTCCGATCCATGTAGATTAGGCAGGATTGAGGAATGCTCATTTACGCTTAAAACCAGTGCCGGGATTGGGATCGAGGAGTAGCTGAACGAGTATTCGGTTACTCGACAAATGTGAAGTCAGGTAACTCGTCTTTCGACTCTACACCGCACATAGGATCCTAGTAGTTGTTCAACGTGAAGAGTCGCATCACTGTGCGACAACATGCTCTGATTTGAAGTGCGGAATGGTACTTTCGTAACACTAGTCCCATACTTAAGTGTCCCATTATCTAAGGCATTTTCCCGCACTGAAGATTGGCACCCTGGACAAGCGTGCGGTCCCCCGTTATTTAGATGGCACTCATCTATGTGTTGCAAAGTGGTTGCGGAATCCTAACAATCGACTGGATGGTGCCTCCACAGTGATAAGGTCATAACAATGCTGGCTACATACAGATGCCGTGTCTCGTATCACACATTCGCAACCTGAGACCCCTGCATTCCAAAAGCGTTTGCACAGACTGGTCTACGACTGGAAGCCAGTGGATACTACATACACTGCAGGTGTCTGGCCGAGTACACGGAGTCTTAGTACAGGAGGAATTCAAAATGCAACGTTCGGTACAACAATACAGTGGCCCAGAAACCCTGATTGACCCTAAGAGTCAACTCCAGCAATGTTTGATACCAAATAACCCAGATGTTGGAGTCAGCAACCTCAAGCAAACTGATCTTGCGCTATCAGTGTGAACTAGACGGAACTTACTCAGAGCTACATGGTATACCAATTGATAGGGGTATTCGACGTGGCATTTTAATTAATATGACCATCCGAATGAAGCAGCCTGCAATTTACCCAAGCATGAGCGACTTGGCATGGTCTACCAACGTTAACAGCTGCAGCTCCAATGCACAGCTGGACCTCCACAAGATCTGACCTACAGACCGGTCCCCAGCCAGTCTGCTCATCCCGGTTCACTATACATTTGGGCAGGGGTAGGAGCCTATTGGTCTACTACCATCTAGGGATAGCATTGGAACCTAAGCTCAACATTGCTTCTAAACATTTAGGTGTGTCTACGTACCTGTGGGGTGTTGAGGCGCCATCATGGTATCAACAAAAAGTCGCATTTACCGCTGTCTCCCCATAAGATCATGTCATTGTATAACGTTTGGCTTATACAACTCTGTTGGCAACCACATGGTGCGAAAGGGCCTGCGGTACTACCCTGAAATAAGCGATGTGGTGGTTTTAAGGATGAGCCCAGTATCCGGGTGGTTAAGCCCCAGTGGTCATCTGAACAAAGCACGGGTTACAAAACCCGACTTCCATCGAGTGTCCCCCTGACTTCCCTGGATACGTGTATGCCCGATATCGATTGGGGGAATACCTGGTATGCTCCAATCATAGTTCACTGAACAACGTCATGAGGTTTGCCAAATGTGTTCAACCTACTAGGACTGGCTGTGTAGTATGACGCTGTGACCGGTTTGATTTTGCGGGGAAGGGCATGCGCACATATGTGTGTTAACCTGCATGAAGCCCAACTGGTGGAATTACACATGATACGGGTCTGTCACCCTGCGAGTACACCCCAAGGACGGGGGGTATTTAATGGCAGACCCTGAAACAGTCAGAGTGAGCTATTTGAGGAATCACCTGCGAGGGTAGAGTTATGACCTTTATGGCACACTGAAGTCAAGTGCCATACCCATTCCGCCAACCCCTGATCTGGTATCCCGACGCACAGTCCTCCATGTAACTAAACCCGGTAGCAAGGGCCATGTATCTTGGCAAAGTGACTGACTTTCGCATATCTGGGACCCACGTGTAAAGGCATATCTGGACCGTATTGTGGAACACATATTATGGTGAATTGTCACACCCTATATGCGAACGCCCTGTGATGTATGACTGTGGTACACCACATGTCCCATGGCTGCTTCACAAATATCACCCTATGAGGGGGCTTCATGAATAAATATTCTGATAAAGCATTTACCACGCTATCCTTACTGGCAACCCATACAGTGCTATAAGTTCACAGTTGGTAATCTGGTGCAGGAACTTGATGCCAAACACACCTTTACACCCTCACCGGCGTAATGGGAGCTTCTTGGTACAGTTTGACACCCATCAGTGTGCTCCAAATTGAAACAGTCATTGTACAAGGGTACTCCGGACTATGCAATGTTAAACCTGGGCAATAGGCCGGACAGGTGACACATGTCTAAGCCTTATTTAGGCCGAAGTGAGTGGGAACAATGCCTTGTCAGAAGCCAGTACCCGGATGGCTCAAGGGGCACATGCTTAATGGTCCCCTAGTCCTAAGTGTTTACCAAATATTATGCTTGTTAATTATCCCGTCGCTCCGAAACGGCATTGCTTTGTTATGCCCTATATCTTGATAAGGCTTGTCCTGGAAGGGCATGGATATGGATCTGTTTAAGGATAGTGCTAGCCTTGGATGAACTGCTGAGCAACGTGACATGCTATGCCCAGGTCAGCTGTATCTTGGTGACACACAAGGCCGTCTTCAAGGACACCCGGCGGGACCATTGTATTTACTCAATACAGTACCGGTGGAATGTCTATGGCAATGTGAACTCAGGCATTGTTGCCGATTATTGTCCATCCCGAAGTGCCCAAAGTCACAGTAGACCGATGCGGGGCCTATACCTGAGGTCTGGGTGACGTATCCAACAGGGTCTGTTCACAGGCCGGGATGGACAAGCTTTAAGGGTGTGTGCATGTGGTTCGAGTTGCGCGGTCACCCAGCATGTAAGTGGGACAACCATGGTGATGGCAATAGATTCCACCCAGGCATGCCCGTGTGTGACTGGGCGGGGACTGGCTGAGAAGAGGGCCATATATTCGGGAAATCTCGTAGGCAAAGGACTACAGCTATGGCATCATACATGTCACACAGAGTTACGCGACATGCTACACCGAAATGAGAAGTTCCTGGATCCTATGGTCAATGATACCCTACAAGGGACCCCTGTAGTGCTTTACCACATCGACGGATTAGCACAAACGCTGTAAAATTGTACGATATATTGTTCCAAGTTGCTACCCAGGAGTAGACCAGGACATGCGGTTGTTCACGTCCTGTAAACAGATAGTTCTGCACCTGGAGTCCCAGATCTGACTGGCGTTCACCCCATGGCTGCAACCAATAGTTGCTGGGGACAAATAGACCAAGGAGGCTAGCGGTGTGTTTTAAGCGGTGGGTCCAGTAAAGGTAGGCCCTATGGACATCTAGTCACCGGAAAGACCGTGGCAGCGTGAAGCGTTAGTCATGTCGATGCACACTATGTGCAGGGCACACACACACACACACAACCACACACACGCCTGAAGTGCCAACGCCGGACAGGCTCAGAAACTGCTCTAGGAGCTGAATTGCTCTACATGAAGCAAGGGCACCTTTAACGGTGTTATGTCTGAAACAATGTCGCTTTCTACCCATCTGGGAATGCCAGGCCTGACAGGGTCATTGCGGTGATAACCGGACTAGGGCACCGTTGCTCCTGAGGCAGCATACTTGTAGGCTGTAGGTACTATTCTATGGTGACCAGGAGGGGGTACCCAATAATTCCCCTGCATGGCCAAACATCTCTACCCGCACCAACCAGGTCACCATGTAAGGTTGAGAATGCATACCCACCCTCAGACCCAGCCATAATCAGTGCTCCGCCGGGTAAAGGCAGTTGAACACACTGACCTTACACACTGGAGGGAACACGACACACATCTGCACTGGCGGAAGGGTCATTGCTAGAACTGTGAACAGTCGCGATTCCCTAAATCTGTGACGCTCAGATCTACATGAACACACTACATGGAAGGCCATTTACAGCTTACCGAATAAATAGCACTTATGGGCCCCAGGGTTTAGGACTATTAAACATGGAGATTGCTCGGTAAATGCACCCAAAATGGCCTTAAATGTCTTATGCTCAGCGTGCTATCCTTTGGCGTCACCGCATGATACCCGGCCTGGTTTATGTAGCAATAGCCAGGGTAGACGCATTGTTGCCTTAGTTTCGCATGTCGCCAACGGTCGCCATAAAAGCATAATCAGTGTCAACACCAGAAAGGCAGCTTTGTGAAACACACACACAGCATTGCACACACACACACACACACACACTATGAAACTACTGACACTACCGCGGAAGGGCTTGAAGGGTACAAGATGGCACCCCTACCGATTCCCTGGATCTACATGAACACTACTGTATGAAGTTCATTTACAGAGGGACCCCAGGACATGCGATACGTTGCTTTTGGTGCCTACAACAGCAAGGTACAGCCCTGTCACAGGCATACTTCCAGGTAAATGGCTGTATATGTATGCCGTCAACACGCCATACAGACAATAGTTGGCAATAGCCAGCACACATGTGTTGCGGGCGTCTTCAAAAGCATAATCAGTGCAGGCGCAGCTGGTCTGAAACACACAAACACACACACACAGACACACACACACACACGGAAGGGATTTCCAGAGGGCGACCTCGTGACGCCTGGTCTACATGCAAACATACGTACAATGCTAAGGACATCATTTACAGAATCGCGCTAGGGAAAGTGTAACTCAGACTAAAACAGTTCCACTGTCACAGGCATACTTGTAGGCTGACTGATGGTCACGTCACATAGACAATAGTTGGCAATGGCCAAGGCATGTGTTGCGGGCGTCTAGCATAATCAGTCGCAGGCGCGGACACTGAAACACACACGTATGTCAGCGTTAGCATCGGACAGCACCCATGATCTGATGTTCACATGCTATGCATCTAGCGTGGTACACACACACAGGCCAGCTAATGCCTTGGGAAGGGACGGGGGCATAACCTACGGCCTATCCAATGAAAGCACTACAGTATGAAGCATTTAACAGCTCAGGCGCATATGCAGAGCTTTTTACTGTAGCAGAAGCGCTGACCGGGACAAGGGCATACCCTCGGTGAGTTCAACATGGTATCATTTGCAGAAACTGGCAAAATCCCCGCAGATGCGCGTAATCACGTTCGGGACATTATTGGTCTTGTCGTGATTTTCCAATTGCGCGACTTTTATTTTTTGTTTACCATAGAGTGGGTTGACCAAGTGTACCCACTAACCCACCCGATTATGTAGCTACGCCCAGAGGTCTGGAGATATTGCAACAAGTAACTACTGCATCCATTGTATTTTCAACAATGACATACTGGGCATGTCAGACATAGATTTCTACAGCACAGAACTTAAGTGTTGGCCAGACATGCATACTCACATGTTAGCTGCGCACGGCATGGGTGGCTTAAATGTGAAGGACACGGGTTCGCGGTGTGTCAACCGGCCTACACAACAAACTTCCTATGGGTAGCCATGCCACAGGCGTGGCGTTGCGTGGGGATACAGGCACGGTTACACTCCGTCTAATAACCAATGCACGGGCGTACTCGTATAACGGTTGACTTAATGTGTCTATCTACACATAGTACCTTATTGCTTACCATACGGGCATGCTCAGACATAAATTAGACTCGCTTAAGACTGGAAGCACATGACATAAGCACGGCGCTCATGAATGGATTGCCGTGGCACTGAGCATGGGTGGCAATGCGTGATTTCCATCCTGGTGTCGTTCCGGCCCACACAGCAATCGGTCACTGCACCATTACAGGCCAGTCTCAAGTGTGGTTGCTGCGGGGAATATCTGCGGTGCAATTAACCATGTGTAGGACTGGTGTACAGTTTGTTGCATGCTACAGACAAGCCTCACATACAGAGGATACCCTCACAGATGTCCTGAGGACGCTGGTGAGTGGGCATGCTCTCAAACACCGTGGGTGACATGAACCACCCATACATAGCCTGGGAACACATGATGGCACAACAATGTCACGGCCAGCAGTCCCAGGTGTTCACACACCTGGCCACTGTTAAACAGCCATGCACCATACATACTAGATGTCTGGCAGTTCTGCCATCACGCATGGTGAGGATGCCCCACACAGGATGTACAGCCCTCAATGGTGATGCAGATGTAGTGGATCCACTGGTCATCCACTCACACCAACACCAGCATGGGGACCTCAGTGATGACCTCTCCACAGAAAACCACACATCATCCTGTGGTACCCTACAAGTCCTCCATGCCAATGTTGAACAGAGGCCAGACCGGCAAGCGCCTAACGAATGCCTTGACCACCCATGCATGTCTGCACAGGCAAACATGATGACATCAGGACCTTGTCCACCACAGGTAGGCACATGGTGTGGTGGACAGCCACTGACTACCTGTACATCAACAGTTGGGCTACATGGCGGAACAGCGCAGTACCAGGAAACCATCACCCATTCATGCGATCCATAGCACATCATCCAGGTGCTGTGGGAGTGGTACTGCAGCACATGAGACAACCGGGCCTTCCTAACTGTGGTAAGGACATGGTTGGGCACAGACTTGCCTGGAAATGGTCAGAATGGTACAGTCACCCACAGACATTGTCATGCCACAGGACATGTTCCATGCATACATCCCCCCAACGGGGACATATCCATCCCACCAGAGTGTATCCTCAAACATCATATGGCCTGGGGTGATCCCTCTATGGGCTGACACGTCAGCAATGGGCACCGATGGTGTCCCTGGCTGTGTGCTACCCATCCTCTTTGAGGGCCCTGCCCACATGCGCTGTGTCATGTTAGCCTTACTATGGGCTATGTCCCCAATGGATGCCATATGGCATCTGTGGTCCCACTATGCCAGGGTAGTGCTCCTATGGACTGTCAGCCACTATCGCTTGACAAGTGTTGTCTGCAAAGCTGTGTGGAGGTCCCGGTGGTCATGGTTACAGATAGCGGTGTACAATACGAACATACCCACAACTACATAGTCAAGGCGGATCCTGCCTCCGAACCTGCGTCCAGTCTGGAGTGGTCACCAAGGCCATTGATGGGGATCGTGGGTTTGCACACAGTACCATGACCTGGTGGGGCGTTCAGAGCACACACATGGGACCCATGCTTCAGCATACATGTGGGGACATATGTCACCCGATGATTCTCATACTGGTTCGAGGTCACTCCACACAGGGTTAGTGCTCAAGGTGCCTTGTCACTCTCATATCTGGACCCAGTGGAGGCCCACAGGGCTCACTCCTGCCCCCTGCCATATGGCACCTTCCAATGTGCATGCAATCATAGGGGATTGTAGCAGACAAGGTATGCAGATGACTATGCAACATACCCAACACCCCTGCACGACATCCACCTAGGCGTCAGACATGGCGATGGCTGGCCATGGCCTGCTACGAAGGTGCAGCTACCCAGTGGGGACATCCCAATGTAGGTGGTGATATTAAAGATGGTGGACATGTTCAGGAAATACCTGTGGCCTGTCAATGTGGGTGTGAAGACATTATGGCCTCCTGGTCTGGATGGAATGGCAACACATCAGTGTTCATTGTACCCTGTACCAGGTGTGACATGTGTGGCCAGCTAACCTGGCGCCTGGCACTGGAAGGACAACGTTCCACAAGGCAGGATGTGCTGGACATGTCACTGCAGCCAAAGGACCGGCTGTATCTTCAGCCTCAAACGCATGCCTGACATGCATGTCAATGTGTTCCACCTCCGAGGCCCTATGCAAACACGGGCACAGAAGGGACTGGCAGACACCTCAACTCAAACATGAGTATGCTGGGGGGCAGGGTAGCCCACCCCCCTACACGGAGGTGCCAGGCCATGTGAAGGCTGACTGCCTTTGTCCAGGACTGCTGTGACATGGATGTGTGGCATGGTTATCAGTCAATCTGTGTGTCACTGCTAGACAGGGACTGGGGACTGATGGATGTGGCATCCCATCCTGAGGGTGTTGCCACACAGTCATGGGTACATCGTGGCACATATCCTGTTCATTTCATGTGTGTATACCTATGTAGGGGTCCATGCGGATGTGGGTAACTGTGCTATGCTGATTTGCCAGACATGCCTGTGGGTACGACTACGTGGGGAACTAATTACGTGCTCAATACAGTACACCATCAGTTCCTCGGTTAACTGCGGATAACCACCACAGTACACATATCAATGAATGCTGCACCTGTCCATGTATGATGTCATTTGCACCACATCACATACACCTGTCACACACACCAACGTACATGGGAGGTATACACCTCTCACTACCATATGTGACATGTTATATGGCAACATGGTGATGTGCACCAGTTCTGGCAGAGACTTAATCATATGCAGGGTGATATGTGTGCCACAGGCTGTACCAATGGATGACATCATGTGTAGGCCAGTGCATTGGTGGGCATGACTACTGTGGAACATGTGGGTGTGGTGGAGCCCTGTTTGTCTGCTGTGGGTGTGTGTGTACACAGTTCAGTCATCTGTGATGCCTACACGGGTATGCTTGGCAGCCCCTGACTGTACAGTGCAGGTGTTGGCTCACTGTGTCTGCCCGGCGGCATGCCTGGGGTGGCAGACACGGGCAGGTGGGCTGTCCACTCGATGTCACATGTCCGCTGGAAGCGTGGCCGGGCGTCCACACGTCCACGTGGCCTGCTCTGTCCTGGTGTGGATGGTGTAGTAGCAGCTGCGCTGCTGCTGCTACCATCTGTCTGTGTGGGCATGGAGGTGGCACGCACGCGACACAGGTGTTGCTGGCAGCACACGCTGCCTCACCTACCTGGTGTTCCTGGCACGCGGCTCAAGGATGGCCACAGCCAACCACCCAATCTCCTATCCAGAACATGGGCAAGATGCTGTTGTGCATGCGCCAATGCCTGGATGCTGTCATTTAAATGCGGATTGCGGACCTCTGCAGCCTCTGCCCTTCCTGGTTCTGCCGTTGCACGTGCCTGCCGCCATTACAGTCTGGAACATGCGTCTGGTTATACCAGCTGCTGCACGGCAGGTGTGTGTGCGGTGCTCCCCACAGCACCTGCCACATGCCTGCGTGGCACTGCACCAGTCCTTATACTGGCAACATGTGTACCCACCTTCTGCAGCCACCACACATTCCTGCTCGGGGACAGACGCTGACCGTCATCTATGGCAGCGGTGTTGGGGTATGTGTCGGCATCTGAACCATGTGCGGGGATGAAAGGGGCGTATGTGATGTTCTCCAGTGGCACAGACTCTGCCTGTGATGACCCTGCCTGTGCCTCATGCACATGCTCACCACTAGTATCTGTGGGGACACTAGCATCAGATTGACCGCGGGAGGAACCACCTACAGCACCTGTCAATACAAAGACATACCATCGGTTACAATACACACACACACACACACACACACACACACACACACACACACACACACACCATGCATGTGATAATGCAGGTGGCATGCAGCATTCACACAACACAGACCAGTGAATGCAGACCAGACATTCATAGTGGCAGTATGTACACCTGGTGGGGACAGTACAACAGGCAGGTGTCATTTAGTAGGCATGCAGTACACACATTCATGGTAGTTTGCATGCATCAGCGTGATACACCGTGTGGCCGCGGGCAAGTCGAGTACACATGGCTGCCGACACTATGTAATGTACACCGCAAACATGTGCGGTATCATGTGGACATGTGAATGGTGTCCCACATGCACCACATCACAATGGCTGTCATGGTGCAGTGTTATGTGTACAGTGTACAGATACAATGTATCTGTAACAGTGATGTCTGTGCAGGTGCGTTGCTGTGTGCTGTGTGCATACCTGTACGGTGTGTGGTGGGGGCTCTGTGCCACTGCAGTAGCAGGACACAGCTATGTGTCTGTGCGATGCGTGACCTGGACGCATTACATTGCCATGTAAGTCAGTTCAGCTGCTCAGCAGCACTATATGGTGGACATTGAGGCACCTGTAGCTGTGGAGGAATTTCATGTCACTGGTGTACTACATCAGATGTCCAGGGGTCCACTACATTGATGAACCCACTATGTGTACAGGGTGCAATGGTGAGTACCCACTGTGGATGTGTGTGGCAACATGCCTGTAGGTATCAACCATGGCCTTGTCTGTCTGACTCATTGACAATGTGTGTGGTAGACATGCCTGCGGCCTGTGGTGGCCCATGTGCCCTTCTCTCTGGATATGCTGACAGTGTGTGATGTCTGCTATGTTGTGCATAGGTCATATCATGGTGTGACAATGCTGCAGCCAGACATCCACGTGCATGGGACATGGCATGCGCCATGTCACAACGTGTGCACCCGATGCAGGGCATGGGTCACATTGGTAACACCTGTGCTCTGGCCAGATCACAGCTCACTCTGTGGTACTGTGTCCATACTGCACTGGCATACCAATGCAAACTACATAAGCAGCCATTGTGTAACACCTACACCATTGTATGCATAGCTGAATGCACGTAACACCAATTGGTTGTGTGGTGTCATACCACTCTCTGATGGTTATCTACTGTACATGGGTGGTGTGTATGTCGGTGGTGCGACTGTATACGTGGCGGGGGCACACACAGGTGAGCATGTCATGCCTAGACACATGGGAATATCAATACAGACATGCCTTTGACTAGCAACAGACTTACCTGCAACAGACCCTTGTCCTTGCATGCAGAGGCGATACCTGTAAAGGCATTACACAAAGGTATACACATTAGTCATTACTATCTCCACGGTCAGCACTGTGCATGACACATCATGCATGTGTGTGGTTGCATGTGCTATGCACATGGTTTGCATCTTGTGTGGCCATATACCTGGCATGTATTGCTATATCATGTGTTGTACTATGACACCCACACCCGCCGCCTATCATACAAACATGCAACACTGACTTACCATGCGGCTCCAGGCTCATAGCTCAGACACCCTCCACGATGGGCAAGTGGTTCTGCGTGTTGTTCCGTGGGTGTCCCCAGACTGGCCAGGAGCTCCTCCGTAGCTGTGAGTGAGGGCTGTGTTGGTGGCCCACCACCTGTCCCACGTTGTTGCCTGGCGATTGCAGCATGCTGTCTTGCATGCGGATCAGGTCTGTGCAGTGCCTGCGCGGTTGTTGGTGGTTGGTTCCGCTGTTCACCCTCCTGCAACTCCTCCCACATCTCCTGCGTTCTTGTGCCTGCTGCACATGGCTACAATGGCGTTGTTACTCTAGGTATGGTATGATGACCTCCTCCTCCTCGGCTAAATGGTGGAAGCCGGGCGTGGCATTATCTGGAAGACATAATGATGGTGGCAGGTCACATTCACACTGCTGTGCTGGCATACTGTTGGAAATACATTGCTATGACATGTACATCTGCACAGTGATCTGTGAAGGGCATCGTGGGTGACACAGCCGATGTTGGCTTCACACCATTGAGCACTGGGTGTCACATCATATCTGTGTGCCACCCATCACACTGTACCGCACCATGTAGATGTTAGCCTGCCATGGACATGTGTACCTGGCTGCACCTATGTCCATATCAGTTGGCATTCCCCATGTGCGTCTGCTACTGTTCACCTGTGCTGTGTATATGTCAGTACACATCACGTCTGTGTCGATCGTCAACGTCAGCAGCGGCACTGTACATACACATGGACACCTGCACATGCATGTGTTGTGCCTACTTCCACACAGCACTGTACGTGTTGGACAACTTACAGCTCACCTGTGTTACATGTGATAGACATGGAGCAATGTAACCATGACATTAGCAGGAAAGGCCATGCATAGCATGTACACACACATTGTGCAGAGCATCACACAGCACCTGTAACATGACAGGGTGCATCGCCACCACATTACTACTGTGTATGGTTGATAGTGAGAGTGCCTTTTGTCCATTGCACCATGTGGGACTGTGATAGCTCATGCAGCCTTGCTGGTCATCTCTGCATGATATGGCAGGGTATGCCACATACATGGCAATGGGTGTGACCCACCAGGGGTGGTATTGGCACGGTGGCTGTCCATTGCTGTTGTCATAGCTGTGTGAATATGTACATTCAACATGTTTATTACCATGGTGTGGACACTGTCCTCAGCGAGGTATGCTATGCACTGCTTGTTGAGGGTGTGTGTGGTGCATGCAGGTACACATCCATGCATACACTGTAGCCCTGGCAGGTGCTATGTGCTGGGATGTTGATCGACACAGTGCTGTATGTGTACACACACGCTATCCCATGCACATGGATGGCTGCCTGAACTGATGTGGGTACACATATGTGTACATACATTGCCGCTGCCACCCACATGTCTGCTGCTGCACGCCATCACATGGTGAATCTGTTGGGCATGTCCAGTATCCATGTATGGGGGGGCATGCTGATGGTATCTACTGTGACCATATGATGCACCCCTACACATCACATTACATTTATGTGTTCACAGCGTATATATGCATGTACATCATATGTGCAACATACCTGTGGCGTGTCATGGGACATACCATGTGTCAATGCATTGTTGTGTCTGTGGCACATTGTTGTGCATGGACATGCTGCATAGTGTACTGTGTCTGTCCAGGTACTTCATGTGGGCTGCACATTGCATTTCTACACACATCAGCCACCATGTAGCCAGCAGTGACATGGATGTTGCATGTGCACATATGTCACCGGTACAGGGTGACGACACTGTCAATGGGTTCTGATGCTGTATAATGTGTACGGTGTTGACACCATGACTGCACCAGATGGTTGTGGATGTGTGACATTCGTCACCCACATTCACATGCAGCACATGTCCCACAATTGACATTCCTGCCACACGTATACCTATGTTTGTATGACCACTGCATATATGTGGTACACCAGCAGCTGCCTACAACGCATGTGTATCCTGCACATGTACACCTACACCACACCTGTGCCATGGCCCTGTATGGGTACAGTGCAGTTCCATTCACAGCTACACATTGCCAGTATGTGCAGACATGTGCGTCTATCAACATGTACACACATGACACATCACCTGGTACACCGTGTCTGTTGCCAGTATGTTGTGCATGTGATGTTTATGGCCCATGGGCGTGACATGTACGGCTCAATGTGAATTACCTCATGTGTCTGCCATGTCCATAGCCATGGTCTGCATGAATAGTCTGTGGTCATTGTCACTGGGACTGTTGACATGGTCATACTGTTGATGCAGGCATGTGCTGTTTGTCATCTGATGCATGTTGAACCACATACCGTGCACACAGATGTGGACATCTGGAGGTGTGCACCATGCACTTCACATGCTATGCTGCCTGTGCAGCGGTGTCACATGTCTGTCTGCAGGGTGTCACAGGTGGCACAGCACCTGATGTGTGACAATGCTTACACCCTCCACTGTCACACACAGCACTGCACACACAGTACAGCACACATGTCATTTATCACAGTATGGGACCTGTCCATGCCTACAGCACACTGCCAGTCCAGATTGTATGACCACCTGCACATACCTGGACTGCAACACCTGTGGGTGGTTCCCCTGCCAGTGGACATACTGTATTTTGCGACACATTGCATGGGTAGTCCATGTTCAGATACCCGTATGTGCCACTGCAGTGACTGGCGACATGGCACTGTACACCACAGGTTACATGCCAGTGGGTTGGCATGCTGTACATTGCACCTGGACAGTTGCTACTGCTATGTATGCCAGCAACACGCTTCCATGTGGATCACGTACCCACAGTGCTTGGCCATACATCACGCTGTGGGTGACACATTACCACGCATGCCGTCACTACTCAGCATGCATAAACCTCCATGTGTCTGTGTGCTGGGCCACACCTTCTGTGCTGAACATCCATGCTTACATCCCACATGGCACCCACTGTGTACACGTGCACAGACACCCACAGGGTGTACTGACATCCACTGTGCAGAAGTGGTGCCATGGCACCCGTCCATGGATGCACACACAGTGATCTGTGCACTTCTGCACATTTACACATGGTGGCCATGCTGTTACACTGAGACATGGTGCCATTTTCACAGCATCATGGTATTCCTGTTCCATGCACACTGCTGTACACATGTGCACTGTTGCCGCATAGTGCACCCCTGTGTTGTGTGTGCCAGTCATGGTGTGTCCTGTGGTATGACATACCCACGGCGCTACCACACATGACTGCCAGACATTGTGTGGGCCCTCCACAGCTGGTGGTATGTCTCTGCTGTTTGACACATCCACATTCAATACCATACACGGTCATGCAGGCATGGCGGTATGTTGCTGACATCCTGCTGCCAATGGGTACCTACAACAATACACTTCCCATCACTGGGGTTCCAATCCGGCTACAACCCTGTGACATTTGCCCTGCACATGCGCCACATGTTATACTGGTGCCCATGCCTCCAACCGCCGTGGTTGTTGTATCCGCCAACCTGGCTGTTGTGTCTCTGCAGCAGCACACGTCATGACTGCTAGCCCATTCATGTCGTGTACCCTGACCACCACTACCACATCTGCTCCACTACACATGGTGGCATTGCACGTATGCCCATCTACCGCATGACTGGGCCATTCTATGGCACTGGCACATCTTGACATACATGTTCACACTGTACCTGCATGCCTTTCCACACATGGGCTTCTGGCCACCCACATCCCATACTGTACTGTCATATTATTGTGGTGGTTGGGGTATACAGAGGTATCTCAGACATGATGTCTTGCCCTTCAGCACCATTGTTTATACATTGACAGTGTCATCAGCATCGCCGTGATGGCATATTGCCATGCCTTCTGTGGTTCACACATGGTGCATATCATGCTGCTACAATGTTGGGGCTGTGCATTGCACCTCAGACATGGCCCCTCATGCTCAGTATTTGCATACATACACTACCTGCTGTCACACAGTACTGTACATGCCTCATATACCACTTCTACATACCTGGCAGCATTCTGCTCATCCACTCATGTTGCTGGCACCCACAGGTGTCAGTGTGGCATATATCATGTAGATATCATTGTCTTACATCACACATAGTGCATACCCTCACCTTTGCACTGACAGTCATGCTTATCACATGGATACTGTCCCTATACAGGCATATCATGTACTGGTTGATGTACACACACACCCACATGGTGCTGTGGTTGCCATATTACACCATGCTGGGTACACATGTGGACTACACATTTCTGGACCTATTCAGCTGATGCTTGGTGCCCTTGTGCATGTGCCATACACACATGTACCGCGGGCATGTTACAATACACACATGTGTGGTGTACCTTACACAATGGATGCACGTTACATGTCTCAGTATAGTCATGCTGTGCTCTCTACCCAGCTCAGACTTACATATGCTGACGGTCATGTAACATCTGTGCTCACCTGCATTCCACTAACACATGTAATGTACTCTGTGGGCCATGTTCTCCACATGCTGATGCATGGTACTCACCATGGCGTTTGCATGGGCAAGGAGCAGTCCTGCATGTGTGCACACATGCACATTGCTCACAGTCTGTGTGACATCACAGACTGGACACACCCATGCTGTGGGACAGGTCCTGTGCATACAAGCACACTGTCACTAGTCATGTATAGCTGCCTTGCTGGTAGGGTGACACAGACCCATGGTACCACCACAGCGGGCGTACTGTATAGACAGACATCCATTCTACATTGTGGACACTACCATGGTGTCAGTACTGTGTACATGCACATGTGTTTACACACGGCCCTGTGTCATTGTGGTGTGCACCTGCTATGGAATGTTTGGACATGGTCACTTGCTGTACCTCCATTTGGGTACCTATTCTGCTGTTGTCCCATGTGCAGGCATATCTTGTGTATGTATATAACATTACATCACCATCATGCATGCTATGCCTGTGATACTGTCATGTGTGAACATATCCACATGCTTGCGTACACATAATTGACATAGTCGCCCCTACTGCGTGGGATAGGTGCCGTATGCACTGTCCGTATGACATCGACGGTATATGCCCATGCACATGTGTGCTGTGACACACATACATTGTCTATCCCCTGCTGTGCACTTCATGTTGGATATCACTGCCAGCATGCGTGGGTGGTGGCATTGTTCTGTTTGCAACCCCTATGGCAGACCTGGGGTATTACCTGTGCCACTTGCAAGGACAGTCCTCCTTGGGCATTGTGTCTGACATGTATCACAAATGGCAAATGTCCTGAGTTGTGGGACATCACATATCCATTCTTATAGAGTTGCATAACATACTTATTTATATGTCTGCATTCCCTAACTGTTACAAGACACTGTGCTGAACCTACAAGACTGTGTTTCTTTATGCAAAAGGTGAGTTCTAACCTTTGTACTGACCATGGGTATGTGTCCACCTGTAACATCTGAAGTGTGTGCATTTCCCTTTGGCCTTTTGAATGGCAAGCACCAGTTATCCTGTTTACATATTTGTCCCACTGCTGTACCGTTGTCCACAGTTGTTGGTATGCTGCGCTTTAGCATTACATATCCAACCCCTCTCTGCCTGATGGACTATCTTTACCACACACCGTTCACACTGTGGGCGTCATACGTGTATGCGTTACACACCAGTACATGTAGTGGGTTCGACATACCTTTCCGGCCTTTTGTTCTGAGTTGTCTCATTCCTTACTCTTGTTTCTCTTTCTCTTTGTATTGTTCGGTATGAACATACGGTTTGAATATCCAGGAGTCTTCCTTATATTGTGTCCTGAGGCATGTGGGTTAATCAGGCCAATAGCTGTTCTCGTGTGTACTTATCGCATATCAGCGGTGATCCCCTTCCTTTCATTCGTTCTCGTCGGCACTGCCATGGTTCTTTCCTCGTGTGGCCGTTGGTTATGCAATACCTTCGTGAGGATGTTATGTGTATTATCATGTTTGTGTGACTGCATCCGCTATGTGTGGTGTCATTTCGCTGGTGTTAGCCGTGGATTGTGTGTGTTGGGTATGGTATTGTGTTCGACATGTGGTCCCCGTGTCCTGGCGGCGTCTGTCGATGGTTGTGCATTCAGATGTGTTACATATTATTTTCCTGTACATAGCGAATGCATGGATGCATCATTTTTCCCAGGAGCTTGTTGTGTGGCTGTCATTCACTGCCTGTATGTGTTTGCTACGGTTTTAGCTGTTATCCCTTTGATATGTGCAATGGGGTATATCTGCGGATGTGGGTGCAGGGTGTGTCTTGCATTTATACATACAGATATGCTTGTTATTTGCTCCATCCCTGTAGCTGCGGTTACCTGTCTGTTGTTCCGGGAATGTTTGTTTTGTTGATGTCGTCTCACTGCATGTGCTTCCTGTATTCCTCCTTCACATCGGTTATATATCTGCGGATGTTGGTCGTGCCTACTATCCATTGGCATTTTGTGATGAATTACGGTGATTGTGGTCCTATACTTGGGGCGGACTGTATGCCGGTAGCCTCCTATTCGTGTGCGCTTGCTTACGCGGTCGTGGAACACACAGCGGTATTTACCGGACCGTAGTGTTCACGATCGGTGCCGGGATAGCACATTTATTTTCGCGTACATGCCTGATGCTGTGTAACGTTGCGACGGACCGTGTGGGTCTACGTTATGGCGCCATACCTACGGTCATGGTTTTGTACATGCGTCCTTTGCATCTCCTGTTTGCTATGGCCCTGTGGTACACTTTGGGACATTTGTGCTTTGCATCATTTTACGTCGCCACGTGCATAGCCACTGAGGAGATGTCAGTACTACTTTGTGGGTACTGCTGTACATACGCCTATGGTTCCTGTACTGTATGCCTACGCCTGTTATTACACTCCGCCTGTGACATGTCATCTACATACACAGTTTACACTGGCACACATTACACACAGCGGAACACACGACAACCTCACCTCACACATACACATATTGCGGCCATGGCTGTCAACCTTCTATTTCCAGAGTGGGGAACACACACAGTAGTAATGTGAAACAAATGGGCATAATGTGGATAGTAATGGCATAGTGACAACTTCAGCTAAGTAGGTCATAGGTTGATTATAATATGCTGATTTACTTACAGTGAAGAACCTTTACTGACTTACTATGAGTACATTCTATTTACCAGGATGTCATTTATATACATTCCTAACAATGGATGTTTGAGAGACATTTTCAATGTGGAACTTGGAAGAACTGAGGAACATGAACTGTTTTACACCCCAAATGATGCGTTCCTCATAATGTCGTACACTTCACTGGTATGCTTTCGCCGCGCCGACGGTTGAACACAATACCTCGTTGGCGCTCGCGGTGGCGGCGTGTATCTCCGCACTCATATCCTATGGATATGACACGCACATATAGGGTTGCCACCTTTTCAAATGGCCAAAGTGGGACATTTTGTAGAAACGTCAGATTTTGCATGCCAACATAGGCCAGTACAAAGGACAGCGATTCACTTTTGTGAATACAAAGCTGTAGCATTACAGTTGCTTATTCTGTTTATTATCATATTTAGATGTTTCTTCTACAAAATAACTGTTTTCTGCAACTAATAAAGTAATTATGGGAAATGGTTTTGTCCTACAATCTCAGGACATTTGCCATTTTGTCAATGTTTTGCAGGACACAACTGCCCAGGTGGACTGTCCCTCTGGCGTGGGACAGGTGGTGACCCTACACATATCCCGTTACTGTACCGTGGACTGGTGACCATCCCGACACGCGGATATGTATTGATGCAGGTTAACATTTCCATGGCTGGGGTTACCGGCCCTGCCCACCCTCAGGATGATCGGGTTGTCGGTCACTATGTTTAATATGTGGTGATTTGCGTCTTACTTATCTGTGAACTTGCATCCCTGGGTTCCATATTACCCTGTTGTACTTTCTATCTGTGTATCACATATATTTCTACATGTGTGATATGTATTTCCGTATCTGTGTATGCACATACGTACATGTGTGTCGACTTGCGCGATAGTGGCAGCATATGCTCGCCGTGTGCTGTTGAACCGGCGTCGCGTTGAGGTGGCGTTCCATGCTCTGCTGGCTATTGGGTGTGCAGTGTTTGGCGGTGCCTTTGTTGAGTCACACATCGTCCTGCACTACATTACACGGACATGTTTGTGTGGCGTCCATTTTACTGTGTGTGCAGGTCAGGAGGTGTCAGTCCATGGGGCCTACACTGTCAAAGTATGTGCTATCGTTCTGCCAGCGGCATGTGGTAACATGGCATCCAGGAACTGGTGTAGTACCCTGGATGCTGATGCCTGTGAGATGCCCATTATGTCCCGGTGGGCCTTTGAAAGGTACCTGTAGCCAGTATTCGCAAGCTCACACATACCTTTGTGTCCACTGGGATGGGCTCCCCTCTGTTGTCTCTTGTTCTCAGGCGTGGCCGGCACAGCTCCACTATTTGCTGTAACGTGTCCCTGTCCACCCTGTAGCTCTACTATCTCCAGGTCTCGCAGCCCTGGTAGGTCACCCTTGGTCTGAACACTCTCCTTCTCCTGTGAGGCCTACGGTAGTTGTCGGCACCACCCTCCGCAACTCCGTCTGTCTCTGCCACATACCTATGCATCACGGCCACGGCGGCACCCAGCATATACATGTTAAAAGTTCCCCATCTGTTTACACCCTACGGTGCGGCGTTTGGGAAATCACGCTGTGTGTTGTGCATTCACATTTATTACTGTTGTGCTGTATACCCGGTGAAGTCATTGGGTGTGTCTGTGCGGCCGTATCCATGGATTATTTCCGTGGTTTTACGCTTGCAGCTGCAACGGTACTGCCTGTAGTGTTACATTACAGTTGCCTGCATTGCCTTCGCCTGGCATCTTACATTACTGCATCCTGCAGGCACATGGCATATGATGCATTTTATCTGCAGCCGCAGTTATGCTACCTCTGTACTTGGCTGTGCTATTTCGGTTCTTTGCTCTTTGCATTTCTACTACATCCCCTACTATCTTTGCACTCATATGCCTCCCCTTTCCGTTCTGCAGGAGTCTGCATGCAGACTTATCAGCTGCCGGCGTTTGCCCTTCCTGCATTGATTGGTGTTAATTGCTCGTTACGGATCCATTTACACTGCTTCCGCATTTCCTCGTATTCTCCGCATTACCTTCCTATATCCCTGGTTGTTGCCGGTGAGGCCGTCACATGACTGGTTTAGGGAACGTAGTCATCCTCGTGCACATGCATTTGTACGCGCATTCTGTACTCTCAGCGCATCTATTTCCTAACACGCCAGTCCTGATGCTGTGATGTGCATTGTACAGCCCAGATTTGCTGTCCTCCAATATCCTTCCTCCTACAGTGGCACACCCCTCTGTGGTTGACATGTATCTCGTGTAGGCCACTCCTCGGTGTAGTACCGCTACGCCGTTTGCTCCATCCTTACGCTGGCGCCGTTTTTGCGATTCACTATTATCTGCCTCATTTGCATGGAATTGACTACTAATACCTGGTTACCGCGTCGGACACCGCCACCACTCCTTGACAACCATTGCGCTGGGGTTGCAGCTTTACATACATACTATGGTGTGTGGTGGCTGTGCAGCTGATTTGTGTTCTACTGCTCTTTTGGACATTGTCATATTATTTCATTGCTTTACAACTTCTGTGCACATATCCCGGGGGTCTGCTGTTCTTTCTACGTGCCATTTATGTCATTTTTACATTTTGTGCATATTTTCTTTGGACATTCTCGGTGCCTTTCCACATTGGCATATTGCACCTATATGATACCTGACTTTGACAGCCTTCCGTTACTCCTCCGGTATGTTTGGGTAAATGTAAACCGTTTTTGGTTTACATTGCCGTATATACGCTTCGCCTGCGCCACCGTGGATCGCTATTTGCCCTCATTTGCATGGTGCAATACCGCACACAGTGTGTTTTGCATACCTACGCCGGGCGGGGCGGTCCGCGCGCCGGTAGTGCACGTGGAATTCATTCATACCTGAATCGCTAAGCAGCCATATTTGGCGTTATAACGCCGACGCTATGCTGGCGCCTGGCGCAAGGTTCATGAATCCCGGGGTTTGTCTTTTACTAAAATTATATTTTTATTCTGACTGAAAGTAATAGTTTCTTGATTATCAAAGAAACAGCCTAATGTCATACATTAATAATAGGCCAGTTCAAACTTGTGAAAGTTGAAGAAAACATCCTGATTGGTCATGACAGGAAGCATACCCTGTCAATAGTACCAACACATGTGATACATTCTACAAGTATAACACTGCCTGGTGGTTAATTTGAACCTAAATAGTCTATAGAGGGGGCTTCACTTTATCAGTATTGTCATTCCACACTGGTAAGTTACATTATCTGAAGAACCCAATTTTATATGCATTAAACAGGGTTAGAACTTACATGGGTTTCTTCAATGAAATTTTCCATAGTATAAAACAGATAACAGGATAGCTTTCATTTAGCAGCAAACTAGATGTCTTATAGATTCTAAGAGGAAATTGTTAATTCTAACACAGCCTCTTGAAAAATAATAATTTGGTATGAGGAATGTCTACCTGGTTCCACATTCTGTGAATCTTTTCAGGCACTCACTTAATAATAAGGGATTGTTGTTCATATTACAGCAATGTAATTATAACATAATAACCTATCACAGAAACTGGATATTTCCTTACCAGCAAATCTGATTTGAACTTAGAATATCTAAGTCTCTCCTCTGGTCATCTCCTGAACAATTCTATACTGGTTAGTTAGTTAACCATAAACAAACAAATAACCACTAAGCTTACTAATACACACACACTAATACATTTTTTATATCAGAATATGCATGGCCTGCATGAATTCTCAGCAGCATCCTCAAATCTTAGACTGCACCACCCAATTCAAAATGATTATAATTTTTTTTATTAACAGTAAATTATGTAGAATGAAAACGTTATATGAATAGTCATATCATCTTTTCCCAAAAATATTAAAACTCACTTCAAAAATATTAAAATTCTCTGATAAAACAAGAACAGACTTTTATTGACAGGTATTTTTAAAGTCACAGTATTTGTGGGTTTATTATTTATCTGGACTTTACAGTGCTGGTTTGCAGGTGTAATAGATGTTTATTGCATTGATGTAAAGACAAACGAGCCAGATCTTTCAGTAAAATCAAACATCAGGTAGTTTAAACATCATGAAACAATTCAAAACATGAGTCATAACATCAAATTATATATATTCATTTAAACATGCCCCCAAATTCAATAAATTTAATGTACATTTTGCACAGAGCCTACATGAAGTGATTTTGTGTATGGGATATTGCTCATCACATGGCATTGTGCCATGCATATTAATGATGCACTGCATGTGCAAGCAAGGTTTTGCAGCTCGCATGCAGTGTTGCTGGCAACAAAACCTGTAATATGAATGTGGCTCATACCTGGACAAAGACTAAAATAATGGGGGACATAGGCCCAAAAATAGGGACAAATTTACAATATTGTTCTTATAAATGTAGAAGGTAGCTAGAATAATAGGATTTGTGTTAGCATGCATTTTCTGAAGGATATGAAGTATGAAGCTGAAATGTATGTCATTATGTACTGACTTCAATCTTCACTTATTTTCCAGAAAAAACACAGATTTTACAAGGAACATCCCAAAAATACGATGCAAACATCTGTGCATTCTGCAAAATGCTGGACATTCGAGAGGTATGATGGAGATAGCATTTCCATGTAAGGTTGCTGGCCTTGAAAGCAGATTGTAGGGCAGCACATCAATTGCTTTTCCCTTACTTGATTTTTCTTCATTAAAACTTGTTTATGGTGCTGCCATAGATATCTCCATGTTTTTTTTTTTTTGATGCCAGTGTTTGTGTGATGTGCCGCTTAGCTTGGATGTGCTCATTTGATTTGCATGAAGCACAGTAGTCCACAAACTGGAGGAATGGGCCACCCAAATTGCAGACACAAACATAAACTGGATGCATTCAGTTAATGCTATTGGCCATTGAGCAAACATGGTAAGTTGTTTTATGCTGCGATTTACAGTGAGAACTTTACAATGACTACTAAGATAGGGAATATAATGTCACTAATCCTGTGACAGCAGGTGTTAAGTGTAGGTCTGCAGTGTAGATGATTCGGGGTTTTAGTACAGGGTCTGCATAATTTGTTTTACTGTTGTAACATTGCAGATTATAGCAATGAAGTATAACATACACAACGTTTTTCTCAACCTTCTTGTGGCAATAGCTGTAAGTGTAGGAGAACCATAGGCATGGTCCATTTTACTAGCAAATTTATACAAGTGCCCATATACCAAATAATCTTGAAATTGCAGTGCTTGCCGCTGTTGCACATCACTTAACATGGCACAAATATGGTGCCCACCAGCACGTACCATCATCTGCTGTGTTTGGGTGAGGGTAAGTGATGTACAACATTTTCAAATGTTGGAAACCCAAAATGTGCACACTCTCAGTAAGCACGAGACATCCAATTGGCAAGAAAACATCAGGATACAAAATGCAATTGGTGGGAAATGCTCATTTTACATTGAGCTTGAACTACAGTAGACATGTCTGGGGTTGCTGGTGAGGGAGTGAGCTTTTGAGTGCAGAGGTGGGATGTTCATGAGTCCAAAGTCTTTGTTGGACTAATAGTTAAGGAGCATGGATCCTGGTTGCTGCAGTTGGACTATTCAGACTCAGACTTCAAGTCTGAAGCCTGGAATAGTATTACCAGGGCTTTGACCAGTGCTACAGGTATCTCCTACCCTGATGAACAATGCAGACATCATTTTGATGAATTCCGGAGGAGGAAGTGGGATACCCTTGATCATGGGATCAGGGAAATTAGTACAGGGGCCACCACACAGAAGTGTACATACCAATTTCAGTGTGTAATTGTAAGAGTTAAAAGCTGAATATAGTCAAGACTGGTATTCTGTTCTGTTTCCACAGGTACCATGGAGTAAGCCTCGAATGTGAGGTACTATGTCTGGTGTTTGTTAAGGATGCGAGAAGCATGTGGCATGTATGCATCAGAACAGTACTGTTCTAAATAGCAATTTAATACTACGACTACTACTACTAATAATAATAATAATAATAATTTTAATAGTAATTTAGTAGCATTAAAAATTAAAGACAGCTTACTTGGTATTTAATACAGTTGTATTAAACTGAGCATGAATATCTCAACTGTAAAAGAAAGTATGCATGCCTTAGTCTGTAGCACAAAGCAACAGTTCTATATTCTCAAATAACATTGAGCACGCATCTCTAAACTGTAAAAGGAAAGTATGCATGCAGTAGACTGTATGACAAAATAACAGTACAGTATTAGAGAGCAGTTATTGTTTGTGGGTTCAAAAACACACTTCCCAAATCTACAATACTGTTAGGTTTTCATTATTATTGCAATGTAACTTCAGGCCTCTAGATCAGTGGCACAAATGGCCTGCTGTAAGCTGTAATCAGTATAACTGGAACACACATATGTGCAATATATGCAGACATCAAGGACTGCTGGCTGCTATCTGTACTGTAGTATGCCTCTTTTATGAACTGGGTAGTCTTAAAAATAATGAAGAAATTTGTTAGGATTTGTAGTATTAAAAGTGAAGGTAACAGAATAGAGTTAATAATTGTATTAATACTTTGTATGTCACATATGAAGTTACTAATGTTCTCCCTTTTTTCTCTCACCCCAACCCTTATCTTCTCTGTCTCTTTTTTTTTTTGTTTTTGTTTTTTAGGCCTGTCCCACAGGATCCTCTAGTCCCACTTCACTGGTTACAGCACTGCTGCCCAGCATATCTGGTACAACACCTGGCAGTACCCCCACTGCTGCCCCTGCACTAACTGACCCATCATGAAGTTCTTTCAAGGAGGATAGAACTGTGGCTCCCTCTGGGAGCATAGCAGAGTTGATGACTTTATCACCAGAGAAGAACTAGCAGGGATGGTGAATAGGATTTTGCATCGGATGGTAGGTGCATGCCTACATGGGATGGAGCACCTGCTCTCCATCCTGATTCAGAATACCCATAGGAAACCCAGACATTGGACACTGCAGCCAGTGGCATGCACAGTGAGTTGACAGTTATGATGGTCCACTGGTTGAGAACTCAGTTTTCACTGTCACCCAGTTTGACA
Source organism: Protopterus annectens (assembly GCF_019279795.1). NCBI lineage: Eukaryota > Metazoa > Chordata > Ceratodontiformes > Protopteridae > Protopterus > Protopterus annectens. The sequence continues at coordinate 1,269,635,495 of NC_056735.1, forward strand.
TGCATGAGACCACATTCCCCCACCTCATGTGCCCTTCACCATCCCTGTCACTTGTTTTTTTGTCTTGTCTATCTGTAGTTGCTTCCTCGCCTACTCAATTTACCTCACCCATGCATTCCTACATCCCTTCTCCAACATTTCTCTCTCACAATGGTCCAGATCACACACCAACACAAAGCAATGGTGAATGGCAGCAAAACAAATAAATGTATTTGAAAGTATCATGCACACTTGTAAATTTTCTACTGACATCCACATTTTAACCCAGTAACATCTGCCTCCAACAACAATGCATTAACATGTTCTGCCACAGAGTTAGTTAGGTAGCAGATGTATTCTAGGCAATCAATAGTAACAGACACAGTTTAGTAAGGGCTTCCCTTTGCACTCCCCTGTGCTTGCTTCTCATATCACCAATGCCATATCTTCCCCATTATTTTTGTATGAAGCATCATTGTACAATCCCCAGTACTGTTTTATAGAACATTATTGCACGATACTCATTTAGTTTTATAAAGCATTAGTGTGCAAAGGAGCTGGGATGGTGTGCATCGTGCAACATTGTTAACCAACGGTAATACAAAATTAGTTCAATGTATTAGCTACAACTGTATTTGAAACAGGAACCATATGGCCCAAAAAGGAATGTATCACTACATTAAGTGAATTAGTACCTGAAGTCAGAGAGTCAGTTAAGTAGTATGTGTATACAGCAGCAGTTAATTCTTCCATTTGCTATACAGTCTCTAAAATATACCTGCTGCATAGCTGAGTCTGTAGCACCATCTGTTAATACATTGATCCATTCATTTTTGGGGTCAGATGGTACTTTGTTCAAATCCAGGACTGTGTCTTTTATGTGTAAATCCAAATTCTAAAGTGTGATACTTGGTATGGAGTCTCTGAAATATGACTAGATGGTACAGGTTTCCAATGCAACTGTATATAACTCTTATAACTGACTTTTTCTGTAACAATGCATTAGTGTGAGATGCAAACCATCACACTATTATGCTATTAAGAAAATAAATAAGAAGGCTATGAATGTGGTGAAATGGGGAGCAAGCAGGGGGAAGAACAAAGTGAAAAGAGGGCAGGAATATGTAGGAGGGATGCAGAAAAGAACCATAGCTATCCATTTCTTCAACAGTAAAAAATGTTCAGATGTACAGAATATCAGCTGAATTTGCAGGGTCGACCCCAGCGAGAGGGATGACCACAACACAATCATGTTGTATAGCCAATTGGACAAAATTAAGTGTGTTAAGACAACACGTGTGGGAAATGGAGACAAATGTATGGGACTACTGTTTTTTTTTTGGGACAGGTGCCTTTTTTTTTTTTTTGAGCAAGAGTAATGTTGAGAAAGGAAAGAAGGTATGTCTAGGCCAGGTAGGTTGGGTAGGAGAGGAAGCAATCACAGACAGACGGGACATACAAGACAAGATACAGGGACAATGAAGGACACAAGAAGTGGTTGAATACCTTGGTTGGATAGAGGTTGGGGACATCACAAATTCATGGGCATCAGGTTGGGTGACAGTGAGAAAAGAGTTATCACCCACTGGACTGTCATCACTTTCACCTCATTGTACCGATGGCTGCAGTGTCTGACTTCTGAGTCTCCTTGTGTTATTCAGTACAATGATGGAGGGCAGTGTCTCCATCTGGTGTAGGTGTGCACCAACTGTGTGGCGCACAATCCTATGCACTATTCCTGGCAGTTCATCTTTGCCACACAAACAGCTTTGCAGCAAAGAAATGAAGTAATTCTTCACACAACCAAGTACAACTGAATGTACACTGATATCAAGGCATAAACTGTTATTTGCAAATTTATTATGTTTAATATATTTGGATGTAGTGCACTTAGTGTTCACACAATGTGCAATGATTATTCCTTGCAAATACTCAGCTCTGTCTTACCTTTCTGTGTTTCTTGGCCATTCATCAGTTATCTGACCAGTACTCAGAGACATGCAATATGTAAGCCAGTCTATATCATTTACCTAAAATGTGATAGGATATTAACTGGGAATACTATTATATGCAGTTGCCATCAAATGAAGGACAAGTTGGATGGCATAACCAAACATAAACTGCTCTTTTAGGGGAGGAGCAAAGGTCTGTTGTGGTGCATGCAAGGATACACTGTTATTTTGAGGGGGGTGGACACAGGCTGAGCTACTGTTATGGCACAAACAAGGACATGTTCTTGTTATTCTCCTTGTTTTGCATCCTGCCTGTTTCATCTTGTGATTGTTGTGAAGTTAGAAATTGCAATGTGTCTCATTAAATTCTAGCTTTTCTCTGTTATGATTTCCCATTACAAACATATGGTGCTAAACTGTGGGCTTGCAGTGATCATCAATACTTTGGAGAGGTATGAATGTGTGAATTTTTGATGTCTGAGGTCTAGTACTTGCTAATGGACACATACAAGTCAAATAACTCTCAGCTGTCACATGTTATGTTAATTTGTGCACAAATATCCCACCTTTTACTTGCTTACAGTACAAAGTGTTGAAATACAAAAACATGCTATAATATTATTATACAATACAGTACATGTTCAGGACTTACCTTGTAAATGCAGCAATTGCCACAGGGTTATTTCAGGGCTGACTGAGATGCATGCAGTACACAGCCAATACATGGGGAGGTAAATTCTATGGCTCTGAGTTGAAGCCTGCAGAGGTCACAGAGTTCCTGTATTGTGTCTCTGTCCACCCTGTTCCACTCTACAATGTCCATGTCATGTATGTTATGATATGTTAAATGTGGCCTGAAAACTCTTCTTTCTTGGTCTACGCTGATTGGCAGCAGCAGCAGAATTGCCTGCAGCCTGTAGCACATACAAATGGAGTTAAGCAGCAGCAGCTCCTAACATTCTATCTAGGTAGACTTGCTGTGTCTGTACTCCACTACTTTTGAAATCTACAGGAAAAAAACAGCATGGAATTGTTGAATAGCTCCTTCATGGTGGTTGATTAGCATGCAATTCAACTGCTTCTGCTGTAATTAGCATCTTTGAAACACAGGCTAAAACATATGCAATCCATTAATAATCTACTCCATTATAAAAAGGCAAATGTGTATCTACCCAAACTGACAGTGAGTGTCCTCACCATCAGTTTGTGTAGCTACCCAAACTGATGGTCAGGACACTTGCTACATGTTTACAAGACTTGACAAAGGCAAATTTCTTCCAAAGGTATCTTTACAGAGAGCTATTGAACTCCAGGAGGTATGCTCCCATTTGTTACCTACATAATGCATATGTTGGAATATATTAATGAATAATGTGAAGTAAAAGTGTATACGCTTTTATCTGTATGAATTAGGTAGAAGTGTACTGATGGCATGGCCATGTTTGTCAAGCCATTTCAGAGGTACACATAATTGACAATACATGAAAATAGAATGCTGTGTGATAAATATGTACAAATGTTTTAGGGACAGATACTTTGAAAGAACTTTTAGCATTTCAAAGATGGTTTAATAGCAAAATAGTTCATTTGCCTGCTCTTTTATGGGTGGCAGAGAGTAAAGAAAAGTTACTGTTATGTCACAAACAAGACTGGCCTGTTCTTTTGGGGGAGCACAGTTGAGTTACTGCTATGGCACATAGAAGGATATGTTGGTCTTGCTACTCTCCTTGTTTTGCATCCTGCCTGTTGTTAGTATTTCACATCTGTAGACTGTTTTATTTTTTCCAGTGGGTACTACTGACTGCCTAGCTTAACTGTTTTATCTGGAAAGAGTTACTTTGCAGTCATGTGATACGTAAGTGCTGGGAGGGTAGCCTAATGGTTAAGGTGTTTGCCTTACAAACACAAGGTGCAGGGTTTGAGTCTCACAAGGGATAATTGGCTAGGCTTAAAATGGCTCACAAGGGCAGTTAGCTTAGTACTAATCTATGAACCTATGAACCTATGTGTTTTATCATTCTGTTTTCTTTTAGGACACAAACAATGTCAGTGATCCGGAGACCCCATTCAGTGAAGCAGAAAACAATGTAAGTGTTGCCACTGTCTGTCAGCATGGGACATTTCTGCTGGGAAGGGATTGGCCCAATATGTAACAAAGGCTGCAATTATGACAGCCCATTGTTGACAATATCGATTCTGTGGGTGGCCACAGCTAGACATATGAACAGGTGTGCCACAGGGCCACTGACATGATTACCACTACATGGAGGTGAGCAGTTACTGTTTCCCGATTCCAAAGGATAACCAAGGGAGGGCCTGCTACAGAACCACCTCTTACCCCCAATGAATATCCTCCAACATGAGAGCTCACAGCGGAGTGGACCACAGCATGTCCTTGATATGGGTGCCACTCCTTCTGAGTCCCAACAGGAGCTTTCATGCAGGCTTTGTTATATGACTAGTTGAATATTGTTGTATAGTAAAACAATTGAAATAAAAGTTACTTCTGTGTCACGTCTTTTTTTTTGGGGGGGGGGGTTGAAGTTATAAGTTTAGTTTGGAGTTGTCAGCCATGTTCTTGTTGAACATACAGTTAATGCAGATATAGAGAAGTACATGTATTACTCCCTGTCTTACTGTTAAATGTAATTATGTTTCCCTTACCTCTTACTTAACTTATTTCAGGACCATCAAGAATCCAACAACATATGCCACCTGCAGATAGTACACCAAATACATTTATATCAGTACTGTGGATTAATTTAAAGAAATGTCATAATGTGTCATTTTAGGCCTGTTGTGTGTTTTGCTGTACTGTCTGTAATACAGGTAGCACTTGTTAGTTGTTTGGAATATATTGCAGCATAGTAGTGCAGGTATTAATGTATGGCTGTGTTTCTTCTGTTTTCTTCCTTTTTTATCACTGGTGATCATGACAGTGGGAGTATGGGCTCTGTGCCACCTAATGTCAGTGTCTCATCAGACACTGATAATGATGGTGGAGAAACAGAGGCGAGGCACAGTTGTGAGGTACAGAGCTTGAATCTGACATAGATGTTGACATCCAGCCACCCTCCTCATTTTCTCTGGACACAGCCAGTAGGCCTACATTTACCTAGTCCACTGAGTGCACAGATATTAGACAGGTGGAGGGTGAGGAAATTGATCAGACAAGTGTGGCTACTGTGGCATCAGTGCATGTTGACTCTAGCCATAGCCAAAGTGTTGGTGAGGTGTCATGCAGGAGGGTTGATAGGGGTGCTCAGAGGGGGCATGCTGTCCCTCCTCCACCTGGTGCAGGTGACTATTCCTGTTTCACTCAACATATGTTTAGAGCCATCATGGAGGCACAAGCACATTTAGAAAGGTGCTCCAGACAAATGCTCAGGGTTGTAGATCTGGCACCAGCTGAAATGTGTGACTACCTTCACCATGTTGCCGATTCACTGGACTGGATGAATCAGATATTGGAATGAGGACTGCTTGTGATGGACTGAGGGGTGTCTGTCATGGAACGAGCAGTGTCTGTGATGGAACATCTGATGGGAGGGAAACAGCATCCTCATGGGCATAGGTTAGCCATAACATCAACTGATAGCCAATGTTGTCATGCCCAATCATGCTTCCATAGTGGCAGTACTTCTCCTGGTCAGTTGAAGAGTGTGCTGTCCACACACAGATGTGGCAGGTCATGTGGTCATGGTCCTGGGCATTCTTGTGAAGGGAGCATGTCAAGCAGATATCAATCATGTTCGGGTATCAGCACTGCATCTGACCATGGGCGTGGATGTGCCAGTGCCAGTGCAACTCCTGGCAGAGCCAGTTCTCATGGTCAGGAGTGACAATGATGACCTAACAACTCTACCATGCATAGCTCACACCTGTCTGACATACCAGGACTAGGAGCTATCATTGAGCTTGTCTGTGTTCATGCAGACTCTCTCACACCACTTTCACATGGAGGACCCCTACAGACACACACACACACACACACACACACACACACACACACACACACACACACACACACACACACACACACAGTTACATGGTTCACTCTGCCTGCTTCCTTTTCTTACTCACACACACTCACTAAACCTTTGTGCCTGCCTAGGCCTCCAACCCCCCCCCCCACACACACACACACATAACACCCTGTGAAAGTTATGATAAGTGTACCATACCCCTGTTTTCTCTCTTTTGGATTCAGGGCTACAAAAGCTTTGTGTCTGATGCACAGGGTGCATAGCTACATTAGTGTTTAGTATATCCGCATTTCTGTTGAACTGATAACTATAGCTGTCATTAGCATCATCAGATTCTCTTCTAAGGGTCGTGAAGTCAGGAACTGAAATGTGTCTTATTACTTTCTAACTTTTCTCTTCAATGATTTTCCAGTACATATGTATAGTGCACATCATACGTCAAGCCATCACATTCATATCTCAGGATTGTATGACAGCACTGTAGTCAAATCTCATCAGAACTGTAGTACAGTATAATGCTGTCTTTTGCATGAACCTCACCAGACACATGTAGCATGCTGGACAGACCATAGGGCTTTCTCATCAAAATAACAGAGGGCATACTAACCATGCCATGATGTATGTAATAGAACCCCTACCTAATTACACAGACTACAAAATATAACATTTTAAGCAAGCACCATGGCCCAAATTTGACTTTTATATGGCTGCAGGTCAATTTATACTGGATGACATCAGTAAGCCATGTGGGAAATAAGAGGTTGTGAGGGCTGCATGAAATGGATGTGTTGGCTTGTGCAAGTATCAAAATACTGATAAGGCATCTCATTGGAGAAGTAACTGTAGGATAGCAAATCTACTTTGCTGAGTAGAAATACACATATACCCAGTTGACTGCAGTGAGAACAGAACCCCTACCTATCCAAGTACACAGATTACAAAACACATTTTTTTTGCAAGTTCCATGGCACAAGTCAGACTTTTACATGGCTGCAGGTCAACATATAGTGAATGACATCAGCAGTGCATGTTGGAGAGGAAAAGGTAGGATGCCTGCCTGAAAATGATGTGTAGGTAGGTGCAAGTATCAAAATACTGTCAATTTATGGAATTGGGGAAGTAACTGCAGGATATACACTTGCTGTTCTGGCTAGATACACATGCACACACATGCACAGTTCACTGCAGTGAGAACAGAAACCATATCTAAGTACACAGACTACAGAACTCAGCATTTTATGTAAGCACCATGCCACAAGTCTGACTTTAACATGGCTGCAGGTGAAATTACAGTGGATGACACCAGCAGGTCATGTGGGGGGAAACTGGTTGGGAGGCCTGCACAGACACATAGACTCATAGGTCCATATGAGGCCAGTAGCCTAACAGCACTAGGGTGTGTAGAAGCCTTGCTGGGTAAAAACACAAGTACCCTCACTGAGCATAGTTGGATGTTTGTGTTTAGCAGAACAAGGTTGTCAGCACAACTGATTGACCCCGTCCATGAGGGAGCACATAACATTATATATTACACTTTGTAGTGTGGTTGATACATGTGTAAAAAATACTGAGACCCCCAAGGTTGTACTGCTTGATGGGGGGGGGTAACACATGTATGTAGTGTGAATATATGATGTATACTTAGAATGTGCCCTCAATTTGCAATATTTCCACTTGTACTCTTATATCATATAAAGGAAATGGACAACAAACACAAATAAGAAAACATCATATATACAGTTCCATAAAGCAGTAAGCAGTGAATATTCACGATGGTTAAAGGGTACATGCATGCGAGTTGCACCTGTTTGTGCTTAGGTAAGCAGTGTGCAAATATGAGCTACATTGCTAACATCTGATAAGCAGAATGCAACAGTGGCAAGCAATTGCATGTATACACAGTTGTGTATGTGTTTTTTAATAAAATTAAAGTCATGCTGGTCCAGATACCAGGAATACATTTACAGGACTATAGTTCATAGTATACCTGCAGTCATATATTGGATGATAAATGTGATAATTCATACATTAGCCCATCAGTAAAAGTAATACTGTATGCAATAGGCTGTATTTGAACCCAGGACTACATGTATGACCATTCTACACTTGCACTTGCTGCCACAAGAATGTTGAAGAAATAATTGTCTATTTTGCTCTTCAATGTTGTAAACTGCAATCTCACACCAGTAAAACAATGGTTGCACACTGTACTAGCACCCAGTACCATCTGTACTCCAGGCTGGTTTTTCACAATGGCCAAAAACATTCATTGAATGTATCTGGTTTCTATTTTGGGCTGTATGCTTTCTAGGTGGTCTGTCGTGCTTTGTGCAAACCAGATAAACATAACCAATTCCCCCCTTCCACTATTTGCACTAAGCTGTGCATCAGGCAAAAAGTGCAATTAAAAATGGGAAGAATACAACATAAAAAACGTAGTAAAGGCTACATATAAATAAAATAAGTGTCTGCTGTCACATGTTAAGGTACTTTCTATACAAATAGACCACTATTTACTGGTGATTACTGCACCAAGTTAAGAAATGCAAGGATATGGCATAATATTACTAAAAACTGCATTCTAGGTTCAGGACTTACCTTGCAAATACAGCAGTTGTCACTATTTTATTTCATGGCTAAAATTTCCTTGTCTCTATTCCTATGGTATTGAAGTATTCAAAGAAAAACAGAATGAAGGCTATATGGATACTTTATAGCTTGTTGAATAGCTCCACTTTATTGATGCTTAAATAAGGTAAACACAAGTAAGCTTGATGTTACTTTTCTCTGTTCCTGTGAAAGCATGCAAACATGCAGCTCAAAAAGTGAAGGGAAGTTTTGCAAACCCTGTACTAGAACTCAGGACCTTCTATAATCTAGTCCTGCACATATATGTGCTGCCACAGGAATAGCTAAGTGATAAACAGTGAGAAACCTACCTTCCATTCCTCCATTTCCTGTGGTTGAGCTGAGTGCTGCATCACACAAACAATGACAAAAATTTGTAAAAGAAATTTTAACTTAAGAGGACAGAGATGATGCATTTTCACAAACAATAAAGAGGACAAAATAGAACTTCTGAATTCTGCAATGCTTAAATGCACTTTTACATTTCACAGACCTGCATGCAGACATCTGTACATGTAATCTAACACCCTTGATATCATCATTCACTGTTGACATCCATTGAACATGAACACTCTGGCAGTGCCTACATGAAGTGAACATCCCTACACTGTTACAATTATTTTTGGATTCAGCAATTCTAATAAGTTTTGACCTCATTTGCATCTTCACCATGCTGACAGCCCTGAATCTACACAGTTGGTAACCTTGTAGGAAGGGAAAATGAAGTGGACCCCAATGTTGTACACTCAAGGGAGGGTATCACTTTGCTATATATCTGCACAGAGGAATTCAGGTTTTGATAAGATTTGATTGTATTCCATCAGATGCATACTGCATATGCTTACATGAGAGTATGAATGGTATGTTTCATGGGGTTTACACTTTTAGCTGTCTACATTAGTTACGAGTACATTTTTCATATAGGCTTGGGGAGCAAAGCTACATTTATGTTGTGGCACTTAAAAAGGAATTGTTGTTATTGTTAATTTAATTTCCTAGTATCCACTTTGTCTAATATTATCATAATGTGTGTGGCGTTACATTTTACTGTCAGTTCTGTACAAATCTATGGAATTTTACTTGGCCTTATTTCCATGTAGACTCCTTTCCTTGGCTGTGTTTGGAAAATTTTTGACTACATGGGCAACATGAGCATGGAGTCTACACAGTTGCTTTACAAATTGTTGAATAGGTTATAGGTTAGGTTATAGGTTAGTACTAAGCTAACTACCCTTGCGAGTCATTTTAAGCCTAGCCAATTATCCCTTGTGAGACTTGAACCCTGCAGCTTGTGTTTGTAAGGCAAACACCTTAACCATTAGGCCACCCTCCCAACTCTTCACTCCACAGTTTTGGTTGGCTTCATTAGTATACAGTTCAGCTACTTATGCTGTAATTTGCATGACACAGAAATTGCTATGTCTTGCACATGAGTGCTGCAACTAGCATATGGTCAAAAATGATAGTGTAGGCTTTATTGAATCCCCCACAGTATTTGTGTTAGTATTTGCTATTTAGCCACTCAATGAGAAGCAATGGTAGACTGGTCAGTATCAAGCAAAGGGTTGTAAGAATTATTATTACTGATCAGCTCACCCACACAGCAGTTCATTACACTGAATTAAACTTAATGGGTTTTACTATGGATTTCACCCAGAGTGTTACACCAAGGGATAGTATATACAATCCCATACTAACTTCCATTTATTTATGTCTTTAAATAGTCTTTAAATAGACATCTACTGCTTTGCCACATGCTGTCAACTAATTTTAACTTACATCTACCAATTTATGTCCTCCACATAAGGTACTTTGCATTACAAAGCTAGTATAGGCTTATTATTACAATTTTCCCAACTACTGGCAATGGGTGTATAAGCTAGGTAGCTCATATGCACTTGTCCACATAGCATTAACTGACTACAAAGAAAGTTGCCCCACCATATGGAAGAACTTGTATGAAAGGACAACTGTGGCTGGACAAGCCTACTGGAGGCATGAACATTGGCTCTAGATGATTGTCACTGTTTATGTGACATCCTGACCCCATGTCTAAACATGGGAAAAATTGGTTGTGGCTGGATGGATGGATGGATGGATGGATGGATGGATGGATGGATGGATGGATGGATGGATGGATGGATGGATTACAGCACTGTATATGCCACCAGGAGATAGTACTAGAACTGGCATCTCTAAAGACTATATCCCTTAATTAAGCAATATCTAATTTCAACTAGATATTTCTTAGTATACTGAATCATTATGCACCGCTTCTTACAAAAAGAGTTAAATACAGGCCCTGTGGTTAACTAAAGAAATCAAACAACTTGTGTCCCTCAGAGAGAAAACATGGACAAATTGGATTAAAACCAAGCACAGAGTACGTATCAAAATTTCAAACACCTTATAAACCTTACTAAATAGAAGATTAAATCAGACAAGAAATCCTACTACCAATTGCTCCAATACAAATATCAGAGCAAGCCAAAGCACCTCTGATTCTCCACCACACCATCTCCCCACACCAAACATCAACAAAGACAGCATCGCTTCCCAATTCAATTCCCATTTTATGCAGACTGTTTTCTCCTTAGTCAAGGATAAAGTCATTCTGAAAACCTAAAACTCAGTCAAGTCAGTTCACTTTCCATCCTGTTCCAAAAGCAGCTATGAAAAAATATCTGCATGCACCAAAACTCACTTCTTTAACAGGCAATAAGTATCTAAAAATAGCAGCAGACTCCCTTAACTTTCCTGCCTTTATAGTTATAAACTGTTCTCTCTCTGAACACTATACCTTTGTAGTCTTGGACAAAGTTTTTTATTATACCCCTACATTAGTCAATTCACTAACTAGAGACCTATAACTATCCTAATGCCTCTATCAGAAATCCTGGAAAAATTAATCTATTCACAACTTTTAAAATATCTCATGAATAATAACCTCTTTTTCAACACCTAACATGGTTGGAGAGGAGGTTATTATTGATGAGGTAATAATAATAATAATAATTACTTTCTCAACACCCAAAATGATTTTCATCCCAAACATAGTACCAAAATCACTCTTCTCAGTTCTGCAAACACCATACATAACAAACAAAATGATGGCCACCTAACATCTATTTTCCTTGACCTTTCAAAAACATTTGACACTATCTCACACCAAAATCTTCTCCCAAGACTTTCATCCTACAACCTCTCTAACTCAGCCCTGTCATGGACAAAGAGAGGGTAGGCAAAAAAATGGCTCCAGGATTTCTTATCCTTTATACCTGTTTCTATTGGAGTGCTTCAAGGTTCAGTACTTGGCCAACTCTTATTCAATATCTTCATAAATGGACTTCAAACAGCCTCCATGCATGCGACCATGACACAATATATAGATGGCATGCTCATCAGCTGTACAAAACTAATGACTCACCCAGAACTCCTTTTTAATGCTCTCACTCCAAACAACTTCTCAGTCCAAAGACAATCAAATTTGATATGCACATTCTATAATCAGTTAAAAATACCAGAAACTTTGTTATTATACAGAAGTAAACACTATCCCACTGAGAGCACTGAAAAAAAAACATGTCTTCCCCATCCTGACTAACCATCATAGCACCCAAAAAAAACAATAAAACTGCTAGAATTAACACCAGTCTACCTATAAAATGTCACTACTGCATAGCCTTAAAACAACAATACTGACTAGAGGTCCCATGATGTCTTACCTGTTCATAACTACGTATTGGGCAGTATTCATTAAACTCCATGTAGGTTCCATGTAGAGCATACATGAAATATATATGTGTACATGATGGTGGGCAGCATGTGGCATCATGCAATGCATATTAATGAGGCACACCTAAGTAAGGTTTTGTATCTTGTGCTAATATTGCTGTCTGAGAAACCTTGTAAAGCAACATGGATGATGAGTCCATGTAAAGGAGAGCACAGACAGTCCGCCCTAGCTCCAAAGGAACAGTACATATCACGTCATGCAAACCATTCCTCTCAACCAGTTAGGGCAAGACATCTGGTCAAAACCATAAATAACGGATAGGAAAAGGGCTAGAAATAGGTTCACATTTTAAATATTGCTCTTACAGATCTATAAAATTGATGGAACAATGGGGTTTGCAGAATGCAGCTCTGCTGCCATGCCCCCTGTGGTACAGTGCATATTGTAAGTTGTGCAAACCTCTCAACCTCCTAGAGCAAGACATCTGGACAAAGCCATAAATAATGGGTGGAAAAGGAGCCAAAAATGGGTTCACTTTTTAAATAGTACCCTTATAAACTTAGAAAATTGATATAACAACGAGGTTTGCAGAATGCAGCTCTGCTGCCATGCCCCCCCCCCCCCAAGGAACCATACACATCATAAGTTATGCAGACCTCTCAACCTCTTACAGCAAGAAATCTGAACAAAGCTATAAATACTGGGGTGATAAAGGGCCGAAAATAGGGACAATGTTTAAGTACTGCCCTTACAACCTTAAAACATAAATGTTCCAAAGGGAATGAAATCTGACTCTTGAATCTCTGTCTTTATTTTGTGAATTCAATCCCCAGTAATTTGCCAAAAGCCCACAGATTTTATGAGAAATCCACCAAAAGTATGCAGCACAAATCTGGACATTCTGCAAAAATGTGTACAGTTGAGAGGTATGACAGCAATAGCTTCCCCTTGTTTGAAATCTAGCAGGGTCCCAAATACATTTAAATAAGGAAAAATCATACAAGGGACCCTGCCATAGATATGTCATTGTGCATTTATTAACTTCATATATTTTATTTTTTCCATTCCTCTTTTTTCTTTTTGCACATATTTGCACGATGCTTAGCTCATTTGTTCTACTGGACCACCCATGTAACAGACATAACCCAGACAGCCATAAATAGAAACCAGATGTATTCAATTAATACCACTGGGCATTGTGCAAACCTGGTAAATGATGCTGCTCTGTGCTAGCACTGACAAGTTAACAATGAATATTAATATAGGGGATGTCATATAATTAATCCTGTGGCAATAGGTGATAAGTTTAGGTCTGGAGTACAATGGTCCTGTGTTCTAGTACAGGCTGAGCAAATTTTCTTTTACTGTGTTGATATTGCAGATTATACTAATGAAGTGCAACATAGACAAGCATTTTCTCAACCTTCTTGTGGCAACAGCTGTAAGCTTAGGACTACTGTCCACATGGCCCTGAGTTCAAAACCACATATGTGATACACTTTTAATGTTTTTCACGTCACATCATATTTACTCTCACTCATAAAACCTGACATGTAGCTGATATTAATATGTGCATGCATGAGGGCTGAGACCTAATATTGTACCAGTTATGTTTACCTAATCATTCATATGAGAACTGTGCATATATTATGAAAAGTATGACTCTGGGTGTGATGTGTACTATGTTGATGCAAGTATATTCCTCCAATCGCATTTCAATAGCAGAGCTACATAAGTGGTTGTATATCAAATATCCTTGGAATTGCATTTTCTTATTTTTTATTTTATTGCCCACTGTTGCAATCCGCTTACATCATGCACCCTGGCTTACAGTGTTTGAGCAATGGTAAGCAAAGTGCAGCATTTTCAAATGTAGCAAAAAACAGACAGTGCGCAATCTCAGGAAGTCCAATACATGCAATTGGTGGGAATACATATATTTAAAGTGGAATTGGCAAGAAATGCTCATTAGACATTGAGCTTGATCTTTAGGAGACATGACTGGTGTTGGAGAGGGTGTGCACTTACGTGTGCAGTGCTGGGATGTTCAGGAGTCCAAAATGGCCAATGCCTAATGCAGCCGGAAAACTCTGATTCTCAGTATAAGTCTGATGCCTGGACTAATTTGGCCAGGGCTTTGACCAGTGTGACAAGTATCCCACACACACACTGGTGAGAAGTGTCATAATCATTATGATGATCTCCATAGCAGGAAGAGGGATAACCTTGATCAGTGGATCAGGGAATGTAGAACAGGGAACACTCCACAGATGTGTAAGTATAAAATGTATTGACCAACTGTAAAAGTTATAGCTGAATAGAGTTAAGACTGGTATTCATAATGGCATTTTGTTTTGTTTTTCTTTTCCACATCTGCTGAAGAAAGGGTCTCAAATGTGAGGTCTCATGGAGCGCACCTGGCAAGGATGAGGGAAGCATGTGGTATGTATGCATATATAAAATACTATTATTGTAGCTTTAACTGTTAAAGACAGATTACTTGTTATCTCAGACAGCTGTATATAACTGAGCATGCACATTTTAACTGTAAAAGAAAGTATGTGTGGAATACTCTGTAGCACAAAGCAACCATTTCACATTCTCAAATAACAGTGAGCAGGCATGTATAAGGTGTAAAAGGACAATCTATATGCAGTAGTCTGAAGTCCAAAAGAACAGTACAGTATTACAGTAGTCGGTGACTGTGGGTTGAAAGACCACACTTCCCACATATACAATAGTGTGTACAATAGTGTTATATTTTCAGCGTTATACACACAATACTGTTAGCTAATCATCATTATAGCAAGATAATTTCAGACCTCAGTACCTCTGACATGACTGGCCTGTTGTTATGGATAAGCATGTATATGTGTAATATATGCACCCATGAATGACTGCTGTTTGCAATCTGATCAGTACTACAGTGTCCATCTGTTAGTAACTGGGTAGTCTTCAAAGTAGTAAAGAAATATCTTGGGAGTTGGTAGTGTTAAAAGTAAAATGTAACAAAATAAAGTGAAATAATTTTAGAAATCTTTTGTATATCAGCTATGAAGTTAGTAATGTTTTCCTTTTTTCCTCTCACCCCACCCCTTTTCTTCTTTTTTATTGTTTAATTTGCGTTCACTTTGTTGTTATGTATAATTTTCTATTTATTTATTTTAATGTATTATTTCTGATTTTGTTTGTATTTGTTGTTATATAATTTGTTTTTCTTATTTTTGTTATTAATCTGTTTAATTTTTTTGTATTTGTTTACCTATTTATTTTTATTTGTTTTTTTATTTTCATTTATAAGTTTTTTTTTATTTTATAATTGTATTTGTTTTATTACTGCAGCACAGCAGAGTAGACAGGTCCCTCATGATCTTCCTGCTCTCACTTCACTGGCTACAGCACCAAAGCCCAGCACATCTGGCCACAGTCTGGCAACACCACCTCTGCTCTCCCTGCACTATTTGGGCCCTCATATAGTTCTGTCCAAGTGTATTGGCCTGCTGTCTCCTCTGGGAGCAGTGGTGGAGGGGTACATTTATTGGGTTCCTATTACGTTATCAAAAGATAATGTAATCAAATGACCAAAACATCAAAACAGCTGCATTTCGAAGCTCGTATTTTGGGATCGCAATACAGTGAAGACTGGGATATTTGCCCTTTCCTCACTGTAGTGCAAACTCGGATTTGGAATATATATTTTGCGGAGGGTGCCGAAATGCGGCTGCTTCGATGTTTTGGCCAATCAAATATGAACCCCATTTATCACCCGGAATGAGTTGCCAGGTATGGTGCACAAGATTGTCCACCACATGGTGCATGCACACCTACTCTGGATGGAGTGCCTGTTATCCATCTTGGTACAGAGTACCTGTGATAGACACACGTCAGGCACTGCAGCTGCTGATGCAGTGAGGGAACAGTGGTGACAATCCACTGGGTGAGGACTTGACTCCCACTCTCATCCATCCTGACATCCATGAGACTTCGATTTCCCCACTCTCACCCCACCATGGTGTTCACCCAGTCTTCTGTCCTTCACCATCCCTGTATCTTGTCTTGTATGACCTGTCAGCAATTGCTTCCTCACCTTGCCAACTTTCCTGACACAGCATGCTGATGTCCCGCCCCCAACATTCCTCTCTCACCAAAAAACAGATCTCTCGGCCCTCCCCCCAAAACTTATTCCCATACATAGCTCTCCATTTTGTACACATATCTACTTGACACACTTGATTCACTCCAACTGGCTATATAACATGATTATTCTGCTGTTACCAGTGTCACTGGAGGGAACAGTACAAATTCAGCTAAAATTGTATACATCTAATCAGTTTTTACTGTTGAAGAAATGGATATCTATGGTTCTTTCCTACACCATTCCTGCATATTCCTGCCCTCCTTTCATAGGTTCATAGGTAGGTACTAGGCTATTGGCCTTAGGGCCTATATAAGCCTAGCCAAAAAGGTACCCTGGCTTTCGCCACCCAAGAAAATTATTTTTCTGTGCCCCTGTTGAGCAGAGCCACAGAAGTGATCCCTGGGGTGAATGTCCTATTTCCCATCCAATCATCAAGATTTTTCTTGAAGAGTGCTAATGAGGAGCTCTGTTTGAAATAGATAGGTAGTCTGTTCCAGAGTATGGGAAGTCTCTGGGACAGGAATCTATCTCTCCAGCGTGTTCTGTTTATTGTGGTGACAAGATTTAGGTCCCTACAGCGTGTAGCTCAGAGGGATTGGGATTTCTTTAAGTGGAGCATGTCCAACAGCTCTAGGTTTGACATAGCTTTGTATGTTAGGCAGAGATCGCCTTTGAGTAGGCGATATGCGACAGAGTAAAGCTGGAGTTTTTTGAGATGGTCTGCATAGGGCATCTGTTTGAGGCCAGTAATCCTCTTTGTGAGGTATTTCTGTGGCCTCTACAGTTGTTGTAGATGTCTTGTGAGGTACATACCAAAAGGGGTGCTGTACTCTATAATGGGTCTAATGAGTGATGAGTAGAGGGGAACAATGACCTCTTTTTTTTCTGGAGGAGAAACAATTTGTGATGAGGTGTGCCACATAGAAGGATTTCCTGACTACTGTGGCAATGTGATTATCAAAGGAGAGACTACTGTCCACCTGTGTCCCAAGGTCTTTTATCACACTTTCAGTGTTAAGTAGACTACCACCTATGTGGTGGTTCATGGGTACAGAGTTTTTACCAAAGGGGATGACAATGCACTTTTTGGCATTGAGCTTCAGGCCATGGCTTTGACACCAGGCATCTGTCTCAGTGAGGCCCTTTTGTAGGATGTCCACATCGTTAGGAGTTTCGATCATGGCTTGCAGTTTGCAGTCATCTGCAAACTTCGTTAGCCAAACACCTTCTGCGTTAGCTTGTACTTCAGAGAGGTAGATAACAAACAGGAGAGGACCCAGGACTGAACCCTGTGGTACTCCACTTGTCACTGGTCTGAAGTCAGATTTCGAGTCTTCTACTTTCACAATGTGGGTTCTGTCCATGAGCCAGATGGCAACCCATCTTGTGACGTAGGGATACATACTTAGTTTAGTGAGTTTATCTATAATTCCAGAGTGGGGGATGGTGTTGAAAGCCTTGGCGAGATCTAGATAGGCTGTGTGAACCACCTTACCCTCATCTATGGCTTTGGTGACTGCTTCAAAGAAGTCTATCAGGTTTAGGAGACATGATCTGCCTTTTATAGACCTGAACTGGGTGGGGTCCACAGTTTGGAGATTATCAATGTCTTTGTTTATGAGTTCCATGATGATACATTCCATGGCCTTGCAGACCAGGCTCGTCGGGCTAATGGTGCAGTAGTTCCCGGTGTCCTTTGTGGAGTGGGATAACCATTGTGGTGCGCCATTCAGTGGGCACAAAGGCTGAGGTGAGGCTATGATTGAACTTGGTACTTCGGTGAAGTGCCAGTTCGTCCTGTAGTTTGTGTAGAATGCAGCCTGGGATATTGTCAGGTCCCAAGGATGCTGTGTTATTGGCTTTGGAGAGTGTGTTTTTTACCTGTGCAGCCGTGATTACAGGAACTTTGCATTCTTCTGGTATAGAGATGGGCCCTCTAGGGGGTGAGAGGGGGTAAAGTTAGCACTGAACCTATCTGCCAGGATGTTGGAATATCAGTTGGTTCTGTATATTTAGTGCCATTGTGCTGTAACTCAGAGCATATCTGAGTGTTGCCATTGAGAGTCTTGACATAGCTATAGAATGCTTTGTGGTTGTCTTTAGAGTCAGTGGCAATTTTGATTTCGTAATTAGCTTTGGAGGATTTTATGAGGGATCTCATCTTCTTACTGAGGTTGACCAGGGCGTTCCTCCAGTCATGGGATTTTACTCTTTTTTGCAACAGTTCCTTTCTTCTGTTGTAGAGTTTGTTTATGGCAAAGGACTACCAGATTGGCTTCCTTTTTTTGGAGGATAGCATCTTGGTTCTGTTAGGGATAGCATGATCCATGCACTCGTGTAAGTGCTTATAAAGTACATTTGTGTAGGATTCAGAAGTCATATCTCTATTGTCCATCTGCATGGGTGTCATGAAGTTTGCCACTTTTGTCTTAAGAAGTGTGAAGTTGGTTTTGGAGAAGTTTTTTATGGTGGTTTCCCTAATGGGGGTAGGGGGCAGGATGTGGATGTCTAGGGTGATTTGCTTGAGTCGGATCTGACCAACAAGGAACTGACCTCTGGTGCGAAACACCAGTCGCCCATGTTGGTAATGACCAGGTCTATGATATTCCTGCTCCTGGTGGGGATCTGAATAAGTTGATCCAAGGCATTGGTATTTATGAATTCCAGAAAAGGTTGAGCAAAAGAGTTGTTACATGAGTAGTTTTCCCAGTTAATGGTGGGGTAGTTGAAACCACACATTATTATGGTGCTGGGTTGTATCCTGACATTTTCCAGTGTATCAAAAAATGAGGAGTGAGAATCCTGGGGCATGGTGGGGGTCTGTAGCAAGCTAAAATTTGGATTGCGGTCTTGCCCAGAGTTAGTTGCACTTGGATAATCCCGGATGCATTATGCTGTACAACTAGCCTGGAGGTGTGGATATCCTTAATCAATATGGATATGCCTCCACCTTTAGTGCTTTGGTCTGGGTTAGTTGGCCAAAAGGTGTGGTATGAATTATAACTTGGTAATGCAGAGGTGCTCTCTGGAGCTTTGAACCAGGTCTCTGTCATTGCACAGATGTCGATGTTCTCCATTTTAAGGAGTGCCTCGAGTGAGTGCATTTTGAGGTTTAGACTTCTAGCATTGAGTAGCATTAGCCTCAGATTTTGCTTGCTTGTACCTGTTATGGTACTTGTACTAAAGAATGGAAGTTATCACTGGCTGAAATCAATTATTACATAAAGCCAAAGATTCAGTTAAGTAGCACTTTGTTATTCCCCCTGCTTGCTCTCCATTTCACCCCTTTCCTATCTTCTCCATTTCTTTTCTTTAAAGAATCATTGTTCAATGGTGCTCATTGCATGCCATCACTAAGCAACTGCAAAAGGCAGTAGTATCAATAAATGTATGTAAAATTAGCACACACACTTGTAACATTCATGCCTATACACCATTTTGAACCTAGTACCATCTGCCCCCAACAACAATACTGCATTCACCCAGCCGGACAGTCAGCTTCTTAGCAGGTGTATTTTATACAATCAATATTAACTGTCACGTTATGGTTATATTTACCTTTTATACTCCCTACTGCTTTCTCCTTACATCACCAATGTCATATTTTCAACATTAACTGTGTATGAAGCATCATTGCACTATACACATTAATATTTTACAAATCCTTAATGCGCAGTCCCTATTTGTTTTTATAAAGCGTGTGTACGCCATGCTGCGCATCATGCAGCCTCACTAAACAAGGCAAATAAACATGTTAATAAATAACAGAAATGAGAATATTAGGGGTTAGTATTGGCTACAGCTTTATTTGGAACCAGTTATATGTAGCCAAGAAAAGGAAGTTATCACTGGCTGAAATCAATTATTACATGCACCCAAAGATTCAGTTAAGTAGCAAGTGTATGCAACAGCAGTGAAGTCTGCAGTTTTATATTCAATGTGTAAAATATACATGCTACTTAACTCACTCTGTACCACAATCTGTTAATACACTGATGCAGCCTTGTTTTGGTGCAGATTGTACTGGGTTTGAATACTGGTGTATGTAATAGTTTCACATACTTTTAAGTGTAAAGAAATATTATAATTTGGGATACTCATGAATCTGTATCATCATTTTTATGGAACATGGTAGTGGTTTCAAATACAGGCTTATGTAATAGCTGTAATTGCTTTTCCCATAGGCAGACAATGTTGCACAATGCACACCATCATGCACTAATGTGTACCATTGATCACAGAGTCTGTAAAGAAAAGAAATGGAAAGACAGGAAAGTGGTGACATGGAGAGCAAGCAGGAGGTAAAACAAAGTGAAAGAAGGGCAGGAGTGTGCAGGAAGGGTGTAGGAAAGAACCATAGCTATCCATTTCTGCAACAGCATAACCTGATAATATATGATGACTATTAGCTGAATTTGGATTGTCACCTCCAGAGGAGACATTACTACACCACAGTCATGTTGTAGAACTAATTGAACCAAATCAAAGGTGTCATAAAGATACTTTTGTGAAATGGAGAACTATGTATGGGACAATATATTTTTTGAGAGGGGGGGCATGTGCCCTTTTTTTCCTTTTTGGCAGAGAGAGAGAGTAATGTCAGAGTAGGGACCTAGGCATGCGGGGTAAGGAAAGGTGAGTAGGTGAGGAAGCAAAGCAATGGCAGAGAGGCAGGACATACAAGACAAGACACAAGGATGGTTAAGGACACAAGAGGGGGGGTAAATACCATGGCTGGGAAGAGGGAGGGATCAAGAGTCCATGGATGTCAAGTTTGGAGACAGTGAGACTCAGGTTCTCGCCTAGTGTACTGTCATATATGTCACTTCCCTATGCTGATGGCTTCAGTGTCTGATGACTGTCTCTTTGTATTATTCTGAACAATGATGGACAACAGTGCTTACACCCAGTGTAGGTGTGCACCAACTGTGTGGTGCACAGTCCTATGCACCAACCCTGGCAGCTCAGCATGACTGATAAAAACACCACCTCTGCCACTGTTCCCAGAGGGAACCACTGGCCTTTTCTGTGGGGCAGAACTACCTGAAGGGCGAGATAGTTCAGGGGCAGCAGAGGGGATGCTATCAGGGTGTGTCCCTGATGTGCTGGGATGTGGTGCTCTAGCTGGTGGAGTGAGGGCAGGTAGCTCCTGTGGGACAGGACTACCCCATGGTGCTGTGGAATATAAGGAAAAAAAGAATATAAGGGGCAGGGAGAGAGAGAGAATGAGAGAGAGAGAGAGAGAGAGAGAGAGAGGGAGAACATTAGCAACATCATAAATGACATACAAAATAGTGATGCAATTCTTTCCATCTATTATGTTACCTTTATTTTAAACAGTACAAAGTGTAAAAAAAAAACTTTTTATAATGTTTGTGAATACCCAGTTGATAACAGATCCAGATTACAGTGCAGATTTCAACCAACAATCCTTGATGTGCACATATATTGCCCATATGCAAGCTCCAGTTCTACTAATTACATCTTCCATCAGGCCATTTCTGCCACTACGATTGAGAGGTCTGCAGTTACAGTGCGATAATGATGAAAACATAATAGTACTTGTTCATTAAATTGTAGTGTTTGAACCCACAACTGTTGACTACTCCCTACAACCATAGTGTACTGTGTTCCCACAGGGTACTGCATGCATACTTTCCTTTTACAGTTGTGAGATGTATGCTCTAGTTTATAGCACTGTAGTCATAGGCCTCAAACTCTTACAGCAATAAATGCGGACAAATTCATATGGAATAGGTGGACAAAGTCTGTAAAATAGGGATGACCCTTACATACATGCTCTTACAAACTTATTAATTTGATACAGTAACAGGTTTTGCACCTGCATGACTTTTCTGATGGGTCTGGGTTCTGC
This sequence comes from Protopterus annectens, assembly GCF_019279795.1. Lineage (NCBI taxonomy): Eukaryota > Metazoa > Chordata > Ceratodontiformes > Protopteridae > Protopterus > Protopterus annectens. The sequence continues at coordinate 1,269,657,789 of NC_056735.1, forward strand.
ATCTGGTATGTCTGACATTATTTATTGACATCTGCCTTCAACATTTATGCAATTATTTGACTGAAAGATTGGACAATCTGTGGAAATCTGTACAGTTGACAGGTATTACTGCATTACATACCAACTAAGCCCATACCTCACAACCTCTTACAGCCACAACTTTAGACCAAGGAATACCTACTGGGGGTAGAAAGCCACACAAATAGCAAACCAATTTACATATTCTTCTACAAACCTAGAAAAGTGATACAATAACAAGCTTTGCAGTAGCCCATATGTCCTGAAAGGTATGAAGTATGAGACAAATGTAATTTTCTGACAGCAGTCCTCAATGCTTTGGCTAAGATTTGCCAGGCAAATACAATTTAAGAGAAGCAAACCAAAATGATAAGGCAACAATCTGAATATTCTTCAAAATCTGTACAGTTGAGAGGTATTACAAAGCAATGTTTAACTTTTAATGCTACAATAACAGTACTGTTGTGATGCATACATACCACATGCTACTCACATCCTTGCCAATCAACTTTCATGGGCTCTAACATTCAGATCACGATCTGCCTCAGCTGTGGAATAAACAGAACAGAACAGAACAGAAAGCCATTATGAATACCAAGCCTGACTATATGCAGCTTTAAACTATTACAGATAATGTCTGAAAGTCAGACTTACACATGTGTGGGGTGCTACCAGTCTGGCATTCCTCAATCCAATAGTTGAGGGTATCCATCCTTCTCATCCTGTGTAGGGGATATCAATAGCAGTGATCAGAGCCCAGGCCAGACTATTCCATGCCTCTGTCCTTGATTGTGAAGCATGATAATGCCTCTGCAGGAGCCTGGGCCCATGTTCATTCACCAGGAGTCCAACAAACACTCTGGGCTCCTGGACACCCCACCTTTGAGCTCTAAATTTCAAACCCTCACCATAAAAAAATCCCTTCCATGTCTGTCACAGAGCAAGTCCAATCTAGAATGATATTTTCCCACCAACTGCATGTATTCAAGTTTACTCAGAGGGTGCAATCTCTGATTTGGCAAGATTTGAAAAAGCTGTGCATCACTTACTGTCATGCAAACAGGGTGCAAATGGTGCAATGTGTTTGTGCAATGATAAGCAATGCAGATGTTTGGAAATTAATGCAATTTCTATGTTATTTGAGATACAAAATAAGACAGGAACCAACAAAAAGATGCACCAAAAGGCTTCCGAAGAAAAATGGACTGCACTTGAGACTACAAAACTATAAATATGAGACTATAAGTTGTCCCAAATTAAAAGATTACAGATGGACAACTTATATTTTGCTGAATGCATCAAAGAAGGAGTTGTTCCTAAGGGTTTAAGTATGTGGCATTTTCCGAGCAGGTTGGAAGCAGGTTCCCCTTTAGATCAAGACCTGTTAGAACTTTTTGTCAAACATGGGAAGGATTATATGCAATTAATTATTAAACATAATGAGTTCACCATCAATGATCTTAGCATATCAGTGACACAAATCGACAACTTGATTTGTGAAGACACTGAATATGAAAATTGCAACTATGAACATCTTGGGATTTTTAAGAGCATTGATAAATTAGTTAATACTATTAAAAACAGAAATATAAAGAAACTTCAGAGGGATAAAAGGGAATATGAGAATGGTATAGCTTACCCTGAATCCCCCCTCCTTCACAGACTTGGTGCAATAAATTTACCAACTATGCTAATTTGAGAGATGGGGATATTCAAACAGCTCCAGAATTTAGCCATCAAGGTAATGTTACTGAAGGCCATTTTTTAGATTCCAACAGTATACAGAATTGAGACAGTCTGAACAGTTAAAGAACAAGACTCATCCATCTATGGACCGATAATGGCATCAACCTCGACAAAATCAAATGGCCAAGCATCCCCCACAGAATCAATGGAACTTATGAAAGGGAAACACGTAACCAGAGGTAGGAGTGGTACGTATGTTACACGGGGTAACTCCAGGGCAGTGAACAATTACACCAGGAAGTGAGAACAGTTATTTCAAGTTCAAATTCTGATTCCAACGAGACATGTGGTGTTGAAAGTTTTCATATGAATTTTACTTTCAGTTTAAATGTACTGTCTACCAATCATTTTTTTGAGAATATTGAATCCAGTGTTATACTGCCACCTTGTGTTATTTTTACCATCTCTACAGGAGATTTTAATATTTTTAATTTTTCTACATTTTACATTAATGTGAAGCATTGCAATTTGTTTTCAAAAGGTTTTACATTTGTACCACATAAATCTATTGATGTTGACACAGTTATTATGGATTTGAAACAGTACACGTAAAAATTGAACTTTAATGTTTTGCTCCAAAATCAAATTTTAGACAATTTTGTTAACCCCTTGACTCTTTCACATACTTATAATCCCCCTCTTCATCCCATTAATCAGGTTTTTGAAGGGGTGTGTTAATTATACATATATAATACATTCACTAACCAAGTAAGGTCCGTAAGTTACAATCTTAATATATCTGAAAATACTATTCTGAACAAAGTTAAACAAAAACTAACTGAGGTTAGAATTATGAAACCTGACAAGGGGGGAGGGTTGTCTTAATGGATCATTCTGATTATTCCAACAAGATGAAAGAGATTTTAGGGGGTAAATCAAATTCAAAATCATCTATTAATAAGCTGAATGGGGTCTATAGGAGAATAAAGAATGAACTTAAGGATTTGTTTATCGAAGGTTCAATTACTATAGAGGAACTTAATTACCTTTCTGTTCTTTATCCAAAGATTCTGGTTATGTTTGGTCTCCCTAAACTACACCAGGACCTTTTTCAGCCCCCCAATGTGTCCGATAGTGGATGTAGAAAGATCCATCACATATCTCATTGCTAGGTTTTTGGATATAAAGTTGAAAGATTTTAATTTTATTGAAACCCATATTTGTAAAGATTCCTGGGAATTTTTGAAAACAATTGCTAAAACACCTTTTAAGGATGCATACATTTTTGTTACCATTGACATTAAAGATCTTTACTCAGTTATTCCTCATGATACTGGTGTCAAATGGTTTAGTGAACATTTATATGAGAAAGGTGTTGAACATAAAGATGTCATTGTGTTTAACCAGCTGTTAGAACTGGTATTAAAAAACAACTTTATCTTATATGACAATGAGATTTACGTGCAACAAGAAGGTGTGGTGATGGGATCAGCATGTGGTGGCTTATATGCCAACATAGTGGTTCTGCAATGGGAGAAGAAGTATGTTTTGGGGTCGTTATATTTCCCTGTTTGTAAAATTTATACCCGTTTTTGGATGATTTATTTATTTTATGGGATAGACCAAGGGCTAAAATAGATGAATGTGTATCTTATATCAGTACTACCACCAACTTCTTAAAATTTACCCACAATATTGATGCCTGCAATATAGCCTTTTTGGATGTGTGGCTTATTAAAGACAGTGAAAATAGATTTTTATCAAAAATATTTAGAAAAGAAGCATATTCCAACAGTTTTTTACACTTTTCTGGTGCACATCTGTTAAAACAAAAGAAGTTCATTGTAAAGGGGCTGTATGTATAAGCAGCCCATATGGTGTCCACCATGGATTCATTTTTGGATGAGTGTGACAATCATAAACTTATGTTTTAGCAGAGGTCATGCTAGAGGTTATAAACAAAAGGGAAAGGGGATATTTTGTACCATTATCGAGGGACAAAGAAAATGGCACATGCGTCTGTAGTGAAAGTGAGCTTCTTGGCACTTTCCGTAGTAGAGATGATTTTAGGAGTTCTGTTATAACAACATATAGTACGGACAGTTATCAACTTCAGAACACTTTACAGAAACATTGGAAGAGGTTTAGAAATGATAGGAACATTAGAGTGCATGTGGGTGAATGCCCATCAGTTGTATACAGAAAGGGTAGGAATCTCAAAAACATATTTCAAAGGAGATATGGGCCTTCTAAGAGTGATGGTGCTATGAGTAAATATGGGGCATGCGACTTTTGTGAGTATGTTATGAATGTCGTACTGTGCATATAAATAATAAGGATGTGGCACTTTGTGGGGAATATAATTGTGCTACTGAGAAAGCCATATATTGTGCTCTGTGTTGCAAATGCCTGCATTTTTATGTTGGGAAACCTGATCGGAAACTAAAAAAACATGGTTTACGAGTATTTGTATGATATCAGGACAAGAAAGGAAACAAATGCCTTAAGAAAACATTGCATGGAAGAAAATGACGATCCTTTTAAATGTGTGGTCATTGGCAGTATTAGTTTGGATCAGCAAGGAGGTACTTGGTCATTATTATTGGAAAAATGTGATCTTTACTGGCAGTTACATTTAACTTTGGGTAACTGACCAAGTTTGAATGAACAAGTCTGCATTAGTTCACTGTTAGCATTAACTCATTCCTTCCAGTACAGCTGTTTTGAATGTGTACCCTTAACTCCCAGTGGGTGTGGCTTGAGCCTTTAAAAAAAACAAGTAATCACCTTACAGTTCTAACAAAAAATCATTGATAGAGATCAAATATCAGTACAATTGAGCCTGCCATCATGTATGCTTCAAGATAAAATCATCTGATACCTTGTATATAGCATGCTTTTGGAATTATTAATTAAAATATGAACAAGCATTAACTAATGCCTAGAGGTGCCAATAGGCGGTAACTGCAGATTAACCTGGAGGCATCACTTGCATGTCATGAGTTAAAGGCATTGAAGAGGTGAGAACTGAATTTTTGGTAATACTTAAAACGTATAAAATAAAAAAGATGTAATGAATGTAGTATTTATTCTTTTTAGGAATTGACATTATCACAGATTTTTTTTTAAGTTAAAATGTATGTTTGAATTAGTATTATGATGGTATTTGTTATGGCATTAATAAATTTGTCACATGTTAAAGAACTAAATTGTTTTTTAAATGTGATTGGTAGGGTAGGGATGTGTGTTGTTTTAATGTTTAATGATGCATGTTGCTTTTGCTATAAATTCTGTTTGGACCTGTATTATTTTATCTGATGACATTCTTACTAATAAGAATGAAAACACTTATCTTATAAATTATTTGACTCATGGCTGGATTAAGTTTTTAGTACATTTCGATTTGCTCATTGTGAACTGTTGTTTGGTGCTTTTACACTGCTCTGAGACATTTTTTTAGTTTCAAGTGCAGTCCATTTTTCTTTGGAAGCCTTTTGGTGCATTTATTTGAGATACAGGCAAGTCTCTGATTGTGTTGGTCCAATGGGAAGGTCATGCCAAGTGACATAGCAGGAATATACTTGCCTGAACATAGTACACATTATTCCCACACTCATACTGTTGCTATTAACTAGACAGTACATAGATTAATATATAATTACATAACTGACATAAAATTACTCTGTCAGTCCTAAGTTATTTATATATATATATATATATATATATATATATATATATATATATATATGTATATGTGTGTGTATATACTGTATAAGCTACACTAGCTCACCTGCTATAAGTCTGAGTGACTGTAATGTGAATTGGTACAATTAGGCTTTTGGATATTTTGGGGGCCCAGCAATGCCAAGGGGGACCCCTCACCACTTCCAGTAGTTCATGCTGCAGGCTTTAGCAAGAATCTGTAACTTTATATATGCTCTAAAGTGTTGTTCAGCTTTAGTTTTCCTTGCATCTTTTCAATATATTTTCTAACCAAGACAGCACAGTATAACCATTTTAGGAAATAACTCAATTAAGTTTTCAGTCTTATTTTTTTCTTTCAGTGAAGACATAAGTTGTACCCAAGGCTTAAAATTCAAAGCTGACAAAAATAGTAGCTCAAAATAAATTAGCAAGTTGTTGTTGTGTGAGGATACACACAGATCCTGAATATATACTGCCTGCCCCTCCTATCCCCCAAAAGACAGTCACTGCCTATGCAACCCCTCTGGTGTTAGACTGGATGAAAGCAGAGGTTCAAAAAATGGCAGTCATCATGTTTTCAAGAGGACTGCTGAAATAAATATATAGCAGCCCCTATTTTCTACAATCCTAAACTCCCAAAGGCAACCAGCTGTATATGTGCCTGATGTTTGATTGTGAGGAAAGTGAAACTAAATAATGACTGTAATAATGTATTCTACTTGTAACTTTCTTTGTATACCTCTGAGGTCTGTTAGAAAATAAAGGAACTTTGAAAGCTGGGAACGGGGACCACCAGATTCCTAGAAGATCTTTTGAAATATAATCACTTGTTAGCTACATTTGTATTGATACCCAGAAGAATAGTGTGCATATCCTAGCATTATTCGATGAGTGCATTGATAAAAACATCACAGCAATGCTAATTTTGTACTTAGTTCAGCAAATACATTTACCAACACACAGTACTGCTGCACAAGATCAGTGACTGCTGTTAGCAGTCATCAAAACAGCAGCAGGAATAAGTCATTTTATTTACCTCACTGAGTAGTAAATTAATACCTACTATCTGATTTTTGAGATGACAGATATTTTTTTTTTTTTTTTTGTCACAATAAATCCAGTCATCAGACTTTTTATTATTTATTGTCTAAAAATGCATGTTGATGCAAAACGTTTTAATCTAGTAACTTTTTAAATGAATTAGAGTTGTTGTTGTGTCTTTCCCACATTGAGTTATAGTATCAGTTGTTCTGAAGATTAAGCAATCAACTCTTCTTAAACTCCAAGGTTTGCACTGAGATCGGTCACCCTGGTTAGCAGGTCATATCACAGTCCTGTTCAGGTTAAACAGTGTAACTGAAAATTAAGGCAGCTTATTGCAAGTACCTAAGCTGGCTAATGTTAATTAATTTTTAGGAAGAGGATGTCCACCAACAGGGACTAGGCCAGGTACATTTCTGTCATCATTAAAAAAATATTTAAAAAAAATTAAGCTTCTTACTTGACAAAAAATACTGTTACTATAATTAAATATTTTTGAATTTTGAAGATAATAAATAAGAATTATTGTCACTACTTACCTTATTTAGTCTACTAGCTTGCTTGTTGTACTAGCTTTGGTTGTTGGCAGACATGTTTACAAATAACAAGATAAAATAACTTGTAGTGGGGTACAATATTAAAATTGAATAACATACTCTGTGTTCAAACCCTGGACCATATGGATGTTAGTCCTGCACTGATCGCTATTGCCACGAAAGTTAGGAAAGCTTTTCTCTATGTGTCAGTTTATTGCTAAATACTGCAATGTCACAACAGTAAAACAAAGACTGCACACCTTGTACTCAAACCCAGGACCATCTAGAGGTCAGACCTAGACATAAAACCTGCTGCCACAGAGTAAGCTACATGACATCCCCTAAGTTAGCATTCATTGTTAAGTTCTCACTGTTCCCCACAGTGCAACTGAGCTTAGCGGGTTTGTGTGATGCACAATTACATTACTAGCAAGCATCCTATTTCTATTTTGGGCTGTCTGGGTCCTGTCTGCTATGTGGGTGGTCCAGCCGTCCATTTTGTGCAATGCTGCTTTACACACAAAACTGATTAGCATAGTCAAACCTGTTTGTGCTTCGTGGCATATCACACAAACAATGCACCCCACAATTCACCCCCTCCCATACGCACTAAAGTGAGACAGAAGGTGAAAGAAAAAAAGGGTAACTAGAGTTTGTTACTACACAGGAGGTATGTCTGCAAAGGACTAGAGTTCCAATCTCACTCCAATGCATCTTCAGAAAACAGGATGGGTGCCTTATCCCTGTTGGCCAGACAAACAGCTTGGCAGCTAACAACTTTAAGTTATCCATCACACAACACTCTTCCATAATGTATTCTAACTGATATCAAGCTATTAGCTGTCATTTATACATGTATTATATAAAATAGATTAGGATGCACTACACTTAGTGATCACACAACCTGTTAGAACTATTGCTTGAAATTATACCAATCTGTGTTGCTTGGCCATTTGGCAGTTATATGGCCAGTATTCAGAGGTATGCAGTGTGAAAGCCATTCTAACTCATTTACCTTACATTGCGTGTATATTAACAGGGAATAGCATGTTATGCAGTTGTCAGCAAAAGAAGGCCAGATTGGATGGCACAAACAACCATACACAGCTCTTTTAGTGGTATGAGCAAAGGTGGCACATTAGAACATGAAGTGCCCGTGATGGAACAAGGGGTTTATATCATGGACAGTGCAGTGTCTGTGATGACACATCTGCTAGGAGGGGGACATTGTCCCTGTGGGCATAGGTCAGACACATTATCTGCTGCTAGCCAGTGTGGCCATGCCCTATCATGCTCATGTAGTAGCAGTACATCTGCTGCCTTTTAGACAGTGTGCTGTCCACACCCAGAAGTGGAAGGACATGGGGTCATGGCTCTGATTATTCCCATGAAGGGAGGATGTCCAGCAGATAACAGTCACAGTCAAGTAGTAACATTGCATCTGACCTTGGGTGTAGAGGTGCCAGTGTAACTACTGTCAGAGCCAGGTCTCATGGCCAGGGGTGACAATGATGGACTGGCAACTTTCCCATGCACAGCTCACACCTGCTCAACATATCAAGATGTAGAGCTAGCACTGAGCTTCACTGTGCTCATGCACACTGTTGTACACCACTTTCACATGGAGGACCCCTACAGATACACACACACACACACACACACACACACACACACACACACACACACACACACACACAAAACAGTTACATGGTTCAGCCTGCCTGCTTCCCCATTCTTACACACACACACACACACACACACACACACACACACACACACACACACACACACACACACACACACACACACACACACACTCAGCAACCTTTGTTGCCACCCTAGGCCTCCTGCCACCCCCAACACCCTGTACAAGTGATGACAACTGTGCCATATCCCTGATTTCTCTTTTTTGGATTCAGAAAAACTAAAGCTTTGTGTCTGATGCACAAGGTGCTTAGCTACATTATTGCTTAGTATATCTACATTTGTGTTTAAATGTTAATTGTACCTGTCAATTATATCTGCCTTGCTAAGTTGTACAATGGATAGCATCATGATTTCACTACTTTGTAATGAATTGGCTTGTAAGGCTTGTGAATTCAAAAGCTGAGATGTGTCTCATTACTTTCTAACTGTTCTATTTAATGATTATTCAGTATGAGTGTATGGTGCACATTATAAGTCAGGCCATCACATTCACTGCAGTGAGTCAGGCCAACACATTCATCTACAGGACAACCCACAGGTCTTTCTCATCAAACTAACAAAGATCCTACAAACCATGCCATGTGGACAGATTAAATCACATGTCACTTTAATCTGTCTTGTATCACGTTATGTGATGTCTGCCTGACATCTAGGCCACTGTCTGATCATGCACTAGATGACATCAGCATTGTCTGCTGAGCATATGGGAATAGCAGTGCCCCACCTGCTGGTCAGAGGTAGGGCTGTGTGATTCTTTGACTCCTGAGGTCTATTACTAATGGACATATAGGAGTAAAGTAAAAGTCTCTCTGCTGTCACATGTTAAAGTACTTTTTGCACAAATCCACAGTACTATTAAGTTAATTACTGTTCCTACCTATTAAATGCAAGGCTTTGCCATAATATCATTCAAAAACTGCACTCTAGGTTCAGGACCTACCTTACAAATGCAGCAGTGAACACACTTTGAGTTCAGGGCTGACTCTATCTGATGCAAAGCATACACAGCCAGTACATGGGGAGGTATATGTCATGTGAGTTACCTGCCATTAATTTTACTATGTGTGCAAGTATGAAAAAGGTATTAGGCACATAGGTGGCCAATGAATGTGCTATGTGTTGTCTGTTAACCAAAGCCAAAGCAAGGGCATCCTGAGGATGTCTATGTTTGCCTGCAGGCACAGCAGCTGGTTGTTCCTCCTCTGAGCCCTCCTCTAACTGTGGCTGTGGTGACCTTGATGTTGGTGGAGGTATGTGTGTCCCTTCCCCTAGCTTATCCTACTGCCACTGCTTCCACAAGATCAGATTGTGTAGCATAACACATACTGTGACAACTTGTGCACATGTCTCTGGAGTATACTGCAGGCTCCACCAGATGTATCTAAGCACCGGAGCTATGACTTCAACAGCCCAAACATTTGCTCTATGATTCTCCTGAGTTCAGATTGTGCCTCTTTATGGCATTTTTCCATGGATGTGTGTGTACTTGTGATGGGTATCAACATCCACGGTTCCAGTGCATAGCCAGCATTTCCCAGTAAATGGCCCTGTTGGATGTCCCTGTGACATGCCTGCACTGGCCCAGTAATCAAGGGGCCTCAATCCTCACTACTTGCAACAGTGGGGGACATACATAATGGGATGATGACAAGTACACACACAGTAAAGTGCAGCTTCCCTTAAGAGTACACAGAGACCACAGTCAGTCTGGGGCTGGTTTCTCCCACTTTCTCCAGATCCCCTGTAAGACTCCCCACTGGCACAGCTACAAAGCTGGGACCTTAGCCAGGGTTCCAAGCCACATCTTCCAACACTCTCTCTGTCCAGCCAGTGCTTCATGCCCCTGCTCAAATAGCTGACATACACTATAAGGTAGTTACCACTTATCAGCTACTTAAGGCCCTTAACAAAGGGTGTCCAACCTTACTGTGTAGTGTTACCATTATCCAAATGGTAGTCTGACAAGTGAGGCTATTTAGGAATGGTCTGTACAGTGTCAACAAATAGATATGCAAGTACCCTAAGAGCTTAAATATGTCTCACAAATATCAGCCACAAAGGTAGGCGTAACAATATTTAATAATAAATAATAAAAGAATAAGACAATACTGAATAAATCAACCCAGTAACTTCAGAGTTAAAAATCACAGGAACTATTTTAAAACAACATTGCAGGACAGTCTCAAATAAATACAGAAGACATCTAAAGTAATCTTTTACTATATTCCTATCTATATCTAAAAGAGGTACTATGCCTTAAAAACTTACTTATAGCAAGGCAAATGCTGATGGTGTTGATGAGTGGATCATCTTGCTAGGTCCAAGACAAAATGCAAAATGTACAGTCTCTCACTCTTAGAGAGTTCTGAAATTAATATCAAATATTACTCCTGTGTTAGCTTGGATGACATCACTTTTTGTCCCCTGACTTCAATTTCCAAGCTATACCCCCTTTTGTCAGAAACTAACTGAATTTAACATTTCTGTGTGAAAAATACATATCTCGCAGATGTTTGCTCAGAACTTTGCAGCTGCTAGGAAAACATAAAGCAATAAAACACTACTGCATCTCAAATCTAGTAATTATTTCTCTTTCAAGACAATACAAAAAACTTCTAGCTCTCGACATTGTGTCTGCTACACTGAAACTGAGAGATAACTTTTATAACACAATTGTAAAACAATTTAATTTCAACTTTTCTTGAAGTTTTGCAAGTTAGCTCTTTTTGTTCTAGTTTTTCCTCTTAAAAATATATACAGTCACATAATTACAATAATTTCTATACATTTCTGTTGTAAGCCAGCAGGGCACACTGTGGACACATCCTTGAAGATCAGTACCATACAAACCCTGTTCAAGACACACTTCTCTACCTTTACTTTAATATACACATAACATATAGTTATCTTACATGTGTAAGACAAGTATATGAATCATGTTGATATTCACAAATGACATATGATTATTTACAAAATTCCAGATAACTGGGCTAACATTGTGACAGTCCCCCTTAGCAAACATCTGATACAGCTGTGATGTGTGCCAGATATGGGAGTCATGATAACTGCTAGGCTTGCCAACACACACATTCAACATTATTCCCTGGGCATTGCACACAATTTGGCAGTTGATGGAGTGGTATCCCTTGCCATTAATGTAAACTCTACCCTGCTAAGCAGATGGTGCCTAGATGTGTACATGAGTGCAATCTATGCCACCCACTACTTCAGGGTAGTGTGCTACAGAGTAGAAGTGTTGCATATTGGTAGCCCACTCCTCAGAACTACAGGGAAAACATATTTGCTCACTGGCATGTATGAGCATAGCATCCAGGAATTGATGGAGGATCCTGGCTGCTGATGCCTGTAATACACCCATCATGTCCCCAGTCGGTCTTTGAAAAGTACTTGTAGCTAATATTCTAAAGGCTACACGTACCTTAGTTGCCAATGGGATGGGTTCCACTCAATCGGTTCTGGCTCTAAGGTGAGGGCGGCAGAGCTCACAGAGTTTTGTAAGTTGTCCCTGTCCAGCCAGTAGTGCTCTACATTCTCCAGGTCATGTAGCATGTGATACGTTCCCCTTGGCCTGAACACTTTATTTCTTCTCAGCCTAGGTCTATTGTCATCAGCACTAGCAATACTGACTTCAGCCTCTAGCATGTGCAGATGTAGAATATCTACAGCAGCCCCTAGTATTGAGTCAGTTAAAATTTGTACTCCAATTTGTGTCTGTACTCCAATGGTATTTAAATATTTAGGAAAAGAAGAATGGAGGTTACATGGATGCTTTATAGCATGTGGAATAACTGCACAATGTTGGATTGTTTCATGAAAATGTAATTCACCTGCTTATACTGTAATTAGCATCTATTACACTCACCTGCTACTTACTTATCCTTGCACTAGATGCATCTCCATACACCCCATGCAGTTTTTCATAAATAAACCAAGCATGGCAAAATTATAATTACTTTCCTCCATTCCAGTGATATCATGCAAACATTCAGTGTAAAAAGGAAAGTTTGCCCACTGTGTACTTGAACCCAGGACCTTCAGCAGACTAGGCCTGGGCATGCACATGGCACCACTGCCATTCCTTCATTCCTCCATTGAACAATGGTGCATGCACATGGAGATATTAAAATGTACAACATTTCTAAGAAATGGACAGAGAAGATGCATTTTACTACAAAATTCTGAGGATGACATATGACCTGTGATTTTTGCATGGCTTACTTGCACCTTCACCCTTCAAAGACTTGACCTATACAACTTTGAAAGTGTAACCTGACACACACTCCTGATATCATCACTCACGTTTGTCATCCCTTGAAAACAAAAACACTGTGGGAGTGCCTACAAGGAGTGAACATCCATACAGGGTTACTCTTTTTCAGGATTCAGCATTACCAATGAGTTTTTACCTTATTTGCATCTTCAGTGTGCTGACAGCCTGGAATCATCATGGTTAGTAGTAGTGTCAGCGGGGAAACTGCATGGGAGCACAATGTTGTAAACACAAAGGAGGCTATTCTTTTGCCCATTTATCTGATACATACTACATATGCTTACAGTACAATATAATAGTCTATTTCAGGATATTCAAACATTGTAGCAGCCTGCATTATGTACAATTACATTTTCTTTTGAGGGTAAGGGTGCAAAGGTGAATTTATGCCATGGCCCCTACAAATGTATTTCTTTTTTTTTATTACTCTGATATTCTAGCATCCACATTGTGTAATTAGGTCATAATATGTGTGGGGTTACATGTTGAGGTCAGTTCTGTACAAACTTTAAGAGCTTATACTTGCTTTTGCTTCCTTCTAGACTCCTTTCTGTGGCTGTATTTGAAAAGTTTCCGAATACAAGGCCAACACGAACACAGAGTATACACGGTTACTTTAGATGTTGTTGAATAGTGCCACTGTGTTAATTTACTTCGTTAGCATAAAATTCAGCTACTTATGCTATAATTTGCATTCCACAAAAGTGTCCATATTTGCAAGTGGGTGCGTGCCACTAAGCAGAGTTTACTGAATGTAAAACTTGTCACGCCTGTGGGCGCATCGCACTGGAACGCACACATGGCAAAACTTTATCATATAGGCTTTCAAGAATCCCTCCCATTGTCTGTAACATAATATATAAGCCAGAAAACTGTCCACCACTACAGAACACCATAAATTATTATTCCCCAGCCAGGGAACTATGCTGCTAAAAGAAATCACTTTAACTCACCACCAAATCTAATAATATTGCTGGTGACTCACTTTACTTTTACTGTTTTCAAACTTTGTAGCTCCCTGCCACTATACTTAATGCAAACTGAAACAATAAAAGTTTTCAAAAATCAACTTAAACAATACCCAAATAACTCCTGGCTATGCTCCTGCTCAACCTCAGACTAATACCTTAACTGTAAGCACCAAAACTTACTGTTTAATTTGCTTCTTACTGTTTTCACTGTAGCCTAATGCAATTATATGTAATTCTCTACCTCCTAACCTTTGCCTGTTTCAAAATATAAGTCTCTCTTGTATAATTTCTCATTTTTAAAATGTATCTGAGTACTAATCAGCTGCTAAGTCTCTCTCATTTAACCATATCCGTCTCCAGTACTTTCTCTCTCACCACCTCAATTTGATCCTTGGCATCAAATCAAAGTACCCAGTTTTATTACTGACGGATATCTACTGCTGTGCTATAATATATATATATATAGTAGTATATATAATAATTGTATGGGCATAACCACAGTATGACCAACCATCCATTCATCTAGTCATAAGAAAGTCAAAAAAATGTAGGCGCAGTTCATGCAGATGATACATGCCTCAAACAGCAGAAACCTAAGTTTATTCATATCTGCTAAGTTCCTCATATTTCATTATTGCTTCATGAGCTAGATTTTCCTGGGTGGGTCTGAAAAGATCTACATATATTAGTGCTCTACGTCCTGTTAATAAGAGTGAAACAGGAAACAGTAAAGCCAGTCATTACCATGTGAGAAGGTAGTATAGTTTGTATATCTCCACTGCATTACGATTCCTCTCTCTCTCTCTCTCTCTCTCTATATATATATATATATATATATATATATATATATATTGTTATTCTTTCCTCCAAAGCCTGCTTATGCTAATAAAATATAGTGTGAGTTCACATAGACACAATGTAGCATATCAGTTTATATTAGTATAACTCACTGTGTCTCCTTAGTGCCATCTTGTTGATTATTACCATTTTAGAATATTATATATCAATCCATCAGTAGAGCAATTTATTTGTACCCAAAGACTGCAATGCAATATTCATAAAATGTCGAGTAAACAGAGGGGGATTCCAAAATAAAACATGAAACAGTAACATGTTGTTCCCCAGCTAGAGAATTTGTAGCTATATCTATGTATCTTGCAATCTAGCCATCTAAGCATTTCTCTCTCTCTCTCTCTCTCTCTATATATATATATATATATATATATATATATATATATATATATATATAGGGTCTATATTATATGAATGAAAGTCCATAATATCAAACTCTCTAAAGAGCGAAAATGCTGGACCTCAAACTCCTTATTGAGGGGGGCTGCACCCCCCACACCCCCCTGTTAAATATATATACTGACTCCAAGATCACACTACAGTGAAGAAAGGGCAAATATTCCAACCTTCACTGTACTGCAATCCCACAAAAAGCACTTCAAGGTCTGGCATTTTCACTCTTCAGAGCATTCGATATTATGAACTTTCATTCATATATTTTATATATATATAGATATAAATAGATATAGATATAGATAGATGGATATATAGATAGATATACAGTAGATATATATATATATATATATATATATATATAGTGTGTGTGTGTGTGTGTGTGTGTGTGTGCAGAACCCAACGAGACCACCATGGGGGTACTCAAATAATGAAACTTAGTAGAAGGAAAATGTGTAAAAAACAATAATAATACCCTAGCTTCTTCAAACATGGAATTTATATATAGTTAACTCCATTATTTTTAACCATTGTCAGATTTGTGAAGTTTGAGATATGTGAGAGGCATTCTAAGCTTGTAGGGTGAAGCACTGCACACAAAGGTAAGGATACTGAATATGCAGTGCATTGTTAAGATCATAGCTATTACTGAAAAAAAAGATGGGTCCATAGCCTTTCCTTTCCTCCCTGTCTTCCACAGCATCATAGGATTATAGACCAATAATCCAGTATAATGCACCCTTCAGTATGTACCTAACCAGGCATTTACAACAGATGGAGCTGCCACAGAGGTTTCTCACGAAAAGAATACAGAGTGTAAATAATATGTCCTATGCAGATACCCTCAAAGCCCTGTCACTGTACTCTGACTGTGATCTATGTCTAACCTACAAAACATTCTCCAATCCAGTCCTGATGGATCTGCTACACATTTGCAAAACAAAAAGCACTGGAATTACCTGATCTAAGGATCTAAACCTAGTCTGTGACATAAACAAAACAAGTTGAAGGGACAGATATGTATCTCAGAGATTACCCCTTCTCTGCAATAGAAGTCCCATTTATGTGAAACTGAGGTCTTTCCTAAACCTATTCAAATGCAGTTTGGACAATTTGATGGGAAATCACAAATTTATCCCAGGCCTGTCACTTGTGGCCCTTATGGACAAGGGCAGTTTGTAAATACCCTAAGTCACAGGAATATAACAAACCCATTCTAAACTGTGGAATTTGATAGTTGGGAAATTTGGGGCATGAATGGTTAGGCTGATAAAGATTCTCAGGCCATTAGCCCAGTAAACTCCTATTATCCTAAGATCCTATGGAAAAAAATCTCAGCAAACAATGCTGAAGAGCTTTATTAAATAGTGTAAAAAACAAGCTTTAACACATGTGAGTGCACAGGTTTCAAGCTGTCACTGCCATTTAGACCCGGGGTTTTGTCTGCCCTCATAATCCATTTATGTCCACATAATTATGTTATATTCATAATGTTTCCAGTACTGGTATTTTGGCATACAACCTGTAGCACACTAAGAAGAAGTTCATGATCTTTTTCAAATTCTGATACATATCTACATACAGCACTCATCAACTTCCTTTTAATATCAGAAAAGTTTTCTTATATCCTTCTGTCATATGTTACATTTACCTGCATAAAATTGTACATGATTTGCACTGTGCCAGATAAACAACATTCTCTGTTCCACAGCATAGATATATATTACAATAGTATATCATCTTACTTACTGGATGTATGAGCTTTCCTTTAGTGTCCTTCTACTTACACTGTGAGTAGTTACCAAAAGGGAATGTTTTGTTCCGTCTGACATCAGACCCTTTGTCAAGTATCATGTTCCCTGTAACATAATACTTACTTCAACGTTTCTCATACTTGCAGATAATGCTAGATCTTTCATCTATGAAGCTGTTCTGTTCCTCAGATGATGTTAGTATTCCACAGTCTCCATTACACAAAAATGTAATACCACAGTAGACCAAAAGGATATAAACTGAGAACCACAAAAAGAAAAATGCCAACGAGCATGTTGAGAACAGGAAAAGCTTTAACAAGTGACGTTTGTGGACATTTAATAGGGAGCATTACTTTTTATTTTTATGGTAAGAAGTTGTTAAAGTAAGTTTAAACTTTTTTTTCCTGTGGAAAATGTTGCTATATTACTTTTGGGTGCTGAGGTAAGTGTTTAAAGTAATGTTTACTGTGTCACAGGAAATAAAAGCACAGGATGTTTGAAATGAAAAGTACAGACCAAAATACATAAACATCTGGAATAGACTGCCCATACATGTCAAGCAGAGCACCTCACTGGCCCTTTTCAAGAGAAATCTTGATGAGTTGATGGGAAATAGAATGTTCATTCCGGGGATCACTCCAGTGGCTCTACTTGATAAAGGCACCACAAACTAATGGCGGCATGAAGCACTTCTATGAGCTAGGCTTGTAAAGGCTCCAGGGCCATTGACCTAGTACACACCTATGAACCCATGAGCCTATAAACATAAACAAGGATGTTAAGTCTTACAAATGCTCTAAACTATTCCAGTCATCTGTGGTCTCAAGGACCTCTTAAAGTGTTTACAGGCTACATCATAGTGACTTGGTACATAAGCAAGAAATGGGAAAAACGATCTTACCCTCTGTGCTGACTAGCCATGGTAGCTTGAGAGGTAGTATTTCAGCTCAGTGTCACTCTATAGGTATCTTACATCCCATTAGAGCCAAACTGTGCAGCAGACAAGCTGAGTAGGAGCAAGAAAAACCTTCACAAATGGAAAATTAATCAGGGGGGCTTCTAAAATTGTATCCATCTGTAGGGAACACCTCAAATAGATCTGTCTGCCTCCATGTTAAATAATCATTGGAAAAAAAACTCTGCTAAAGGACTGCATGCAAGAAGGTCTGGAAGACAGATGCTTGTTTCTTTTTCATGGACAGGAATGTATCTGTATGACTTTCTACCACTCCCACTAATGTCCAGGGTTCTTCTGAAGATTCAGAAAAATTCCCCAGATATAATTGTGCTGACTCCCTTCTGGCCCTGGTAACAATGGTCCTCCCGTTCTTCTGGGTATGGCCAGGGTCAGTTACCACAATCTACTTTACAGACGTGATTTACTCACACAAAACCAGGGGTGTTTTGACACATCCTGACCCAGAACAACTACAACTGACTGCCAGGCGGATAGAGTTGTAATACCTTTTAGGCATCTTTTTTTCCTGAGGATGTGCACCAGGTATTAATGGAGGTAAGAAACTTGCTATTAGAAAATCATAGAAAATTGAAATGGTTTTCTAGTTTATGCTAAGAAAAGAACCAGCACTCAGTCAAGGCTGGTGTTTCTATGTTATTTGTCAGAGTTATTATCTTATGGCCCATGTTACTCCTCATTCAAGGTTCATTTTCAATGCAGTCTCCTGTAAAAATGTTTTTGAAAGGGATGCTGAATACAAATCCTACTACAAAACAGGTGGCTCCTGGGCAGACCTTAGTTTTGTGTTAGAAGAACTCTTGCATTAATTGAGACAGCTCATAAAGCTGATGTAGAGCATCTGAGTTAGAAGCTGTTATTGTGGGGCAACTGTATTTCATTTTTTCACAAAAATATGATTTCTTTAAGAACTAATCCTGCACGTATGCATAAAGTGGTATCAGAGTTTACTTTAAGTAAAACCATCCATCTCCTGGTCTTTCCTCCAGAACCTAAAATTGAGAGAAAGATGATACACAATACTTTGTATGTCCACAGAAAATTCAAGTACTATCTTTACAGAACAAAATCTTTCAGAACTTGTGATCAGTTGTTCATTTCTTGTGATCATACAATCAATTGACATCCAGTGTCAAAACAGACTATTTCCAAATTGATGTCATGCTAGTACCTTTTGTTACATCTACCACAACAACACTATTCCAGGCAAGGTCAAGGCACTTTCTTCCAGATCCTTGGCTTCATCTGTAGCTTTTTGGAAGGGGCTAGATTGTAGAAGTATTCTAGAAGGAGCAATGTGCTACTCTATGCACACTTTTTCAAAGCACTGTAGGCTAATTCCCTCTTTTGGTTTAGGGCAGGCTTGGCTACGACCATTCTTCAGGGTCTCCTGAACATTCATCCTTCCTCCTACCAGTCTGCCTAAGCTATGGTGATCTACACATATATCTTAAGCTATTGGAGCAGTGATCACGATGAACAACATAGTACAGTTGTATAACTAAAGAACCCAACACCAATGCTGTAAGTGCAAGAATGCCAACCAGATATTAACAAAGTTAAAACCAAATGGTCACACCATAAAAGAATACTTATTGGAAAAACGAATAACCATTAAGTGTTTTTGTTCCATGAACTGTAACTTCATCAGAACTAACAGTCTGTAGGAACCACATCCTTATATAACCAATATTTTAAATTATACAATGACCTCCCCCATTAATATTCCAAAACGTGCACGCTGATTGGTCAGCGTGCCCATTGTAAATCCAACTAATACTAATGGAAAAAGGTCCAGTTGCCCGAACCTTTTCCATTAGTATAAGTCTTTACTTTTTTTTGTGTTAAGCAGCAATGGAGAATGGAATGGAGAATGGAAGAGCTCCGTTGCTGTAATCTCGCTATGTTAAATGAGTTTAACATAGCAAGATATCTTAAAAAAAAGCAACAGAGATCTTCCTTTCTCCATTGCTTCCTCTACACACAGCTCTGATGTACTGCATAAGCATACGCATGCGCAGTACATCAGAACTGACCCATGATACGGAAAGCTGCAGAAGGGCAGCACGGAGGCATTATACAACACCATTATTTAAGAAAAGTAAGTATTTTTTTTAAATAATGTCATTGTATAATAGCAATAACCCACTTCTGGGTGTGGGTAATGTTGGATTTACCCACTGTTGTCTTTGTTTGGTCACTCGGACTTCGTTCTCATGACCAAACCACACCAACCGTGGGTAAATCCAGCATTACCCACCCCCAGGCATGGTTTTTGCTTAAGAAAAAGTACCAGATTATTTAATAGGCATTCTAAATTCAGCAAATAAAATTGTTTCAGCTGACCCTGACAACATATATAATTTATAAGACAGCAATGCAAAACAGTATAAAATACATTCATATAAAACAGATTTTAAGTATAAACCAGAAAAACACCCTAGCTAACTGCGATAGCATAAAAAAACAAGCAACAAGGGTTGAATTTACTATTAAAATACTCCTTAAATAATACATTAAAATAAAAACAACCAAAACAAAGCTATTCATTTAAAAAAAAAAAACTATCTTCCCATAAAATTATATTCTTATGAAGGTCTGGTTCATGGAACAAAACCTCTTTGTTTATATCTGGTTGGCATTCCTGCACTTACTGTGTTGATGTTGGATTCTTGTGTTGTTTCTTCTGATGTTGGCCACTACTTTCTGGTTCTCAGTTGTGTAACAAGACTTTCCATAATTTTATTTTATTTTTATTTTACATTTGTTGACCGGGCTAGTCTAGCTGGATATATGTCCATTTTCAATAGAGGCCCGGGGAGAAAAACTCCACAAAGATCAGACAACATTAAAAATACAATAGCAGTTACAAAACATTAAAGTTCAGTTACAGATACATTAATTTTTAGTTAAGATAAAATAGCGATAAAATACCCCTCCCCTATTTTCACAATTAAGGATTTTTTATTTATTTATTTTTTTACACTGTGGGAAAGTATAAGAAGGAAGAGGGAGATTCCCAGAACAACAAAGTAATTAGTAAGGAATGGGAAAACAGATGTTATAGAAGAGAAGAAAATCAGGAATGGGAGAGAGTAGTAAAGAGGAAGGTACCCCTCAAGCAGAAGCAGGTGGATGCACATAACAGTAGATGTTTGAATGATCACTGCTGCAGAAGCCACTCCCTCCCTCCCTCCATCTCTCTTATCTTTGTATGTTTCTTTATGCCAGGGTATGGATATTTATTTTTCTTTCCCTAGCATTGTCCTTTCAAGGGCTTTAGCCCCCCCCCCCTTTGCATAAATGCTTGTAAAGCAACAGGAATGGAACACAGAGAAACTTGTCACGTCCTTCTCATTCTGAGGATGTCCAGTGTACCAGGACAAAAGAGCTTAATAAACATATCTATTTAACTTGGTTTGGCAGCTTTCTCCATGTTTCTTTCCTGTTGCTTTACAAGTTTTTAGTATTTCAGTTTTGCATAAATGCTCTGAAGGAGTGGGTGCCCAAACCTGGTTTTTAGTCTGCCCAGCTTGAGCGACTAATGGCTTTGGCATGTGGAAGGTGCCATGAAGCTTTGAAAGTTGGCCGGCTAGTATAACCTTAGCAGGATATAACCCATACACCTTGGGCTGTTGCATCACTGATCATTTGAACATCTGCCATTATAGTAACTTATACAAAGTTGACTTACACAACTGTGCTTTGCTACAGGCTTCAGTCTTATGGTGAATGTGCCTGATTTGTAGCCTGATTTGACCAGGAGGAAGGAAATTACCGTTGGTTGGAAGAAAGGCTGCCACTTATTGGTAAGTAAGGACCAAATCCAGGAGTCTGAATGTGTGCATTAATTGGTCCAGAAAATTTGTATTGAAGAATACCAGAAAGTTCTGTTCATACATATTTGAGAATATATGTCACATAGTTTATGGAAGGGTAGTTGATTTCTCCTAGAAGAATTGTATTTGGCTTACTATATAGGGACTGATAAGGGGTTTTGTTAATAATAAGCTGAACATGGAGGAGTTGCAGGTTATTAATTTATCTAACAAATCTGGAGGTGAAATTATTTTTAAGTTAGACACCACTCCTTTTTCTGTCTTTAATGCAAGGATAGGCAGTGAAACCCTATGTTGATGGAGTACTTTCATTAGTCTTGAATTCTGATTATACATATGCCAATGCTTTCCAGGTACTGAGAGCTTGTAGCGAGTAAAGTTTTTTATTAAGGCTCCTAACATTGAGGAACAATAGTTTAATATTATCCAGATGTTTTTATTTGATGCAAGCTTTAGAAGACTGACATTGCCTAAAAAGGCAGTATGGAAGTGGACAAGGATTTAACCAATGTATAGAAGCCCTGTGGCCATCCCTGGCAATGCATTTATAACTGGCTATCACCTTGCCACAGGCTGGCATATATTTTACAAACACTGAATGACACCAGAAGCTAAGCCAGTTGCTGAAAACAATAATCTTTTGAATGTTTTGGGTTATCATTCTAGGTGATAGTAGAGTGCTGTTCAAGGCTGGGGTCATACCAGCCTCAGATACATATTCAGAGAACTTCTCTCTTCATATAGAACAAGGAGGTACATCTCAAGTCATTTGCAGCCAGGTGAACTATGACTGTGTCACATGTGTACTTGGGGTACACACAAATGAGTGCTTGCATCTTGCAGAGCCTGGTGATTGGTGCTTCAGTGTCTCTTCATATGGAGTCACCTATGATTAGGGTATTTGATTGTCTAGCGGTTTGTCTTATGGGCCTCTAAACTCAGTTAGTATGACTCTTAGATGTACGTTTCATAGTGGTTGCCACCTGTATTGGGGTTTTATGAGGTTGCTGAGGGCACATTGTTTCTTAGTTTACTTTTAGAAGGCTTTTGCAGTTTACATAGATTATGGTAAAGAATCTCATATTATGAAGGACTATGTGTTTTAAGCTGTGTTTGTTTGTGTAGTGTGGTATATGGTATTGACAACTATTACTTTTTTAGTCACGATGTTGGGTCAGTTGATTCTAATTAAGTTTGTGATTAAAATGAAAGAGCTTATTTCAGTCATTTTTAGTCAGTAATTCCTTATTCTGTTTTCTTTCTTTTTTGTCTTCTTCTCTGTTGGTTCTACAAAGGAACTAGGACATTTGGTGTGATTTTGTTTTCATTATGGCTGCTATTTGTAATGCTGCAGGCATTCTTGAGGGCAATGCTTATGCAATATTTGTTTGAAGTTTTTTTTCTCTGCTGCAGTCTCTATTATTTAGATTGCGTTTTGGTATCTCCTATTTCTGGTACTACTATCATCAATTTCTAAGTTTATGTTCATAGTTCTTTAGCTTAAGTTTTATTTGAAGTCAGTTTTAACAAGTACTTGTCTAACATTTCAAAGGCTTTAAATATGGATTATCTGCAGAGATGTTCGCATTTCAAGTGTTGTGTGTAAATACTTGTTGCCTTGGATTTGTTTTGTATAGTGTGCTTTATATATCCTTTAGTTTAATTCATATAGGATCATAGAGGGATCACTGCAGGCACACTAGACCCAAGCACTCAGAAACAACATGTTTCGAAGCAAAGAACTCTAGTGACTTGCAGCAAGAGGTGGGCTACTGCTCATGCCTGAACTCGAGTATGAGTTCAGACAAGCAGCTGTGGGGGTGGGATGGAGAGTTTTAGGTTTCTGGAGCAGGAGGAGTTTTAGGTTTAGGGAGCAAGTGGAAATTTAGGTTTAGGGAGGAGGGTTTGGGGTTTTAAGTTTAGAGAGTGATCAGAGACTTTACGGTTATGGAGTGGGACTGTAGATTTACAGTAAGGGAGTCAGGACTTGGTTTGGGAACTGGATGGGAGTTTTAGGGTTAGAGTTTAGATCATGGTAGGACTATACAGCTGTATAGGAGTGGATGTGTGAAGAAGGAGACTAGACTAGTGAGCACTCGAGCACTTGCTTCTTTGATTAAGAGGCAGCAACCAGATGCATCTTGAGCTACTAGCAGACAATCACCTATAATAGACCCAGTTATGCAGCCCTTTAAGTACAGCTGGTGTAAGATGAGTGGGAGTGGCAGGAATGAGTATGATCTTTGAAGTATAGCACTAGTATGTCTGCTCCCTTTTCAGAGACATAAATACCTTTACTGCACTGTCCATTCAGGATGTTATAAGGTGACTCTAATAAAGAATACATTACACACACAATGAAAAGGAAGCTTCAGAAAGTTAAAAAGAAAAAGAAAAATTGGGAGGGTTAAAGACACTAATGCATATTCTGCAGCCTTACTACAATGAGACACTGAGGGGGAATGTAGCCATTCTATTTAATTATGAGAGGAGTTATAAATCCACTATTTCAAAAGCATCTCCACAGCTACAGATAAGTGGGCAATAGAAGAAAGGATATGAAAAATCCTATAACATAATTTTAAACTGGATATAACTCTGTTAATTACACTGCCAGAATGGATTTGAATGTTAAGGAAGGATCCAGATGGAGACCGAGGGTCTTGGATTCAGTGACATTACAGATGATTTTTATCTTGGAAGCCTATAATGAGTAGGGATGGTAGGTTTGCTAATTTCTGTTTTGTGGGAAATGGTATGACATTAGTTTTTCAGTGGATAACTAACAGTCTGATAGTAGAAGATCACAGATAAGACCAGTGAAGCTTTTTTGTAAGTCTACCTGCAGAAATGAATATGATTTACTAGATTCAGTCAGCAGTGCATATCATCTGTCTATGTGACAACATTAAGAGGAAAGGTCACTAACAAAGAGAAAGAGAAACCAAAGCAAGATTTAAGACAGAGCCTTGGTGACTCCAGTGCCAAGGATACCATTCTGTAAGAAGTAGTTATTGACATTAACTTGAAGGGTTTAAATACGGAGTAAACCATTTTATTGTGTTATCTCCAAAATTAAGCTTAAGTAACTTGCTGAGTAGTATATTATGGTTAATGGCTTCAAATGCTCTGGTTATGCCTACAAACAATGCAACATTAATAAGGCCTCCTTTTATTATTGTAAATTGTTAGCAGTCAGTAAGGTTGCTGCAGTGCTGAAGGCAGTATAAAAGCCATACCGATGATCAGAAAGCAGGCCATATTTACTTACATGCTCAAGCAACTGCTTGTATAACAATTTTCTATAATTTTTATGATAGGGTACAAATTGGCTATTGTTTGGAAGTCCTTGAATTTAGTGGGATAAAGTACTTTTCAGACTGAAATACTAATGGAATCTTTTTCAGCTGGTGGCACTCTTATGGATGTAAAGACAAGCTAAAAATATGTGTAATATGCGTTGTAATTTTTTTTCACCTACATTTTCTAAGGAAAGTGGGATGAAGCTTACTGTACTTGACAGAAGAGGATATTAGCTCCCGGATTCTCAAAAGCTTGCATGGAGTGCAAGATGAGTGCAGGAGCTTATGCAGGCAATATGTCTGCCGTGCGATCCAGGAACAGCCGGCATGGGCATGCACGAGAGCTCCAGCACTATTCTCGCACAGACTAAGCCCTGATATGCAAATCACCTCATTTGCAGGAGAAATCTGTGCAAATGAGGTGATTTTGCAATCCAGGAAGCTTGCAATAGTCGTGCAAGACTAGTGCAATCTGCAGAAATGTACTCGGTTAGTAACCAAGTACATTTCTGCAAATTCCAAAACGGAGCTATGACAGCTCCAAATAAAGGCTGCATATCATTGAGGAAGCATGACAATGACCAAGTATAAGGCCATTGGCATTGCAAACTGTTCAAAAAATTAAAAAAAAAATCAACTTTCATTTTTTTTTTTTTCACCGATCTTGGCTGTTTAAGCATAGGGCAGCGGCATGCAAATGGGAGGAAAATAAGAAAGTAAACTTAAAATGAGCATTCTAACTAAAATCAGTATTCTGCATGCAATTTCTATTATATTCCCAGAAATCTAAATTGCAACCTTTCTCTAGGATATCAAAGGACCTAATTGTACTGTAAAGAATTACTGTCTCTCTCAATATGTGGATAGTACTATGTCTTTTTATTACTTGACCAAGACTGAGATGTAAGCATTGTTGCTCAATGTCTGTAACATACGAAATTATTGTAAATTATTTAATTTTTATAACCTTGTTTTATCTTGGAGCTTTTCTCCCCGGGCCTCCACTGAAAATGGAAATTATCCAGTTGGACTAGCCTGGTCAACAAATGTAAAATAAAATAAAATAAAAATAAAATAAAAAAGTCAATGGCAGGCATAAGACAACCTGCAGTGAGTAATGGTTGCTAAGGGGGTAGGCTCAGTGTGGGACATGTAACTATGCATTAGCAGGCAATCCTATGCACATGAGGGGAAGGATAGTGAATCCCAGATTTCCCCAGGGTGTGAGACAGGTCCCAAGAGTGTAAGAGTATACATTTCTAGGTGAAAGACTAGGATATAGATGACATCATGGGAGTGTGTGTCAAGCATACTGTTAATGGATTGGAGCCCTGTGGCTCGGGATTGCTCCTAGCTTAGCACAGCTAAGCTAGAGGTGTGTCCAAACCTGCCTAGCACTCTTTACAAAGTGTAAGCGGGTGTGTGTGCAGCACACCAGGTTTTACAGGAAGAAAAAGGAAGTTAAACCTGGAAATACAGCTCTGTGCACATTTGAGCACTCCATTTGTGCAGCGCGCACACGGTCTTAAACAGGGAGGCAATGGGAAGGGGAAACAGCAGTAGGAAGGTAATCAAGGAGAACTAGCTTAGCTGGCAGGTGAAATGTATCAAAATCAGCCAATTACACAGACAGCAGACCAGCCTAGCCCAGAACACAACTATAAACTAAACAAACACCTTCCCCTCTGCTTTTTCCACACTCTGTACCACTGGTGTATACAAGAGGGGAAATTTTAAAAAAACAAACCTACAAAATGAGACGGGCTGCAGCAGGCAGCATAGAACAACATGTGCAAGAGGCTGAGGGTGGTGAAGATGTGAATGCTGCCAAACAACCAACAGTGAGGAAACGGAGAAGGGTGTACAGACCCAGGGTAACCTACCAGGGGCTATATGCGCTGTAGATAGTGGAGCACTATAGGATGGATAGAGACCTCCTACAGCAAATTGTTGAGCTGCGCCGGCCACACCTGACACACCAAACTGGCCAAGGGGAACCCATCCCAGTGGATACCAAGGTATGTGTAGGGGTATGTGTAGGCCTAGGTATTCTAGTCACAGGTACCTCCCAAAGCACAACTGGGGATATCATGGGCATCTCACAGGCATCAGCATCCAGAGTATTCCACCAGTTCCTGGATGCCATGGCAGCACATGCCAGTGAGCATGTATATTTCCTCAACACACGTGAGGTGTTGATCAGCAATATGCGTCTCTTCCATCAAATAGCAGAATACCCCGAGGTAATGGGTGCTATAGACTGCATGCACATATGCATCAAAGCACCACCTAGTGAGTAGGGTAGGGCCTACATCAACCGCAGGGGCATCCCCTCCATCAACTGCCAGGTTGTATGTGATGCCCAGGGCATTATAATGAATGTGTGTGCTGGCTGCCCTGGAAGCTATGACGATTCACACATATGGCATCTGACGCAGCTGTACCACAGATTTGCCAATGTGGACTTCTCCTACGGTTAACTAGTGGTGAATGCTGGGTACCCACTGGAGCCATGGCTGATAACACCCATCAGAAATGCACACACACCTGAGCAACAACACCATAATGAGGCACACTCACAGGCCAGACATATAATAGAGCGTGTGTTTGGGATGTTCAGGTCACAGTTCCAGTGTCTGGACACATTCAGTGGATCCTTGCAGTACTCACCAGCTACATGTACCCAGATTGTTATGGTATGTGCTATGCTACACAATATGATCCTGCGGAAACATCTGCAGCAGGAAAAGAAAGGGGCAGGGCCACACAGCCCCCCACCAATGCCAAGGTGTGTACAGGCACAGAGTGACTCAGAGGAGGAACAACCTGAGCCTGCCCCAGTAGGCAGAAGGAAGCATGCCCAGTATGACCTGGCCTTGGCAAAGAGGCAATGCATAGCATATGCACTGACACAGTAGGGACCCAGGGAATGACACCTCCCTCTGACTCGCACAGACAGTAAAAGGGATGCCAAACATGACACTACCTGTGCTCAACCATCTATAGGGAGTGTACTACACACATCCAACATAAGCAGCCCTCCAGCACCATCCTCAAGTCTGTCACACCCTCAAGGTAAGTCAATCAACCTACCAATTGACAAATGGAGTAGAATGCGTTGTTACCTGTAGCTATGGTATGGATGTGAGCATGCAAGGGAATTGGGTGGGTGCAAGGTAAGTCAATCAACCTACCAATTGACAAATGGAGTAGAATGCGTTGTTACCTGTAGCTATGGTATGGATGTGAGCATGCAAGGGAATTGGGTGGGTGAATGTTATGGCAGCAGACAAGAGACACCCATAGTGGCACCATGACATCTGTAACACATACTGGAGTCACCATAGTAGCCAGTACTACAAATGGTGACAAAACTCACTGCAGGAAATGGGCTGAGCGACATGTGTGTCTATAAGACCCACACATGCCAGTCAGGAAGGTGCACATACCCAACAGAATTTCAGCTAGCAGGACAGGTGTAAACAAACACAAAAAAATGCTGTACTATGGCCTCTGAATGAGCCGTATGAGTAACCCCTCCCCCAGGCCTAGACAGACAGACTACAGCAGGCCAGGCAGTTGAATGTAAGTTGTGAAGGCTAGGAAGTTAGAAACTAATATGTAGGTAATTAAAGATAAGATCTGTAGTACACTGATATGCCTCTAGCCAGCATGATAGGTAAGACTACAGACTGAAATGGAGTACCTGACATAACAGTACAGTCCAAGCAAATGTGTACAAGTGTCAGGTGTGCCCCCCCCCCATCCTACGTACACTTAGAGTAACAGTCAGGTGTGCTCCCCCACTCCTGTGTAGAAATGTAGAAACAGTCAGATGCCCCCCCCCACCGCCATGCAGAAATGTAGCGACAGTCAATTCCAAATGATCGATGGATACCCTGCAGACAAAGCATACTACCTGTCGGTGTACAACACAAAGGTCAGCACCGCAGTACAAAGTACCTAGACTTGATCCACACAAGCACCACAGATGGCCATACTGGGCATGCTCACACACTTAATGGAATGAAGGCAATGTTAGTCAACAACATACTGAAAGGCCATACTGGGCATGCTCACACACTTAAACACATGAAGGCCATGTCTGCAAACACCAGTGGACCAGACATATCTGGCAGTCGCAGTTCTTAGTGCAGACACATGTCAGTATGCACCACTCCTGCCTCTCACATACAGTTTATAGGAATACAGACACATATGTATGGACAACACACTTTAATAAGCCAAAGATAGATGGACATAGATGTGTGAAAGAGGGTGACTGTGATAAGGAGCCATCAGGCCTGTCCCACCCAGCACAAAGCCAAAGGGCCCCAAACACATGAGGTGCAGATGTCACTCACTGCAGATACTAGCCACCAGTATCTGTCAGCATGACAGACTAAGTGCTGCACGTGCCAGCTGTGCAACATGACTGTACAAGGAAGTAGTCATCTAGTAGCTGTATACATATACCTGTGACATATGACCCCATGTGTGCCCGCATGTGGCATGTCACCACCTACATGAATGGGTTATGGCCCATGCACACACCGCCCTCCCCATAGCAGCATTATGGTAAGCCTGCTGAGGTCATCCAATATGTAATACAACTTTGGGAGAGCTGTAGCTCAGTAATCTCCATGGCGCATCCCATAACTGTGCACTGCTGTAGTGATAAACTAGTTAAGTAGTAGCTCTAACCCCAGACTTGGCAATTGTGTGAGTGTGTGTTTGTGTGTGTGTCTGTCTGTCACTGACTGTTGAGAGAGAAATGCTTTTTAGGCTACTCACACTCTGTACAATTCATATACTCAACTCTGGCATGGCTGCTGATGTCACTCACGTAGCAATACACCTCTGGGAAAACCATAGCTCAGTAATATCCGTAGTGCATCCTGTAACTGTGCACTGCTGTAGTGTAATAAAGTAGTTAGGTAGGTGTTCTAACCTCAGACTTGGCAACTGTGTGTGTGTGTGTGTGTGTGTGTGTGTGTGTGTGTGTGTGTGTGTGTGTGTGTGTGTGTGTGTGTTTGTGTGTGTGTGTGTGTGTGTCTCTGATTGAATAGAGAGCAATGCGTTTTAGGCTACTCACACTCCATACAACTCATATATTCAACTTTGGCAAGGCTGCTGTCACCCACCTAGAAATACACCTCTGGGAAGGTTGCAGCTTAGTAATCTCTGTAGCGTGTCCTGTAACTGCGTGCAGCTGTAGTGTGATCTAGAACTTTGGTAGGGTTCCATCTTCATCCATAGCAGTTCTGGATGTTTTGTGTGTGTTCCAATGTCTGCGTATGGAAGAATGCATTGTAGGCTAATCACTCACCGTACATTTCGAATGCCCTACTTTGGCAATCCTGCTGATGTCATTCATTGTGAATTACAACTTTGTGGAAAAAGTTTTGCAGTAATCCCTGTGATGCGACCTATAATTACTCCATGCTGTAGTGTAATATATGCCTTGGTCAGGGGTTCAATACCCACACATGTCTGTTGTGGATGTTTTGTGTGTGTCTCGCTGGCTGTGTCGGAAGCAATGCATTTTAGGCTAGTCACCTGCAGTACAGTTGAAATGCCCTTCTTTGTTAATCCTGCTGATGTCATTCACTGTGAAATACACCTTTGGGGAAGGATTTCTTTAGTAATCCCTGTGATGCATCCGATGACAGCTCCATGCTGTAATGTGATGCAAATCTCAGTCAGGGGTTCAATACCCACACATGGCAGTTGTGGATGTTGCGTGTGTGCCTCACTGTCTGTGTAGAGAGCAATGCATTTCAGGCTGGTCACTCACAGTACAGTTGAAATGGCCTTCTTTGGCAATCCTGCTGATGTCTTTCAATGTAAAATACACCTTTGGGAAAGAAGTACTTCAGTGATGTGTGTGGAATGTATGCTAACTGCGTAGTGCTGAGTGTAATAAACTAGTTAGGGATTCAACTCTCAGACATGACAGGTGTGTGTGTTTGCAAGTCGTAGAGGTGGTTGTGAGTGTGGGCAATGTGGAGGGGTTTTTTGCTTATTTCTTTTATGGTGGTCCTACTATATATCACAATGGCAACCATACAGGGATAACAGATGTAAATTAGCTGTGAGAGGCTGGGGTGCAAAGCCATACCCATACATGTGACATCAAGGCCAGCCACGTGGCCTATCAGTACAAGACGTATAGTGTGGGGGGCCTCTCAACCCCATTAATGGTACATGTGGACATATGTGTATTTGTTAATCTGCCATTGCTATCTACAGATGTATGGCCATATATACTTATGTAGATTTATATATCCGTAATATATATATAACTATGTCCGTATACACCTACATAGATATATATCTGCGTACACATATGTAATGTGCTGTGTATATGTAGACATATAGGTGTAGACACATATATGTGTCGATTTAGGCATATGCATGTATATATGTGTATATATATTGATATATATGTATATAGTTTTAGAAATTAATATATATATATATATATATATATATATATATATATATATATATATATATATATATATATATATATATATACATATATATATATATATACACACACACACACACACACACACACACACACACACACACACACATATCTAGATATGTTGTATCTGTTTAGATATTAATATAGGTACACACACATACATCTAGATGTTGGTATACATTCTCTGTACTGTTGCATGACTGGACTGGGTGATATGTTTCTGCAAACATCAAATCTCTTTGCACATGGCTTATTGGTAAACCACTTTGTCTATTGTGGGCAGAGTCCTTAGTTTGAGCCTTGCAAGAGCTGTTTATTTTGCTGCTGGGCAGAACACGGCCTGTTGGATACACAGTGATTAAGGCACTTTAAAGCCGTTGTAAGCAGGTTTGCGTGGGTTTGAGCGGAGCTAAGCAATGCCTACACAGGTTAAGCAATTCAGCAGCTAAATGAGTATAAGAAACTGTAACCAGACTTTAGCAGTGCTTACCTCCGTGCAAACCCATGCAAACCCACATACAACTGCTTTAAAGTGCCTTAATTACTCTGTATCCATCGGCCCTTGTTCTGCCTAGCAACAAAATAAACAACCTCTGCTAGGCTTGAAACCAGGACCATGCACACCATAGCCAAAGGGATTTACCTCTAAGCCATCTCAGATATACATAACCCTGCTGTATTCACAAACATATCATCCAGCCCAGTCATGCAACAGTACAGAGAATGTATTCCGACATGTAGATGTATGTGTGTGAGTAAATATATTAATGTCTAAACGGTTACAACATATTGATATATGTGTGTGTGTATATATATATATATATATATATATATATATATATATATATACATATGTATGAGCATATAAACATGCAAATGCATACATCTATAGATATATATGTCCACATCTACATGTCTAAATATATACAGCAGGTTATATATCTATGTCAGCAGATATATATATATATATATATACATATATAGGTATATACGGATATATATCTGTAGATAATGGGGAAATAGCAAAACATATATGTCCTCATCTATATATATATCTGAGATGGCTTAGTGGTAAATGGCTTTGGTGTGCAGGGTTCTTGGTTTGGTCCTAGCAGAGGCTGCTTATTTTGTTGCTAGGCAGAACAAGAGCCATTGGATACAGTATGATTAAGGCACTTTTGAACAGTTTGCGTGGGTTTGTGCAATGGTAAGCACTGCTAAGTTAAGGTTACTGTTTCTTATACTCAGTTAGCTCCTGAATTGCTTAACTTATGTAGGCATTGCTTACACCTGCGCAAACAGGCTTAATTCCGCCAACTGCTGCTTAAAAGTGCTTATTCCCACTTACCCCTGATCTAATTCCTTTAAAAGAAAAGAAAAAGGGGTTGACAGGAAAGTGGTGAAGAATGGGGCACAACGAGGGATTGACATTAGCGAAAATAACTAGGGATGTGCAGGAAGGATGTAGGGAAGGTCCATAGCTACCCATTTCTTCTACAGCAACAGCTGTGCATGTACACTGTATTTGGAGGTGAATTTGGACACTCAAAGCCCTAGGAGAGGGGTGAGGACAACAATAATTCATTGTGATGCCAATTAGATCAGATTACATGTGTCCAGTGGACATGTGTGTGAAATGGACAGCTATGTATGGGGCGTGAAATTTTTTGTGGGAACGGATTCCCCCTTATTTATTTTTTTTCAGGTGAGAGTGGGATGTTGGGGATGGGTAGTAGGTATATTTGGGGAGGTTGGTTGGGTTGGTTAACAGACAAGACATACAAGACGTATACAGGGCCAGTATATGACACATGTGGAGGGTAAACACCTTGGGCGGGGAGGGTGTTTGGAAGTCACAAACCCATGAGCCCCCAACTGGAAACAGTGGGATTGAGGTCCCCACCCATGGGCAGTCACCACTGCACCTTCATGGTGCCAAAGCTGGCTGTGCTGGATGCTGTGTAGGAGGGGCAGACTCACCCTCTAATAGTGCCCCTTAGCCCTCAAGCTTGCGTAGCCAGTCCCGATACTCCAGATCAAGCTCCCTATGCACCACTGCCCAGACCTGTTGACGGGTGACAGGTTCCCTTCCATGCCTGCTCTGAGGGGGGGGGGTGAGCCCCATCCCCTGCAGCAGTTCTACCCATAGGTGGTGCAGCGTCCATGAAGGAGGAGGTCCTAGACTGGGCCCCATATGTGCTGATGCCTGGTGCCATGGCCAGCTGAGGTGGGAGAGGTGGGTCCGTTGGGACCGGCCTTCCATACGAGCTGTGTTGTCGCAGGTTTATAACAGATACGGGTTAGTAACAGTCAACAGCATTCAGGATTAGTTATAACAGCATGCATAGGTATTCCCATTAACCTAAAACACAAGATGTAACACAGTTGCAGAGCAAGCAGAACACATGCGTATATGGAACAACAGTGGCAATTATAGGAGCATGCAGGTTTCATTGATGGCAACAGACCACCAATATGAATGCATTTTAACATGGCACATGCATAGAAACAAATATGAATATTTATAAACTATTAGGACATATGTCCCAACAAAAGTTTGGAGTGTACACATACCAGTTGAGGAGTGTCATTGGGTTATTTTGCAACTATGGTAGGGTTGAGAGAGAGAGAGTTCAATTAACAGTTAATGTATCCTTGTAGTTTTCACAACATTCTTAGTCACTGCAGTGATCTTTCCCTTACATGTATTATTACACTACCCAATGGCCTTATATTGTACACTGGTATGCTTATAGATTATTATATACATGACCTGTGTCTTACATACAGGCGTGATAGGCTTCAGGTGTTAATGCAACATATGTTGAGAATTGCTGTCATACAGTTTGGGTGAGGTGCTAGAATGACAGGTTTGTTTTCATATACAGTCTCTGACTATGTACACATTTGACTATCAGTTAGAAGTCATTGACAGCTGCCTACATTTCTTGGATCATCACACTGAATTTTCAGGAGAACAGGGTACCAGGCTGGTGATATGGCCCATTTATCTGGACATGCTGGACAGATTGGAACAGTTGTGGCATATGAATATGCATATAACTTTCAATGTGAACATTCTAGCAAATTCTGTACAGTTGTTGGGTGTAATTATGCATACAGCTTTCTATCTGAACATTGTAACACAATCTGTACAGTTGTGGGGTATGATTATGCATACAACTTAGTAGCACTCCCAGGATTCAAACCCCTGCTGTGTGTGACAAAAAATTATAACTAGCATCACAGTACACTGTGCTATCAGCGAAATAATGTAAAGCTTTGACTGTTTTCTAATTAAGTCTCTCTAACTTGTACAATATGACTGACCTCTTGGCACTTCCAACATTGTTATGTAGGACTTCATACACATTTTATCTGCATACCACGGTGTGGGTGACCCTGCTTAAGATACAACAGTGCTATTTATAGTATGGAACAGATCGCCAACATATGAGAGAAGAGTAAACAGAAGCACTCCAGGGGTTATACCTTTATTCACAGATTATTACACATTTATTTCTACTGGTACAACACTTTCTAAGGCTCTTA
Source organism: Protopterus annectens (assembly GCF_019279795.1). Lineage (NCBI taxonomy): Eukaryota > Metazoa > Chordata > Ceratodontiformes > Protopteridae > Protopterus > Protopterus annectens. The sequence goes on from NC_056735.1 coordinate 1,269,692,905, forward strand.
TATTTTGTTGTTATGACAGTACATGCAGACTGATTACTAACCTGCCTCGCGATGCAGCCTTTGCAGCCTAGCATCATGGACTTGCTGGTTCGCAGCCTGCTCATCTGCAGCTGTCAGAGAAATGCAGTGATATTTAGCCATACCTATCCATAGTATATACAAGCTAGGCAATTATTTACTACTTAGTAGAATGAGTACTTAGTACTGGGGCACTGGGCATCTGCTGAGACTCCTGGATCCATTGTTCCAGTACATTCCCCCTCCACCGCTTCAGGTCAGCATGGTGGTGCCTGACCTGCTCACCAGTCTGGGGGATACCTGTGGCACTGGTGAGGTCACGGGTGAGACTGTCCCAGGCCTATATTTTATACTGCGAGCCATGGTACTGGCCTGCAGTAGTCTCTGCTCATGGTGTTTTACCAGGAGCTATACCATGAATTTTGACTCCTGGATGCCCCAGCGCTGCGCTCTAAATCGAGTGCCTTTACCCACTCCAGCCATTCTGCCTGCAGTAGGAAGCTGCAACCAGTTATGAGAAGTATTCCTGCCTGTGGGGTTTAAATATGGCCATTTTCCCGCACTTTCCCACAATTAGCCAGGTTTGAAAAGGCTAAGCTATGGGCACACCTGCTTTCATAAGGTTGGCATTGCTTAAAGAGGTATACGTCTAGGCAGATTGAACTGGCTCCCCTACACATTGCTTACACTTATTAACTTGATCTGTGCTACAGTTAACATTGCTTAATAGTTAATTAGCACTATAGTTGCCATTTGGCAATGATTTATTCTTCATTACAGGTTATATATGTGCCTGGTATCCGTGATTCATGTGTATATACACTGTATGGGGACCTGGGGACTTCTACACTTTATTACAATAACACCTCAAATCTATGCTTATTGCAGTACTCCAGTTTACATATTTATGTTATGTAGCAAGTTATACCACTTCACACTGTACATAGATCCAGTTCACATGTTTGGTTTGACTTTCCTGTGGTGAGGATTAGTTTGCTGATACCTCATTCATATCTGTTGTTATGATGGCTTAGTGGTCAACTGCTGTGACTATAGTGTACAGGGTCCTGAGTTTAAGCCTTGCAGAGGCAGTTTATTTTGTTGCTGGGCAGAACATGGGACATTGGATACAGAGTGATAAAGGCACTTTATAGCAGTTGTAAGTGAGTTTGCATGGGTCTGTGCGACGGTAAGCACTGCTAACCTCTGGTTACAGTTTCTTACAATATGTTAGTTTCAACTTTGCTTAATCTGTGTAGGCAATGCTTACCCCCTTGCAAACACACTTAAACACGCTTACTACTGCTTATTTGTGCTGAAACCTGCTTACTAGTGCCTTATTCATTATGACACTGACACGTCACATGTGCATTTATTGCAGTACTCCAGGTCACATTTAAATGTTATTATGTAAGTTATACAGCAAAAAGATTTAAAAATATGTTCATATACAGATTTCACATGGAAAATGATATGAGCTACAGTGGGACTCAAACCAGGAATGCCTGTTCATTAGGCGGCTGCTCTAACTACTACACTATTGCTGTGTTGCTTTGTTTGCATATATATTCCTTGTTATCCTCTTCAGCTACTTTAACCATAGCTAAGCGATGGGCAAACCCGTGCACCTACGGTTAGCTGTACTCTGGGTTTTAAAAAAAAAAATAATAAAAGGGTTTCTTCATTTTATTTAAATGTACTGTTGCTGTTGAACACATGGGGACTGTTGGTGGGGATATGCGGACACCTATGAGCAGTCTCGTTATTTATTTACACTTTCTTCTGTTCTACTTTGCAGGGGCGTGTTTATTCTGAGAGCTCTGCTCTCAGACATGCCCCCTGCACTCGTCTACACTCAGTGTAGGATTTTAAGCTCAGGCAGCGTATCTGCATTAATATGCATGGCACGCTGCCATCCTCCTCTTAAACTCTTAAACTGCCACTTCCATGCAGGACTAGATTAGTCCTGCATGGAAGATTAGTAAATCCGGGGGTAGGACTTTTAATAGAGCTTTTTTTTGTTTCTTTCACTGGCGGGGCTATGTATGTTAGTACAGGAGATAGGAAATGTATTCACTAAATTTTGTATGGTAGAGATTAAGAATAAATTGTAGTCTTCTTCAAATTTTTTTTTTTTTTAATCGCATTGTGTTTCACTGGAATTATAGGATCTGTAATGTATCCCATTATTTGTTTTACTTCTTTCCAAAAACTTTTAAGATATAGGTGCTACAGAAGCAGCTTGTTTTTATTTTCATTATGTAGATCTAACACTATTGGTGGATGTTCTAATTAACTTTCTATATGTAAAGTAACTTTGGAGCAAGTATTCATCTGATAGTTATGGTGGGACACCATCAACAGCAAAGTTACTTTCTAGGCAAAATTAAATTGAACAGCAAAGTTCAAACGGTGTCAGCCTTACTAATATGCCATATTTCCTGATTTCCTGTTCACTCATTGGTCGATGTGTGATGTTCAAAAGTTAAATTGTTTACTTATTGCACATATACACTGATAGCATTCAAGAGTATTTTAAAAATCTCTGTTTGCCGTCTCTCAAAAGCTGTAAAGCATAAGACCTTCCCTAGTATGGAAAACTTGGAGAAGTGTGTATTTTTCAAAAAAACTGCTCAAATATGTAAAATGAAAAAAAGGATTTCAGAATTACTGACTTATGTGTAGAAAACTTTTTTAGAAGACAATTTTTACTTGTTTCTGAAGTTAATACTGAAACAGATTTTCTGACTGCTGAAGTCATACATCTGCATATCTGTATAATCAGCACTTCTTCCTATTTTTTATGGAAGCAATAATGCCTGACAGGTTATGTGTTAATGTATAATTAATGCCCAGCCAGGGGTATTATGAGGCCTGGAAGGGTGTTAATTACACATTAACACACACTCTGGAGGGCAAACTGTACATCAGCCCCGATTAGAGAGTGAATGTTCTCCATTAGAGTGTTAGTGTGCAAGTAATGCCCGCTGAAAATGAGTCCGCCACTTCATGGCAGCATATCAAGCTGCCATTGAGCTCAGACTGCAAAAAAAGTAGTGTCCGTCATTACTTTACACTCATTAAGCAGCACTTTTGTTGTTTAGCAAGTGTAAAAAAAATAAACAGAAAAAAAAGTATGTGTGTTTATGTATGTGTATGAGTGTGTTTCTGTTTCTGTCTGAGTATATGCGTGAATACGTGTATGAAAGCAAAGGAGACTGTGTGTGTGTGAGAGATCAAGAGGGAGTGAGAGCGATCTTCTGTGAGTGAATGCAAGTATGAAAGCAGAGGAGACTGTGTGTTTGATAGAGATTGAGAGAGAGTGAGAATGATCTTGTGTTGAGTGAATGCGTGTATGAAAGCAGAGGAGACTGTGTGTGAAATTAAGAGAAAGTGAGAGCAATTGAGTGATCTTGTATGAGTGAATGTGTGTATGAAAGCAAAAGAAACTGTGTGTGAGATCGAGAGAGATTGAATGTGATCAAGTGATCTTGCTTGAGTGAATGCATGTATGAAAGCAGAGGTGTCTACGTGTGTGAGATCGAGAGAGAGAGAGAGAGAGAAAGACAGAGTGGTCTTCTGTGAGTGAATGCAAGTATTACAGCAGACAAAACAGTGTGTGCAACATCGAAAGAGAGAGAGAGAGAGAGTGAGAGCAGTCTTGTGTGCATAGCTCTCTGTCCATATTTTTGCAGAATATACAGATTTTTGCCAAATAGTTTTTATCTGTTTCTCATAAAATTTGTGGTGTTCTGAAGTTTTATGGCACATCAATGAGGAGTAAATTCACTAAATAATGACAGGATTTGAGTTTCAGTCTTTATATCCTTCAGAAAGTGCATTGTAATACAAGACCTTTTATTCTAGCAACATTCTAAGTTTATAAGAACACTATTTAAATGTTTCCCTATTTTTGTTGTGTTGTTCCCCCATTATTTTTGGCTTTGTCCAGATCTTTTGTGCTAAGAAGTTGAGAATTATGCTTGTGTGAGTGAATGTGAGTTTGAAAGCCGAACAGACTATGAATGAGAGATAGATAGAGAGAGAGAAAGAGAGAGAGAGAATGGCCTCTCTGTAAAATTGTTGTGTTACTTATTTATTTTTTAACTATTATATTTTTTTATATTGTAAAATGCTCTCTCCAACACCATTAACATATACTACAGGAAGTTTGAAACATTAGGTACAGGAACTATTTTACATAAAAAAAAAAATATATATATATATATATATATATATATATATATATATATATATAAATATATATATATATATATATATATATATATATATATATATATTTATATATATATATATATATATATATATATATATATATATATATTTATATATATATAATACAGTAGTTAAAAAAATAAGTAAAAAACAAAAATTTTACACAGATCCCATTCTCTGTAAGCAAATGCCTAACAGGGTGTGTGTTAATATAGCAATAACCCATGCCTGGGTGTGGGTAATGCTGGATATACCCATGGTTGGTGTGGTTTGGTCATGAGAGCGAAGCCCGAGTGGCCAAACAAAGATAACCGTGGGTAAATCCAGCATTATCCACACACAGAAGTGAGTTATTCCTATTATACAATGACATTATTTAAGAAAAAAAATAATTACTTTTCTTAAATAATGGCATTGTATAATGCCTCCTTGCTGCCCTTCCGCAGCTGTCTGGTATTCTGCGGCAGTTCTGATGTACTGCACATGTGTATGCTTACGCAGTACATCAGAGCTGTGGGCAAAAGCAATGGAGAAAGCTAGATCTCCGTTGCTTTTTACAAACTGCCTCTCTATGTTAAAGGAGTTTAACATAGCGAGACAGCTTTAAAAAAGCAACGGAGAATCTCCGCTGCTTTTTTTAAAGCTGTCTCGCTATGTTAAACCCATTTAACATAGCGAGACAGTTTTGAAAAAAACAACTGAGAAAGCAAGATCTCCGTTGCTTTTTACAAAGTGTCTCACTATGTTAAAGGAGTTTAACATAGCGAGACAACTTTTAAAAAAGCAATGGAGAATCTCCTTTACTTTTTTTAAAGCTGTCACTCTATGTTAAACTCGTTTAGCATAGCAAGACAGTGTGTAAAAAGCAACAAAGACCTTGCATTCTCCGTTGCTTTAAAAAAAGAGTTATACTAATGGAAAAAGTCCAGACGACCGGACCTTTTTCCATTAGTATAACTCTGATTTACAACATGCACGCTGACCAATCAGCATGCACATTTTAGAATATTAATGGGGGGGGGTCGTTGTATAATATGTAATTAATGCACACCTGGGGTTGTTATGAGGCCCAACGCAGCAGGTAGAGGGCTTATACACCCCTTCTAGAGTATTAATTACACATTAACACACACCCTTTAGGGCATTATTGCACTTAAAGCATAGATAAAACTAGACAGAACTAGTTGACAGTGCTTTGTAAAGTTGTATACAGAGTATTTCTAGACTACAACCCATTTCAAAAAAAACAAAGCTGAAGCCAGGTCCGTTAACCCTCTCTTGAGTAGGTTTATATGTATAAATAGTAATAGCAAGAGACAATCTTTATTAAACAGTCTGAACTGACACGTTATTCCTCTTTTATATTTTTCCTTACAAGAAAATAAGCCAATATCTGCTGAATGCTAGAACCATGATCTGCAGGAACATTCAGGTTTTATTTTAAATGCAAATTACGTACTTTTGTCTCAACATAAAAATACCTCATCAGAATCTAATTGTACAGTACCTCTCACATGTTTAAATAACCTTTGCTAGGTCATGGGTTCATTCAAAACTGTTAAAGGAGACATGCCCAAAAGCATCAATGCAAGCTAAAAACACCTCACTTTCCAATATACCTGGCAGGCAAAAAACAAAACACTTAAGAGTCAAAGGCTATATCAATATATTGTGATGTCCCTACCCTGAGTCAGTAATTAGGAAGCCTTAGTCTTCACCACTGACACTGGAGAGGGACATTCACTTGGAACAAAAATGGATATACACAGTATTTCCAGATTCAGCTTTCTGGATCAAGCACTGTTTCCCTTAAGAGCACACAGGGAACATACTCGGGCCGGGGTCTGGATTTTTTTCTCTCTCTCTCTCTCTCTCTCTCTGTCTCTCCCCAGGTTGCCAGTAGTTCTGCCCACTGGCACAGCTGGAGAGTTAAATCCTCAGCTGAGTATGCAAGCCAAGTCCTCCAGCACCCTCTCTGCAAAACCAGTGCTCTGTGTCCCTGCTCCAAGTAGCTGAGGCACACACACACATTGAGATTTGATTTTCACACACAGAAACACACACACACACACACACACACACACACACACACACACACACACACACACACACCTGGGAAAGGCTGGCACAGATTTACTAGCTATGCCCCCTTCTTCCCAGACTATAAGGTAGTTACACTGCCACCAGACACCCCAAGGCCAGCTACTCTAAGGCTCTTGCAAGGGTATCCAATTATACTGCATGCAATTAATATTAAAAAAATGGTAATGTTTACCAAACAGCCAGGCTTTCAGCAGTGGTCACAGTGTCACCAATAGATATAAGTACTCTCAGACATTAAAATATTCTCTAAAAGACCAACCACAAAGAAAAGTTTAAATATATACCAACCACAAAGAAAAGTTTAAATATATTTAATAATATATATGAAAAGAACATGAAAATACTAAATATCTATTTACAATAAACAACAGAGTTTCAATCACAGGAAATATTAAAAATAACACAGGTGGACATGCTCACACAGTTACAGAAAAAAACAATGCTTAACTAATCTCACTATATTTTCCTGATTGATCTAAATAATTCAAATGAAAAAAGCAGGAGAACCAACAGCTACAAATGTATGCTATACAGCAACCTCGGACAAAGTTCTTTAACGTAGAAACAGTTTAATATAAAAACTTTCACGTTTTCGTCACTCTAAATAAAGTAACTACTTCAGAAAACAAACCAATTTATGATCTAAATGATCTAAATAATTATTATTCCCTAGTTGCTTATTAGAGCAAGGCAAGCTGAAGTAGGTGAGAGATCCTTCTTTGTCAGGTTACAAAAACAGAGTGCCCTGAGACTTCAGTATCACCTAGTATTAAACATTATTTATAGTGCTGGATTACAGAACGACATCACATACATCTGGTCATCTGACTTCTGGTTCCCATGCAAGCCACCATTGCTAGAAACTGCCAGATTTTAGCACCTATGTGCTAATAATGCACACACACAGATCCTTGCTAAGATCTGCTGCAGCTCCTGGAAGTCATAAAACAATTTCAAACCAAATCTCCACCCATCCAGTGTAGCAATTACGTTACTCCAATGACAAGGCAGGAAGCTTCCCAGTACAGACTTTTTGTCTCTGGATACACTGAGAACTGTCAGATAAAATGTTTATGGCCTAGGACCAGTGATTTAATTTCTTACTGTGGTGGTGCTGTGGTAGCGTTGTTGCCTCACAGTAAGACGCTGTCTGGTTCGATTCTCAGCTAGAGCGTCTTCTGTGTGGAGACATGCATGAATGGGCGTACCTTCGTTGAAGGTTGTGCATCAGGGCTGGTAACTCGGCACGTAAAAATCAACTACCAATCATTAGCGGACTGGAGTTCCGCTGTGGCGACCCCTAACCGGGAAAAGCCAAAAGACACAACAAACAAATATTTTTCAAAGTCAGGTAGATTGAGAATAACATCTTCTCTTCCAAAGTCCTCTGTTACAATATTTACATTTAAACAGTTACAATAATACATGTATATTTCGTTTTCCATCTGGCAGGGCCCACTGTTGGTACATTTTTAACACAAGGAGGTTTACAAATACATGTTTTAACACAAGCATCTGTGCAAATCAGTTTGACATACAAATGACATATAATTCTTTACAGAATTCCAACTAGCTGCGCTGGCAATGCCCTACTTCTCCTGGCATAGCTGGCAATACCTCACATCATCGCAACACACACACACACACACAGACACACACACACACACACACACACACACACACACACACAAACACACATATATATATATATATATATATATATATATGTGTGTGTGTGTGTGTGTGTGTTATATAGCATATGTTTTAAAACCAACAATAAGAAGCATGAAAAAAGAAACAAGATAGTCCTGGAAATAGAATATAAAATGTACTAATTTATACTTAGCAGATCTTAACTTTTGTACACTAAAGATGGAAATGAGCAATTTATTTTATTTTAATTTTATTTTATTTTACTTGTATTTGTTTTTCGAGGTAGAGCACTGATCTCCATCCATCTTTTTTATACTCAGCCAGCGAACAGAATTTGGTTAAGTGACTTACGTAGAGTCACATTGTTAGCTAATGGAGGCTGTGGGAATCAAAGCTTGCAACAGTGAACCACAGAAAACAGCTCCAGCTTAATCTGCAGTTCATCTCATTAAGACCAGGTTTGTGTGTGGCATTCAACCAAATCTTCTGCATGAGATCCCTCATTTCCAATCTGTCCTGCCAAAGACCCTCCCCACTCTTATATTTCTGTCAACTTTTTCCAAAATTAAAAAAAATATTTTTTTTAATCCTGACAGTTGAATGTTTATAAAGTACATTCTTCCTATTTATGTTCTTAATTACTATACAGAATTTCATAAATTCTGGGATTTAATTTTCTTTAATTTTACCTACATAAAAAATAGTACACGATGAACACAAAGCAAGGTAAGTAACACCCATAGTGTTGCAGTTTAAATGTCTCAGACACCATATAGCTGTCTAATAATCATGGACAAAGATGTAATGCCCTTTATTAACATACCTACATTTCAACTAAGTTGGGCAGGATATGGAAGTGAAGTTGGGTGATGAACCAAGTCTTGTTTTTAAGAGGGGTAGAAATTTTAAAGAAATCTTGGAGTATGAAACAAGTGGCCACATGTACAGTGCTAAGTGGCTGTCTAAATGTGGACACTGTAGAGACTGTACACCCCCCTAAAAAATGTCAAAAGCCTTTGCATCACAAAAGTTTAGCAGCAGCTTGGTTCAGAAACACAATACCTGCTAGTTCTGATCTGTAAAGTGTATAAATTCTAAAAGATTGAGGAACTTTATGCAGTCTATCCACTTTTTAGAGGACAGCAGTTTGCTTGTCAGGCAAGATACAGGCTATGACAAAAAGTTCCTGCAGAGCAAAAAGAATGGAAGGAATAGAAGATTCTGGAAATTTCTTGAGATCCAAGGAAAAGTTATATAGTACAAGGAACCAGTTTTGCCCACAGCACAGTCCCCACCTGCAGCTGAGGCACTTTGATAGTCTGCTTCTTGTTATGGCTGGAATAAGAAGAACCAAGGAATGGCAGACTGTTCTTTGGTTAAGCTGAAACAGTTGCCTGATTCCCTGGGAAGCTTAGCAGCAATAGTCAGTAAAACAAGTAAGTTGCAAAAAAATAAAATGTTCCCTGTTAAAACATACTAAAAAGCACTTCAAACACTAATCCCAGACCCCAAAAGAAAAACAAGCTAACTTTCCCCAAAGAAAAAGTGGTTTAAGAAACATAAGCTAACCTTGCCCAAGGAAAAAGTAGCTTAACTTAAGTTGTAACAAATTTATACCATAAAAGTAAAACACAATGCTTGTGTTTAAAACAAATTAGAAGTCACTTTACAATCATTAAAACTCTTTTCCCAGATTTAAAATGAATATTTTGCAGAAAAAAAGTTCAGGTTCTGTCATAAAAAGTAAAGTAGAAGGTTATTTCCCCAAAGGAATGTATCTGCCAAGCAATGGAACAGCGTTAGCAGACCGCTGATTCTCAAAGCCCACGAGGAGTGCTTTCTTAACATCAGAAAAGCTATGAAGGGCTTGGTCCCAACATATTTCTCAACTGTCCAGATTTTTCCAGAATGTCCAGATTTGTGCCTCATATTTTTGGTCTGTTTTTCATAAATATTTCCTGCAAAGCAGTGAGGACTGAATTCACTAAATAATGGCAGGCATTTGAGTTTCAGACTTCAACCCTTCAGAAAATGCATGGTAAAACAAGACCTTTTACTCTAATTTATAAGAGTAATATTTCAAATTAATGATATTGAGCACAAGGAAGTTGCCTTGAAGCTTTGAAAGTTGGCTGGCTTTGATATTGTTAGCAGGATATAACCCGTATAGCTTAGACTTCTGTAGCAGTGATCCATAAGAAGAGCATCTCTTATTGTTAGCAGGGTTTGGGCCCCATTGCTAAAGTCCGTATTTTCTTCTTTCTAACCTGTTAGCGTTCTATATTTTCTGTTTCCAGTCTTCCGTATTTGTATCCTCATTTCCTTCTGATTTCCCAGCATAATTTGAATATCATTATTTTTCTACATTTACTTTTCCATCTTGTCTGTTTCCAAAGGCTAATACCATTTGTTGTCACTTTCCTCATGTCTTTGCCTCTTTCAACTTTTTCTATACTTGTATTCTCATCTATCACCATCTTTATCCCTGTTTCAACCCTTCTTTCCTATCTGCTCTCTTCCTTACCACCACTTTAAATCATTCCTTAATGTCTAACACTTGATCTATTGTTTTCATTTGATATTCTGCATTATCCTCTGCTCATTGGCCCAACTTCTGGTTCCAAGCTGCCTCATTCTACAAATATCCACTTTCAGTGCTTTCAGTTTCTCTATTTTTACATTTAAAACTCACATTATTATATTGCATTTAGCTGGGAGAGTTTGTCTATGATGCCTGAATATGGGATGGTGTTGAATGTCGTAGCAAGGTCCAGATATGAGTATGCACTGATTTGCCATCGTCCATTGCTTTGGTGACTTTTTTGAAGAAGTCACCCAGATTAAGTAGGAAGAACCTGTCCATGACAAATCCAAACTGGGTTTCAGTCAAGAGTCTGTAGTTTATCTTTATATTATATCAAATAAGTATTATTGATTTCATAATGATCTTTTTCATAGCCTTACAGATGAGACTTGTCAGTGTTCTAGGTCTATAATTACCCAGATCCACTGGAGCCCTATTTTTGTGCAAGAAAATGGTTGTTGCTGCCCTCCATTCATCTGGCACAAAGCATGCTTTGAGGATTACATTGAATAGCCTCTGTACGGGGTATGACATATCTTGTTTCAGGCTAATCAGCAAGCAGCCTGATATGTTTTCCAGCAGAATACACATTCTGTTCTAGGCCTTAGATAGTACCTTGAAAGAATGTTCTTGAGAGATTGGGGGGGGGTTGTCTTTTGGGTCACAGTATGTGATATCATTTACAATTAGCCCTGCACAGTACTTGGCATTGTTTTTGAGATTTCTAACATTGTTAAAAAAAGGCTTTGTGGTTATCTTTCACCTGGGTGGCAATGTTTATATCATATTTGGCTTCTGTTGACTAGATCAGGAGCTGGAGTTCCTTGCTTAGTTTAACAAGATTGCTTTGGGCTTCTTTAGAGTTAAATTCATTTATGCATGCAATGAGTTTTTTTGTTTTATTATAGAGCCTATTTACATCATAGGGATTTACTTTTGAATTTTTAAATATATAAAAACCAAACAAATGGTCAGGTCACATCAAGAAATACTAAAACAGTTTTTAATTGTGAAAGTATTCAAAAATAATAAAAAAATAGTGACAAACTCCCATACAATAAAGTCCAATAAGCGCTTTCATCTTCACTCTCGAAAACTGCATCGGATGATTGTTTCTTTTCACCAAGCCCTTTAAAAAAAACTCTTTAAAAAAACTTTATAAACTTTAAAAAAAAAAAAAAAACTTTTTAATAAAAGCTTTTAAAACTTTTTTTTAAACCTTAAAAAAAAAATTGAAAACTCGAAAATGCCGTTCATCGAGGTGTTTTTTTGTGAGATCGCAGTACAGTGAAGATCGGAAAATTTGTCCTTTCCTCACTGTAGTGCGATCTCGGAGTTGGTATATATAATTAGCGGGGGATGTGGGGGGAGCAGCCCCTCACAAAAGCAATTTAGATGAATGACATTTTCGAGTTTTAAGCTGTTCGACATTTGGTCTTTTCTGTGTTCTAATATAGAACCCACTAACCACTACATTCCTACATGTAACACCACAATACTTTAATGTTAAATCTACATCCAAAACTAACAACTACATAACAAATCTAAAACATCTTTTACTTTTTAAATGTTAAACTTACAAAAACTCCTCCAATTAAAACTAAACCATACTTTTGTATATCCTCACTACAAAACTTTAAAGAGACAGCTCACCACTAACTACCTTACCCTTTACATTTTGCATTATGGTTTGATATATATATATATATATATATATATATATATATATATATGTGTGTGTGTGTGTATGTGTGTGTGTGTGTGTGTGTGTGTGTGTGTGTGTGTGTGTGCGTGTGTGTGCGTGTGTGTGCGTGTGTGTGTGTGTGTGTGTGTGTGTGTGTGTGTGTGTGTGTGTGTATGTTAGTGAATTTCATTTTGATATCTACATATGAATTGAAACTGGCACATTTATTGCATATTATTTCATTTTATACTATTGTTGTCTAAATACTATTCTATCTTTCACTAGTGTATCTTGTGTTGCAATACAGTTTTATCATCAGTATGCAATATATTCTGCACATAGACATAGTTTGTTTGTAGATTGCAGTCTTCCTTTTTAACTGCGTATGATTGCATTTTGAGCTTGGGCCATGACTGAAAAGAGTCAACAAACCCGCCCATCTACCAGATAAGCAAATAAAAAAACAAATAAAATAAACAAATATTGCTACAGGCTCCAGCAGACACTGTACACTCATGAAAATATTACTTCTGGTTGCAATGTTAAAAATGACAGTTCTTATGTTGCCTATGGACACATCATAGTTCCCTAGACACTCATAAAATGAGCTGTAAAAATTTAAACTCATTTAAACACTTTACATACAAGTATGGAGTACTTAACTTTGATTCTTAAAAACAGCTCACACTCCTGAAAAATCAAGTAACCCTAAATAAAAAAAAAACTTCCAGAAATGGAGGGACTACTTTAGCAAACACTGCTGCCTAAGATTAATGCCATAAACAAGACAAAACAATAACATTTTCATTAAAAAAATCAATGGTAGGTGTGTGGGATTGTCATTCACTCACACATATGTGTTTCCATTAGACCATTTGTGCTTCACTCATATGACATAGCTCCAGCACTTGTGGGTAAGTACTACTCAACCCATACTTCCTCCATTAATTATTACGTTTGAGAACATTATTAACAGGCAGAAGCAGCAGCTATCATTTGTACTACAAGCACTCTGGAGGAAAGGCACATACTACAATTGTATTATGATCTGAAAAAAAGACATTAAGATTCTCATATAGTGAGTGTGATGGTCTGGTTCATCGTTTTAGCAGTTAAAACAAAGCTGTTTAGTGAAACACTGAAAGGGAACAAATATGTCAGTTTGTTGGGCCCCAGCTCCACATGTCATATTGGCTGATGATATAGCTGATGGAAGGTTCTTGATACGGAATGATGGATGATGGATGTTAGAGGACAGCATGATAGGGAGACATGATATTACCAAGGCAGTTACAGCAGATGATTAAGGCTAAGAACTTTAAATGATCTACTTCCTGCAGTTCAGGATTTAATTATTTTGTTTTTGTACACTTGTTATTCTGAGCAAGTAGCTTAACTAAACAGTGCTCATGGGCAATTTGGAAATTGGACTAGGCTCCTTGAGGTCCCCCAGACTGTATGCATAGTAACTACATAGAATTCAAAAGATACAGAATTACTGAGGGCATGGCCAGAATAAAGACTGACAATTTAAGGACAGTCCAAACAGAATGTCTGTGTAGATAATGGTGCAATACCAGACTGCCCTGGCACAGGGATGGTTGCAGAGAGGTCAAAGGGAGCCTGCTCCAGACAGAAGCAGTGTGAGGTAGGAATGCTACAATGCCATCAGCTACATACTGTTGACACACTAATCCATGCTGCTTTTTCCATCTAAATCTTCATGTGTTCACATAAGCATTTGCATAAACTGAAACAGGATAATGTACAAGCTCTTAGCAAGTTTCAAAAATGCCTTAATTCTGCCCTACTGTATAATATATCATAATAACTTCTCTTGAAGTTCAGTGCTTAGGTGCATTTGTTGTTGACAGAAAAGTGACAACAATTTAAAACTTCCCAACTTAGCAGTTGCAAAAAAATACTTTCAAAACAACCAGAACCAGCATAATGGAATAATGCAATTATATTGCTCTCCTACCCTTGTTCGTAAAAATAACTTGAAATTTAAAAAAAAACAATCTGTAAAGTAAACGTAATATTTGTCTTCAAGTACATAGTGTATAATGTACCACAACTTACAGCTACAGGCATTTTCTTATACACTAAAATTTATACGTGTGGAAAGAATAATATTTTGTGCTGCTCTAAATGTAAATAAAAGCACAAACCTTTTGCTGCCAAATTAGACAGTGTCGAACACATGTAACTGGAATATTGTAACGGGTCTTACAGGTCATACGTTTTCCCTCAAATCTTTTTGTGGTACAGGTGCTTTACTAGATAAAAAATACATTTATATAATGTAACTTCATATGATTGGAGGACAATGAGGTCATAAGCATTCTTTAGAATTAAAATGTCATACACCTGCCTGAAGCATACTGAAATCTGAAAAGATGCAGTATTAGAGTGTCAGTGTTTAAACAAGTTCAGGGAACACCCATCTGTCAGTCTGAAAGAAAAAGGATGCACTTCTTTGATCACTGCACCTATCCTCTGCACCTGTTCTAGCAATGCTAAACTGAATGTGGAAAGCAAAGCTAGAAAGGAACCATAATTGTGTAGCTCTGTTATTGTGGACAATGCACACATAGGCAATATATCTTAGTGAAGAGTCCTGATTTCTACTGTTAGAAATGTTTGTGCAATCTTAGTTACAAGTGATAATAAAATCATGTATTTTTTGCAGAAAGTAAATATAAATGAAAGAAACACTATATCATGAGTATAAAGAGAAATGCACTGAATGAAATAAAGAAGTCAAACTGAAAGTGTTCGTTTTTTGTCTAAATGATCTAAAACATGGGCATTGTGCACACATTTGAAAGGTACTTGTAATTATAAAGTAATAAGGAAATATGCTCTGATATATGTTCTTAGCTAAAGTTTGCAAGCAATCATACTTCTCAACTTCTTAATGTAAGAAATCTGGACAAAGACTAAAATAATGGGGGACAAAGGTCCTAAAAGAGGAGCAGATTTTAAATATTGCTCTTATAAACTTAGAAAGCTGCTAGAATAAGATTTGTGTTTGCATCATTTTCTGAAGGATATGAAGTCTGAAACTCAAATATATGTCATAATTTGGTTGTCACTTAAATCCTCTGTGATTTGCCCGAAACCATAGATTCTATGAGGAATAGACCAAATATCTAAGGCATAATCTGGACATTCTGAGAAAATCTGTATAGTACAGAGGTATTCAAGAATTGTACCAGACACTAAGCTAATGTGCAATAAATGAGACAGAGCAGCTCACTACAGAGGATTATGTTCTGTTTTGTGGACACTTTCCCGGCAAGATAAATAACTGTGCAACAGTGAAAGAGTACTCTGAAATATAACAATGAAACAGAGACAGTGTATACAATAATATGAGACTTAAAGATATTTCCTCATAGATAATAAACACAAAAAGGGCTGTAAACATGCCTTGAAAGATAATATCATAACAAAGACTTGCACTTAATAGAAAACTGATATGAGCTTGTGAAATAGAATGCACTTATATAAGTACCAGAAGCTGGTGAAATATTATGAAGAATCTTTAGAAATCGTTTATAAAGACATAAACTCTAAGATAGGGATGTAAATTAATAGACAACCTCACCTAATAACTGAAATAAAAAGTGTTTTTCCTGACATTTTAAGCTTTCTTCAGTACTAATGCCCTTGCCTCACTCAAAGTAGCTATAATTGAGTAAGTTTCTTCATTCAAAAATGTAAATAAGTGCATTGGCTCTGCAAGCTGAAGTTATTTCATTTTTATTTTTGCACTCAGTTTTCATTTTTTTTTTGCCTCCATGAGATAATTTCATGAAGCATATACTCCCGTGTGGTGAGAAGAACATTTACTGTGATAATATTTCACCTTGGCCTTTCTGTGAGAGAGCTATTATTTTCTACTTTTTATTTTTTTTATTTTTTTTTGCTGTCTCTGGCAGAGGCATCTGTTTGTTTTTCTGCAACGTTTCCCTTATGACTTCTGTTACTGGTCTTTTTCAAGTCATTTAAGACATATATGAATATATGAATGGTAGATGTGAAAAGGGTTTATTTACTGCTTTGTTCTGACTCAGAATTTTTTTTGCCAACTATATTTTCTAGCTGAGAAATTAAGTTGGTCATGTGGTATTTCAGATCTCACACACAAAACTTACTGTAGGAAGAAATTAGATCTTTTTTTTCTAATTGACACTGTAGCTCCAATGTGTAATGTTGTTGTTTGTCTTTTGGCTTTTTCCCAGTAAGGGGTCACCGCAGCGGAACTCCGGTCTGCTAATGATTGGCAGTAAATTTTTATGAAATGACGAGGTGCCAGCTTAACGCCCAACCTTCAACAAAGGCACGCCCATTTCTGCACGCATGTCTTTCGAATGCTACCCAACCGTGGGAAGGACATGCACACTCCACAGAGAAGGCACTCCCAAGCCAAGCCGAGAATGTGTAATATTCCTAATTAATTGGATTTTTTTTAAATTATAAATGTCTGATACCTAACTACCTCTTACTGCTGATATGGAATCACAAAGGATGTAACAGAGGGAAATATAGGAGTATTTAAACATGAAATCATTATTCAGTCAGAAAAGAATATGAAAGTCATGCATATGTATTTTTTGCTTCTTTGTGGCATGCTTGGCTTTGAGTTACAGATGAGTAAATGCTGTTTTTAATGAAAAAAAATATGATGTTTGAGTAGAGCGATCTTTTAAGCATTTATTTACTTTTCTTTTTTGCTAACTGTTGACTGGGCAGTCATACCAGCTTGACATGAGGCATTTCTTTCAGAGATGAGAACTGTGAATACAAGGACATTATATGACTTGTCGCATATTATCAAACTACATATAAGCTGAAACTGACCAAACTGAAAACCCATTATTTCAGGTATATAGACCAATGCCTTAACATCTAAACTGAAATGCAAACGATCCTTTCTCCTGCACTTTCACAGCTCATGGCACATGCATTTTCCTATCTCAACAACTATGACTTGTGCTTAGGAGTGAGTGGCCACTGCTTGCTCTCCCATCCTGGGGGAGTCGGAGGGAGGTGGTTCTGGCTCATCACACGAGTAACATTTTGTAAGAGCATTAGATGTCTTCCCCATGAAGCCCAGGTCTCTCAAGCCCACGCTGCCATGTACAATCACAATGTGGGATGAGGGGATCCCTCAGAGGAACTATAGCGGAGGTTGGAAGAGCCACTGCAGTGGCGAAGGTAGGCCACCCTGAAGGGCCAGCAAGGCTGGCCTGCTGCTTCCTGCCCAATTCTCGGTGCATGTGGTTCAGCTTACTGGGGATTCACAGCCAGGAATGAATGGGCCATAGGGCTCAAACCTGCCCTTGGAATCTGTGTTTCTTGTGACCATGAAATGAATGGACCAATAGGGTGCAGGCAGAGGAGCCATCAGCCCCAATACTGCAGGGGTGCAAAAAAAAACCCATCAAAGGCTTATGTTTTAGGAGAGATATACTGGGAATCAGAACAAATGGAGTAGTACTTTTACCATTAAACAATGTCTACTAGCAAACTACAATTACAGACATATGTGAGAGTCAAATGACAATCCCTTGGACTCAACCCACCACCCTCAGCACAAACTGTACTAGAAAATTCATAACAAGAATGTAACCCCAGTTCTGTACTCCAGTTACATTTCAGTCTCCTCTGTCATTGAAGAAAATCATACCCCTCTGCTACCATCAACCCTCATACAATATAATTCTGATGAATTTCTGAGAGTCTACTACATATAGTAATAACCCAGACATACTATCAGCTATATATTTGCTCACTAAAATATAAGAATGATGTTGCAGATCCTTCATTCTTGCAAATTACTTTATAACAATAATCCTTACATCACCACATGATGATAGAAATATCTGTCTATTATATGACATTAATCACTATTGGGCAATTGCCAGGCAGAAGCAACTAGCACTTCTAAATGTGTGGCCCTCGGTAAACTGTAACTACAGCAACAGCAGTATCATGTCAGCAGCTATCCATTTCACTGCCATCTACACCACTGTTTCAAAATGTTTTCACAGTTGTGATGACAAATATCTCAGCAAGCAGATGAATATTACATTTAAAACAATGTAATAAAACCTCACACCAACATTAATAACCCAGTGACTCAAATCTACTCATCCTATACCTTAAACAGAGGGCAGTATGCAGAAGAGAGGCAACATTAGCCAAGACAATGCATCATAAAGCCCAGCAGTCAAAATGTGTAAATTATCCTAAATGCTAATGTAGTCTTTTAAAATAAAACTCACTGTAAATCAGAAAAAAATAGACGCATAGAATAATGTCCACCAAGACATGTATGTTTTAGTGTTCACACCAACTACACTGTAGCATGGAATATTTGAAATTTAACACAGAAACATAGTAAAACAGATGCAATGCTTTTGGTGGCAAGTGAATCTGTAAATAATCATGTATTCAAACTTATCTTCTAAATTTCTAGCCAAAAAATGAGTCCACAAAGAAATATACAAAAACCTTTAGAACAAGTATGTGTGCTCCACAGTTCAAGAAGAATAGTCTAATTGGGTTGACAATCAATCACTCAGAAAAGAAGGCGTGTGTACTTTCAAGGGAAGGCCTAACTAGTAGCATCAATCACTCAGAAAAGAAGGCGTGTGTACTTTCAAGGGAAGGACTAACTAGTAGCATCAATCACTCAGAAAAGAAGGCGTGTGTACTTTCAAGGGAAGGACTAACTAGTAGCATCAATCACTCAGAAAAGAAGGCGTGTGTACTTTCAAGGGAAGGCCTAACTAGTAGATAATACCAAAGGAAGCAGTGAACTGCAGCTACTATCTACTAAAGTTCTGGTAGGATTCACAGCAATTTCAAGGTGACTGTGTCTTGTGCCTATTTATGCCTTACCAGTACCTACCCTCAGACTGTACCCATCTTCTCGATGAAAGTTAGGTTAGTCAAGTGGAGGGATGAGTCTGTGGATGCCCATTGAATCATCTCAGCCCCATTTGGAAGAGGATAGTGTACTGCACTGTCTACTCTGCAGAGACAGATATTTCTGGAGGTGGGAGAGGCACTGTGCGATGACTCTGTCTAGTAATTGCAGATTTAGGACCATGGTACTGATATTTGTGAAAATATCAGACCCGTGGAGATATAAGCAATGCAGCATAACTGGGTCTCTAATAGCACAAAAGGCATGGTTATCTCCTTAATAGTCTGTAAGATACTGAATAAAGGGACAGTGATTCAAGTCTTTCTCTCCTTTGGTAACTTAGGGTATTTAAGCCCATGAACTTCTTAGTTAGGAAGCTTTGGTGTCTTACTAGGTCAATATATCTAGTGAGGTGCATCCCAGAGGGGGTACTCTACTCAATAGCTGGCCTAATCAATACCGTGTCTAAGGAAATAATGGCCCATTTGGATCTTGATGGCATACCTCTGGCAATTATGTGTGCAAAGTAAATGGATTTCCTGACTACTATTGTCATATGATGCTCAAAAGACAGGACGTTATCAGCCCATGAGCCAAGGTCCCTAATAACATTTCATTTTGAATTGGGTATTATGTAACTATTCAAAATCTCAAGACCTGTATTGTTGATTCCTGATATGTGAAGATTGAATAGCTGAAAATCCAGACATATATATGCTAAGTCTGAGATTGTCATTGCTCAGAATATTCCCTTTTCTCACAGGTATGGTGATCTCAGAGATGGTATATATAGGTATATATGCATATATATATATATATAAAATTAGAAACCAACACCAGCTGGTAAATATACGTCATGGGAATAGAATGACAACTGCTGACAGCCTGTATAACCCCCTGCAATGGAGTTAACTACATTTATTAGGTAGGATCTTCCCTTGACAAATCCAAACTGCTGCAGGTCAGGTCTAATGATAATAATTCATAATTCAGTTATTATATGCCCTATGGCTTTGCAGAAGAAACTCATCAGACTGATGGATCTATGATTCATGAGGTCAGTCGTTAGGCTTTTCTTGTTGAGTGGCACCACCGATGTATTGCTCAGGAAAAGGTTAAATAGTTTAAGGAGTGGTTCTTATACCATTTATTAAACAACTATCTACGTTTTCATGGAGCCTGACAATATATATATTTTGTGTCTTAGAAAGCACCTTCAATACTTGCTCCTTTGTGATAACTGGGGGCTGAAGAGATTCAGGGATATGTGGCCATTTGGAAAGAAATGTCTGGGGCAGAATTAGCACTCAGATTGTTTGTATGTGTATTGGCAATGTATGAATAGTATTTTTAAAGGTTTTGGTACTATTTTACTATCCTTGATATGAGAGGTTTTAGATCGACTGTATAATTTAAGGAGTTTCTTTTTTTAGTGTAAAGTCTGTTTATTTTGGAGGACCACCAGGGAGGTTTGTTTTTGAATTTCCCATTATATTTAGCTCTGGTTGGGACTATTAGCTTTATAAATTTATCTTAATATTTGTAGATCTACTTCATAAATCTACCTGCTCACTCAATGTCAGAGCTGATGCTGCCATGTCGTAGAATTTGATGAAGTCAGTACATTTGAAATCATTGCATTTCAACATTTTATATGTGGTAGCTTTGGAGATTTTGAAGGTGAATATCAGTAGTTTATGGTCTGACTTAAATGGAGAAGGAAAT
Organism: Protopterus annectens; assembly: GCF_019279795.1. NCBI lineage: Eukaryota > Metazoa > Chordata > Ceratodontiformes > Protopteridae > Protopterus > Protopterus annectens. The sequence continues at coordinate 1,269,713,851 of NC_056735.1, forward strand.
ACCACGGGAATAGTGCCTGAAGAGGCTACATTTGTAAAGACCAGATCTGAGAATATTATCTCTTCTAGTGGGTCTGTTGAATACTGATCCAGTGAGTTTTTGCTAACTAACATTAAACATTTCTGTGAATACTGTATATTGAAGTTATAGATGCTCTAGGTTATTGAGGAATAGTTGAAATATATGGAGTTCTTGTTTATACAGAGTTCATCACATACTTTTCAGAATCTTAAAGGATTATCAGGGGGCATACAGGGTGTCCTGTAACTTGTTATAAGCTGATAGTTTGTCCTGTTTAGGGTGATCTGGAGTTCTATGAGTATCATTTATGGGTCTCTAAGAGTCTGCCTGGAGGTAATATGGTGTTTAACAATCATACAAATGCCACTGCAATTGCCATCGTACCCGAAGGCATAATAGGTTTAAAATCCAGGAATGTAGGGAGCATTTTCATTACCTTTAAACCATGTCTCAATAACGACATAAATATGGTTTTGTTCCAAATGTGGGAAAGCCTTAGGGTCAGGCAGTTTGTTGTTGAGAGTTCTAGCACTGAGCAGTGCCGCTTTAATGTAATCTAGTTTTAGGTTTGTTATGTTTGCAATTTTGGAATATCCATTAGCTGGTCTTTGCATAAAAATTTGCTTTGGTGGCAAGAAAGGCTTTAGCCTGTGTGCAAGCCTTGGGAAGAGTGGCGCAGGCCATATTTCTGATTCAAGTTGTATCGTTGAGCATCTAATCTATTGATGACAACATAGTGGAATCCCCTAGTGATGACACCAACCTTTTGATCAGTTGTTGAAAGCAATTTTCTCTTCTTTTTACCTTGGCATTATTCTTGGAGAAGGAAGGATTCCAGTCAGGACCAGTGCCTTGCCTGCATTTGTCACACACATGGGGAGTTCCTATATATCTCTCTGCATATCCATCAGGGTTTTGGACCCCAAGACATGCACTCCCACATGGGCTGCCACCATGTCATAGTCATATTGTCAGGTGAAAGAAGTTTAGAGTACTTGTGAACTCAAGAGATCCTAGTCCCTGAAAGCTAGCTCACCATTAGCCTATCTTTGTCCAGCCTATTGAGCAGACAATCTGTGTGACTAATTACAGAATTACATATCACCAGAAAGGTTTTATTTGTACAGTGGTTTGGATTAATAGATATGAAATGATTTGATCTTTAGTCATTATTTGCTATAACTATGCATGAAGGAGATCAGGTGCAGGATTTACACTTAGACCAAGTCTTCCCAGATATAGGAGACTGTGGTGAATATTGGAAGTGTGTGCTGCTCATAGTCCATGTTTTTATGAAGGAATCCTCCATGTTAGTTAAATGCTTGCACTCCTCACAGACAGAATTATTTGTGCTGAGTAAAAGTTCCTTACCTGCGAGCAGACCTGTTAACTGTCCCTATTCTGTAGGGACACCCCTGATGTTTCTCATAGTTTTGTTCCATTCCTGTTAAAATTGGAAACCATTTTGAGAATTTCTAAGATAATAGTGCCAATATTTCACAATTTGGGGTATTTTCCTAAGTTATTTTTTACTTTATCCCAAATTATGTTGGTAAAAATTGAGAGCTCTGCTTGTGAGCATAAGACAGTTACTACATCACCTGAGGATACAACATGCTAATAGGCTGCCAACCGAAGATAAACAAGTTTATCCAATGATTTGGGGAATTTGGTTAAGAAATACACTGAGCAATCTATGGTTAGCTAGGTGTACATATATACTAGTCTGTGTTATTGTGTATACACAGAATAAACTATAATAAGCAATATGTGCTAGTTTACAGAGGGATGTAACTAAGTGAATGATCTATGGAATGATACTCTGACTAGCACAGAATAACTACATGTAGCTAAATCAGACCATTTAAGAAGGAAAACACACTCTAATTTACAGAATGAAGTTATTTTAAAGAAGATTAGATTCATAGGAACTGGCATGGCTTGAGCTGCTCTGTGCAAGTGATGTGTATCATTGGCTAAAATGGTAACTGTGGGCTTTAGAGCTGTATAGAGTAGCTTAGGGGACTGAACAGCAATCCAGTTGCACACTGTAACTCATTACGCAGCTATGAGCAGATGTGGACACTTGTAAGTTCCAGTACTAACACTGACAAAACAAGGTGTGGGAGATGGGGAGCTATAAGCACAGATGTAGGTCAAACCTCTAGATCAAGCAGTTTGTTGTTGAGATTTTTGGCACGGCAGTGTGTCACTTTAATGAAAACCAGTTTTGGATTTGATATGTTTGCTATTTTGCAATATGCATTAGCTGGAACTGTGCCTAAAAAAGTGCTCTTGGGGCAACAAAGGCTTTAGCCTGTGTCTGTACAGGCCACTTCCTAGAAACATTAAGCAAAACATATTGCTAAATCAAGATAAAAAAAATATTTATAACATTGGAAAAATGGTTAGTGAATGTTCAGTAGAACACACCAGCCAGTAGCAGCACAACAGAATTTTGTCTCAGTTATAAACTCAAGCCTAGAACTATTCAGTTTTTTTCTCTTCAGGCATCAGAAAAACAAGACTTAAAAAAAAAAAAAAAGAAAATAGTATTCATACAACAGAATAATAATCAGAAAAACAGGCATAAGATCTTCTAAAACTGGAGTATATGTGGAAGAGAGGAGAGCAAACAATGGTATTTTTTGCATACGTCAAAAACTCATATTACTACAGAGAGGTTAGTTTAGAAAAGAATGGCTAAAGCAATACAGCATCTCTTTAACCATGGGGATGCTCATTGATTATTCGCAGAAATCTATATAGTGGGACAAATTTAGGGTCGTCTTATATTTTGTGCCCCTCCTATCTACAACTTTTATCTCTGCATGATAGACCTGTACAACAATATTTAACAATCTTTAACAGAATGACAGAATTTCAACAGAGGATGATTGCTTTGTGTTGGCTAGCTTCAGCCCTTTCCAAAGGCTCTTGCATAATCACACAAAGACTAGCATGATTTCACTCACTGTCCTTTCAAAGCAACCACCTCACAGGTTATCTACACCTTCTTCTCTTCCCTGGTCCTCTACTCCTTCTAAGTATCCTTGTGACTCGGATTTCACTGAGGAGGAGGAGGTGAACTTATATGCTGGGGGAAGTACTGGCTTATTCCTCTCAAATTCATTCCCCTCTTGTTCATGTGCCTGAAAAAGAGGATTTCCTGACCTTGATTCCCCTATTGAAGAATTATCCTTTGTGGACACTATTGTGTGTAGATTCCCTTCCTCCTGATTCCCCTTTTGAATAATTGTACATTGGGGATACTATTGTATGTATGATGGAACATTTTAAATGGTATTGTTCCCAGATTTCTTATATCCAGAAGAGGTATTATGACCTTTTGTAGATTGATTTGCCTTGGTTGCCAGCAGTCCTTCCAGTTTGGATGCTCTCTTGGACACTTTTTCTTCTGCTTTACAGGGTCCTAACTCCCAGCCTTCTGCTTCAAAGATACCTGACAAGTTCTAAAATGCTCCTGAAGCTCATAATTTTTATATTAAAGCTCTTCTTTTGACCCTGCAGTGATTTCCCTGCTACTGATAAGCCTTCTAAGTTGCTGTCCTCATCCAAGCTTTTACCTTCTGATGAGGACAGTCATGCTATGGACAAGTATGGTAGGAAAGTATATACCTCTGCCACCTTAGCATTCATTGCCATAAACTGCCAAACTCAAATGACTAGATATGTGCTGGTTGTATCTTCTTAACTTGGGGGTGCTCTGTCTGATTTGCTTGATTCAAAAGCTAGGTCTTCTGCCATTTTCCTTTTGAGCGCTGCTTCCCAAGTAGCTTGTCTCTCAATAAAAATGGAGTTATGTTGCTGCTGATGCTTCCTCTAGGGTAGCTGCTACACCAGGGTTGGGTATGAAGAGATATTCCTGGTTGTGGATACAATCTCTTCCTGAAGACATTAAGGCTAAGTTGCTGGACTCTCCTTTAGATCACCAAAATCTGTTTGGCTCTGCTGCAGCTGAGCTATTCAAAACCTTGCAAAATGAGGCTTTCAGTGTAGTCAGGAATCTGGAATCATATGTAGACAGTAATCTGACCTTTGACAAACATGTGGCTAAGGTAGTAAGAAAATCATTCTATGTTTATTATAAGTAAGGGTATGTCATCCAGTTCAAAGGAAGTCATAGTTCACTTTATTCAGCCCTTATCAGACCCATCCTTGAGTATAATGCCCCTTCAGCATATACCTGACCAGACATATGCAACAGTTAGAACACCCACAAAGTATCCTTACCAGGAAAATCTAGGGTATAAACACATTGTCCTGTACAGATCACTTTAAAGCCCTATTTCTATACTCTGTCTCCTACAGGTTACTGAGAGGTGATCTATGCCTGACATGCAAGGCATCCTTGGATCCAACTATCAGAGCCACTAAATCCAAGGATTTAAGTTTTGCTTGTGACATAAATATGACATGTTGGTGAGACAGATATGTGTCTCAGAGGAACCCCATGCTCTGGAACAGGTTCTTCATTCATGTGAAGCAGAGTCCGCTGCAAACCTTATTTAAGCATAACCTTTGACCAATGGATGGAAAATCAAAAATTCAACCTGAGACTGGTCCCCAAATCTCATTCTGGTTCTTTCCTTTCTCAACACATTTCTTTGGGAGGTTACTAAGGGAAATTGAGTAGACTTAAAGGGGTCCACAAGGGCAGGTAGCCTAGTACCTCCTTATGAGCATATGAACGTATAAGGGGAAGACCATGCAGGATCTTAAACATATTTTCTTTTTTCCTATTCCTAAGTTTCAGAAAAATTACCGATCCAAATCTTCAGAGGTAGCAGAGACAACCTCTCAGGGCTAAGAGATCTTCCAGTTGGGGGGTTCCTAATAACTCTTCTCAGAGTTTTAAGGGTCAAAAGTCTTCTTTTCCTGACAAATCTGCCTCCATTTGACATTCAACCTCTTCTGCCCCTTGGCCAAATTCCTCATTCCCCTCAGAATGACACTATCTTTTCCAGTCTTGCAGCCTCATGCGTGATTTCTATCATTCAAAATGGGTCTTTCATGGTTTGGAAATGCCTTTCTCCTTTTTTGGGCATTCTCCAACCTCCTTATTGCCACTTCCTCACTTTTCTTTGATTCTTAGGTAGGTACTAGGCTATTGGCCCTGGGGCCTATACAAGCCCAGCCAAAAAGGTACCCTGGCTTTTGCCACCCAAGAAAATTATTTTCCTGTGCCACTATCAAGCAGAGCTACAGAGGTGATCCCCAGGGTGAATTTCCTATTAACCATCTAATCATCAAGATTTTTCTTGAAGAGTGCTAATGAGGAGCTTTGTTTGATATAGATAGGTAGTTTATTCCAGAGCATGGGAAGTCTCTGGGACAGGAATCTATCCCTCCGGCATGTTCTGTTTATTGTGGTGATGAGGTTTAGATCCCTAGAGCGTGTAGCTCGGAGGGATTGGGATTTCTTTAAGTGGAGCATGTCCAACAGCTCTGGGTTTGACATAGCTTTGTATGTTAGTCAGAGATCACCTCTGAGTAGGCGATATGCGATGGAGTAAAGCTGAAGTTTTTTGAGACGATCTGCGTAGGGCATCTGTTTGAGGCCAGTAATCCTCTTTGTGAGGTATTTCTGTGGCCTTTCCAGTTGTTGTAGATGTCTTGTGAGGTACATACCAAAAGGGGCATTGTACTCTATAATGGGTCTAATGAGTGATGAGTAGAGGGGAACAATGACCTATTTTTTTCTGGATGAGAAACCTTTTGTGATGAGGTGTGCCACATAGAAGGATTTCCTGACTACTGTAGCATTGTGATTATCAAAGGAGAGACTACTGTCCACCTGTGTCCCAAGGTCTCTTATCACACTTTCGGTGTTAAGTATACTACTGCCTATGCTGAAGTTCATGGGTACAGAGTTTTTAACAAAGGGGATGACAATGCACTTTTTGGCATTGAGCTTGAGACCATGGCTTTGAGACCAGGCATCTCTCTCAGTGAGGCCCTTTTGTAGGATGTCCACATCATTAGGAGTTTTGATTATGGCTCCTAGTTTGGAGTCATCTGTGAACTTCATTAGCCAAAGACCTTCTGTGTTAGCCTTTACTTCAGAGAAGTAGATACCAAACAGGAGGACCCAGGACTGAACCCTGTGGTACTCCACTTGTCACTGGTCTGAAGTTGGATTTGGAGTCTGCTACTTTCACAGTGTGGGTTCTGTCAGTGAGTCAGTTGGCAACCCATCTTGTGACATAGGGATTTATACCTAGTTTAGTGAGTTTTTCTATAATTCCAGAGTGGGGATGATGTTGAAAGCCTTGGCAAGATCTAGATAGGCTGTGTGAACCACCTTACCCTTGTGTACGGCTTTGGTGACTGCTTCAAAGAAGTCTATCAGGTTTAGGAGACATGATCTGCCTTTTACAAACCCGAACTGAGTGGGGTCCAGAGTCTGGAGATTACCAATGTCTTTGTTTATAAGTTCCGTGATGATACATTCCTTGGCCTTGCAGACCAGGCTCATCAGGCTAATGGGGCGGTAGTTCCTGGGGTCCATGGTGGCTCCCCCCTTGTGGAGTGGGATAACCGTCACTGTGCACCATTCAGCAGGCACAAAGCCTGAGGTGAGGCTATGATTGAACATGGTACTTAGGTGTGGTGCCAGTTCGCTCTGTAGTTCATGTAGAATGCAGCCTGGGATGTTGTCTGGTCCCATGGATGCTGTGTTCTTGGCTTTGGAGAGTGTGTTTTTTACCTGTGCAGCCGTGATTACAGGAACTTTGCATTCTTCCGGTATAGAGATGGGCTTTTTAGGGGGTGAGAGGGGGGTAAAGTTAGCACTGAACCTATCTGCCAGGATCTTGGCAATATCAGTTAGGTATGTATATTTAGTGCCATTGTGCTGTAACTCAGAGCAGATCTGAGTGTTGCCATTGAGATTCTTGACATAGCTATAGAATGCTTTGAGGTTGTCTTTAGAATCAGTGGTTATTTTGTTTTCATAACTAGCTTTGGAGGATTTTATCAGGGATCACAGCTTCTTACTGAGGATGACCAGGGAGCTCCTCCACTCATGGAATTTTACTCTCTTTTGCAACAGTTCCTTACTTCTGTTGTACAGTTTGTTTATGGCAGGGGACCACCAGATTGGCTACCTTTTTTTGGAGGATAGCATCTTGGTTCTGTTTGGGATAGCACGATCCATGCACTCATGTAAGTGCTTATAAAGTGCAATTGTGTAGGATTCAGTAGTCGTAACTGTATTGTCCATCTGCATGGGTGTCATGAAGTTCACCACTTCTGTCTTAAGTAGCATGAAGTTGGCTTTGGAGAAAATGTTTACCATGGTTTCCTTAATGGGGGATGGGGGCAGGATGTGGATATCCAGGGTAATTAGCTTATGGTTGGATCGGACCAATGAGGCATTGACTTCAGGTGTGGAACACCGGTCACTCATGTTGGTAATGACTAGATCTAGGATATTGTTGCCCCTGGTGGGGGTGTGGATAAGTTGATCCATGGCATTGGAGTTTATGAATTCCAGAAAGCGTTGAGAGAAGGAGATGGTACATGAGTAGTTTTCCCAGTTAATGGTGGAGTAGTTGAAATCACCCATTATTAGGGTGTTTGGTTGAACCCTAATATTTTCCAGTACATCAAGAGAAGAGGAGTGGAAATCCTGGGGCATGGTGGGTGATCTGTATCAAGCTACAATTTGGATTGCAGTATTGCCCAGAGTTAGTTGCACTTAGATAACCGCGGCTGCATTATGCTGAGCAACTAGCCTGGAGGTGTGGATATCCTTAATGAATATGGACACACCTCTGCCTTTTGTGTTTCGGTCCAGGTTACGTGGCCGAAAATTGTGGTATGAGTTATAGCCTGGTAGTGCATGGGTGCTCTTTGGAGCCTTGAACCAGGTCTCAGTCACTGCAGAGATATCGATGTTCTCCATTTTAAAGAGTGCCTCGAGTGAGTACATTTTGAGATTTAGACTTCTAGCATTGAGTAGCATCATCCTCAGTTTTTGCTTGCCTGTTCCTGTTACGGTGGTGAATTTGTCATTTGAACCTTGCCTAAAAAAGGCACTGTAGGGGCGGCAGGAACCTTAGCCAGTATCCGGAATCCCAGGGGTGACAGGTGCAGGCCATCTCTGGCAAAGAATCGTGGTCTGTCGACCATGTCATCCCAGGCAGACAGATACTGGATCCCTTTAGAATGGCACCAGAAGCTTAGCCAATTGTTGAAGTCAATCATTTTGTCCTTGTACTGCGGCATCATTCTGGGTGATGGCAGAATGCTACTCAGGGCTAGGGTCATACTTGCCTGGGCTACAAGATCGGAGAGCTCTTCCATGTCTCTTTTCATGTAGTCCAGGGAGGTACGTCTCAGGTCGTTTACACCAACATGGACAATGACAGAGTCATATTTGTACTTGTTGTGGAGTCACCTGAGTTCATGGGTTATGTGGCAGATCCTGGCACCCGACAGGCAGCTGACAGTAACCTTCTCCTTGTTTAGCCTGGTGAGTGGGCCATCAGTGTGCCTGACTATAGAGTCACCTATGACTAGTATGTTGCATACATTGTTTTGCCTTATTGGCTGTGGTTGAGTGGCACACTGAGTCTGCGGGCTATGTGTCATTTGGGTTGTGTTAGGGGGGTGGAGGTTGCTTGCATTTCTGCTTTGGAGGTTTCTGTTGGTTGAGCAGATTATTATTGAGAGCCTCCGTGAATGTTTTTGTGTTTTTATGTGTGGATTTTGGTAGTGTAGATTTAGTGAGACTATGTGATGAGTGTGGTGTGGTGCAAGTGTTTACCTTCTCCTCTTGACTGTCAAGTTCAGTCTTGATTGGAGAGAGCTTTACCTCCAGTTTGGCTAGATAAGTGCATCTCTCACAGGTTGTAGTGTTGGGTGGTAGGAGGAGAGGGTTGTCTGTGTTCATGAGGCAATTTCCACATTGCTCCAAGATGCCCATATTCATCAGATAGACAGGAGAGAACACTGGGAGCTGACCCTTGGACAGGCCTGAATAAAAAACTGTTTTCCTCTAGATAAGTGAGGAAAGTGAGTCCAAGAGCTGTTTTTCTCTAAGCAAGTGAGGAAAGTAAGTACCAAAACTGTTTTCCTCTAGGTAATGAGGAAGGTTGAGTGCTGTAGTAATTAGCAGGTTATTTAGTGCTTACAAGTTCTGAACAAGTGCTGATCACGAATAAGCAAATTCAAGTGCTAAAACTAAGAATCTGTATCTGGACTAAACTAGTTACAGGAAAGGGGGGAAATAAGTGCAAATGTGGGCCTTTAAATCAGAAGGTTGAGAGAGATGGAAAAACTGCCCAAACGGCCAATAACTACAATTTCTGGGCCAGAACTACTCCTTATGTGGTTGATAGGTTACCTAGTGCTTACCACTCCCAATGATAAGCTAGAAGGCTTCCCTCCAACACAGAAAGCTTGGGGGGGGGGGGCTTAGAAGCTTACATACAGTCCTGGATACATCAAATCTGAATTAGTTACAGGAATGGTATATATATATATATATATATATATATATATACATATATATATATAAATATATATATATATATATATATATATATATATATATTTTAATATATATATATATATATATATATATATATATATATATATATATGCAGAAAAGTAGCTAAAACAACAGTCAAAACAATTCAAATGCAGTACAAGCTAGCACACTTGAGTATGTAGCAATGTTAGACCAAACAGTTTAAAAAATGCAATTAAATGAAAAATGACTAAAAACAAGTGCAGAATGAGTCTATTAGGTAGAATGAGGTAAAGAGATGGGACTGGGGGGAGTGTCCCAGATCTAATCTACAGTAGGGGTGGGCAACTGCAAAAGCCTCCAAATTTAAACAACAACACAGGAATAGGGAGGGTGGATATGGGAAAACCAACACCTTCAGCAGAGATCTAAAAAAAATATACAGAGAAGCAAAAATAACAGTGCGCATCTCTGAAGTCAGCCAGCAATGATATAAAATTAGTCAAACAACAATTACCAGTACACAACTCTGAAGTACCAGAAAAATATACTCAGCTCTGTATATCTCCAGATAGTTTGAAGAGCACTCTGTCGGGACACAGCAAACATTCAAGATTCTTCAAGACTTTTTTGTTTCATGTAACCGTTCAACCATTTTCATCCTCTCAGTGGGCAAAAGATTTTATTCCAAGATATTTCTGGTACCCAGGAAGGAGGATTCATGGAGGCTCATTCTGATTCTTTCATTTTTCAACACATTTCTGACAGTTCCCTCTTTCAAGATGTTGTCTCTGTTTGCCCCGTTACTTCCTCAGGCTTTCCTTGTGTCTCTGGATTCGAAGGATGACAACTGTCATATTTCTATTCACCTTCTGTTCAGGAAATTTTTTAATTTCTTCATTTCTTCCTTACATTATCAGTTCTCAAATGTGCCTTTTAGTTTTTCTACTGCTCCAATAGGCTTTACCAAATGTCTGACCCCAGTGACAGCCTTCTGCAGACTTCATATAGTTCAGATTTCCCCTTATTTGGATGACCTTTTGATTCAAACTCCCTTTCACCACTTCCTGCTTCAGAATTCAGAATACACTGTGCTTCTTATTTGCAGTGTGGCATTCTCTCTAAGTCTCAAAAAAATCTGTTCTTATCCCTTTTCAAGATCACGGTTTTCTGGGTTGCAGGATTCAGACTTTGCCAATGATGGCTTTGCTTCCTCCTCCCAAGGTTCTTTCCTTGGCAGTTTATTTTCTTTCTCTTCTTCTTCTTCTTCAAGAGCTGCCTGCAAGAGAATTTCTTTGAGCTCTGGGATTCATGGCATTCACCATTCCTCTGGATCTTCTCACACCTTTGTTGTCATACCTCCACCTCAAGTTTCTCTAGTGCATTCATCAGATTTATTTGAATCCCAGCCTGCCTTCCCAGATTCTTCTTTCCACTTAGGATATATACACAGATGCTTCCATTCAGGGTTTGGGACCCTCATCCAACAACATCATGGTCCTGAGAGTTTGGTCTTCCCAGCAGCAAATGGACCATTTCAACATAAAATATATGAGATTTTTGATTCTGGCTGTTCATGCTTTGCACTCCCTTTGCGTTCAAGGTCCCTTAACAATTTTCACAGATGACACCATGGTTATGTGGTACATAAACAAGCAAAGAGGCACAAAATCTTACTTTCTTTGCAAGATATCTCTTCAGGCTTGAGATTTTGCAATCAGCCATCAACTGACTCTTTAGGCAGTATACATTCCCCTCAGAGTATAATGTTGTGACAGACAATCTCAGTAGGTTCAGGGCAGATCCTCATGAACGGATGCTAGATATTGTACATCAGTGAGATACTCCTCAAGTAGATATTTTGACTTCCCCTCTGAAGAGACAACTTCCCAAGTTTGTTTCCAGACAGCCACATTTTTTGGCATACAAAAGTGAACACCAAGCCATTTTCCTGGAAGGGAATGTTTCTGTATACCTGCCTCCCTCTTTTTTTGTTACCAAAGGTCCTACAAAAGTTCATATGGGATAGCCCAAAACCTTGTTGGTGACTCCTTTTTGGCCCAGACAGCATTGGTCCCCCCTTCTACTTCTTCTGGCCAGGGGCAATCATGACAAGTTACCTCAGAGAATGGATCTTGTCATTCAGGACAAATAATTTCTCATTCACCCTCCTTTACCATCCTACAAACGACTCTTTGAGTGATAGGATTTTGATTCCTTTCAGATACCAGTTTTATTAGAATATGCTTTGGGTTTTTCAGGATAGCAGAAAACCCACATCTAGAAAATCCTATGTAGCTAAATGGAAGACGTTTTCTATTTGGTGTCACCAATATGACCTGGATCCTCTTTTTGTGTATATTCCTAAGGTTCTTTTATGTCTATGTGAGCTGTTCATTTCTAGCCTGGCATACTCCATTAAAGATCATTTCCTGGACATTTCTGCTTGTCTGCCTTTCTTTCCACTTTTAAGGAAAATTTTATTAATTTAATCTATTTGAAGTATATATACAGTGGATATAAAAAGTGTACACACCACTGTTAAAATACCAGGTTTTTGTGATATAAAAAATTGAGACCACAATAAATCATTTCAAAACTTTTCCCACATTTAATGTGACCTATAACTTGTACAATTCAAAGTTGTTAGGGGAAAAATATAAAAAGTAAAACATGTACAATAAGCTGATTGCACAAGTGTGCACACCCTTAAATTAATACTTTGTTGAAGAACCTTTTGATTTAATTACAACATTCAGTCTTCTTGGGTAGGAGTCTATCAGCATGGCACATCTTGGCTTGGTAATATTTGCCCACTTTTCCTTGCAAAAGCACTCAAAATCTGTCAGATTGCGAGGGCTTCTCTTGTGCACAGCCCTCTTCAGGTCACCTCGCAGATTTTCTTCTGGATTTAGGTCTGGGCTCTGGCTGGGCCATTCCAAAACTTTAATTTTCTTCTGGTGAAGCCATTATTTTATTGATTTGGATGTATGCTTGGGGTCATTGTTGTGTTGAAAGGTGAAATTCCTCTTCATCTTCAGCTTTCTAGCAGATGCCTGAAGGTTTTGGGCCAAAAGTGACTGGTATTTGGAACTGTTCATAATTCCCTCCACCTTGACTAAAGCCCCAGTTCCAGTTGAAGAAAAGCAACCCCAAAGCATGATACTGCCACAGTTCCAGTTGAAGAAAAGCAACCCCAAAGCATGATACTGCCACCACCATGCTTCACCATTGGGATGATGTTCTTTTGGTGATGCAAAGTGTTGATTTTGCACCACAAGTACCTTTTGGAATTGTGGCCAAAAAGTTCAACCTTGGTCTCATCAGACCATAACACATTTCCCCACATGCTTTTGGAAGACTTGATGTATTGTTTTGCAAATTGTAGCCAGGTCTGGATGTTTTTTCTGTGTAAGAAAAGGCTTCCGTCTTGCAACCTTACCCCGTAGTGCAGACATATGGGGAATATGGGAGATTGTTGCCGCATGTAGTACACAACCAGTACTTGCCAGAAATTCATGTAGCTCCTTCGGTGTTGCTGTAGGTCTCTTGGCAGCCACCCTGACCAGTTTTCATCTTGTCTTTTCATAAATTTTGGAGGGCTGTCCAGTTCTTTGCAACGTCACTTTTGTCCCATATTTTCACCACTTTGTGATGACTGTCTTCACTGTGTTCCATAGTATATCCAATGCTGTGGAAATTTTTTTTGTACCCTTCTCCTGACTGATACCTTTCAACAATTAGATCCCTTTGATGCTTTGTAAGTTCTCTGCGATTGTCAGGAAAATCCTACTAGGACAGCTGAACTTTATTTGGGGTTAATCAGAGTCTCTTTAATTGATGGCAGGTATTTACCCAAGAAGACTGAATGCTGTAATTAAATCAAAAGGTGCTTCAACAAAGTATTAGTTTAAGGGTGTGCACACTTATGCAATCAGCGTATTGTATGTTCTTTTTATTTTTTATATTTTTTCCCCTAACAGATTTGTTTGTTTTTCAATTGAATTGTACAGGATATAGGTCACATTAAAGGTGGGAAAAGTTTTGAAATGATTTATTGTGGTCTCAGTTTTTTATATCACAAAAACCTAGCATTTTAACAGGGGTGTGCACACTTTTTATATCCACTGTATACATGAAGAAATTCAACATTACATATTGTAATGCAATGATAAAAATGTATTAACTCATCAAGGTAATCTTAAACAAGAGTCTTGGTATTTCAAAAGCAACATTTCAAGGTAATCCCAACCACCAAAAGTCTTAGCGGGGAATTCAATAAAGCCTACATGGACTTATTTTCTGTGTTGACATAGTGGCATGGTGCTTACAAGGAAGTAAGCAGATGTGCAATCCAATAAATGGAGCTGAGGGGTATGCATGAGTATGCGAATGCGGAAGTGTCTGTGGCATGCAAATCACCTCATAAGCAGGTGAAATGCATTTAAATGAGGGTGGTAGAGCAATCCAGCAAGCAGATAAGCAGTTCTGCAGACCCTGTGTTGGTGTCCGTAATGTACATGGAAAAATTCCATGTACAGGATGTAAAAATGACCCCAGGGGCTGTAAAAGTGTACTTAGAGTGGCAGAAATAGCATAGTGGATACAAATATGTGCAAAACTATCCACCATGTGTCCAAAACCATATGGAAAATAATGTAAAATATTTTTTTTTTAATACTCTGGGTATGCTTGCGTGGTGCACCACAGTGCGCAAACATGCATTTATGGAAACAAAAATATACAAAGAGTGTAAAAAAACAGAAATTGTGAATATGTAACAGTAATGCATTATAGGACCCTGTATGTAGTATGTACAATGTTACACAGCTGTGGTTGCTAACGAGGCAGAGCCTGGAACTGTGTAATTTCAAGGTTCTGTGCACAGATCTGTATGCAGATGAGCTGGGGTTACTGAATAGCACAAATGGGTATCTGTGTCCGCAGATCCCATCCATGTAGGCACAGAATCATGTAGGTGTCCACAGAAGAGGTGGCTGAAATCAAAGTGGGGTGTGTCTGAGTGCTTTTAAGATCATTGGAGCTCAGCAGTGCCTGCTTGAGCGTTGCGACTTTGAGCTGAGCAGGGAGGTGTTTACATTGACTGCTAAGATTTGTTTACCTCTAAGGCACGTGTTTCATCATGTTTGCATGTATTTGCATGATGCCTCGCTGTGTAGATCTTGACCTTCCATGGGGGGGAGGGTGTCTATGGACTGCTAAGCTCTGTTCATCTTTGTGACGCAGGTTTGTGTGGTGCGCCACAGTGCTCAGCAAGGAAGGATGTAAAAAAAAATTTGGCTGAAAAAGCCAATGATATATTAATTACTGATGAGCTCTGTTTCACTTAAACTATGGCTATTAAAGCCCCTTAATGGAATGCATCATAGTTAGCCAATTACAGGCTACACCTACAGTAGAGCACTATAAAATATACATGCACTTTACAATCTGACTTTTCCCCCATACTCTGCACCACTGGAGTGCAGAATTGGGAATTTTAACTAAAACAATGATAGGCGATGCTGCAGGTGTGCTACATATGTATGTGCTAGATGGTGAGGTCACTGCAGCTGCTGCTATTGCTGACCATAGGCCTAGACTGAGAAAGGCAAGAGTATTCAGGCCCTGGGTAACCTACCAGGAGCTACATTAGTTGGAGATTGTAGAGTGCTACAGGCTGGACATGGACATACAAGAACTTACTTAGCTCTGCTGATCTCAACTCAGACCCAGGGCCAACAAAGGCAAAGCCATCCCAGTGCAAACAAAGGTTTGTGTAGCCCTTAGGACAATAGCTACAGGTACTTCCCAAAGACCAACTGGGCATCTGCTTTCAGGGCACTCCACCAGTTCCTGGATGCCATGATGTTACATGCCAGTGAGTACATTTATTTTCTCCACACCCCTGAGGAGAGGGCCAGCATTATACAACTCTTCTACTGTGTAGCACACTACCCTGAGAAACTGGATGCCATAGATTGCACTCATGTACACATGAAGGCACCACCCGGTGAGAAGGGTAGTATCTACATCAACCACAAGGGGTACCAATCCATCAACTGCCAGGATGTGTGCAATGCCCATGGTATTATCCTGAATGTGTGTGTCAGCAGCCCTGGCAGTTATCATGACTCCCATATCTGGTCTGCATCACAGCTGTACCAGATGTTTGCTAGGGTGACATCGCACACAGCCATTTACCAGGGGATGCTGGCTATGCACTGGAACCGTGGATGAAGACACCCATCAGAAATGCACACAAACCCACTGAAGAATGCTATAATGAGGCGCACTCACAAACTAGGAACATCATAGAGCATGTGTTTGGGCTGTTGAGGTCACAGTTCTGGTGCCTTGATATATCTGGTGGAGCCCTGCAGTACTCTCCATCCTCATGTGTACAGATGTTCACAGTATGTGCCATGCTACACACTATGAACCTGCAGAAACAATTGCAGCAGGATCAGCAATGGAAGGGCTACACAGTCCCTCACCAGTGCCTAGGTCACCACAGCCACACCAACAGGGAGACTCGGAGGAGGAACCCCCTGAGGCTGTCCCTGTAGGCAGATGTAGGAGTGCCCAATATGCCCTGGACTTGGCGAAGAGACAAAGCATACCACATTCACTGGCAGCCTAATGGCCCTAGGGACTGACACCTTACTCTGACTCATATACATATTAGTAAAAATGATGCCAGCCAGCCTACTCAACCTATACTTCACCAAGTATTAGCTGTGGACTGCATCCATCAGACACAGTTAACCCCGAACTGCAGGTCTGTCAACTGCTGTATTCGCAAGGTAAGTCACTCTCCTAAACATACCTTTTAAGGGGTGCTACAATATGGCAGCATATATATGGACCTGCAGCATGTATGCAAGGGAATATAGCAGGCTATATATAGTGTGCTATTGGGCTACTTGTAGAGATCTATAGTGGGCTTCTGGGCTACTTGTACAGATCTAACAGACACTTGGGATAACAGGTACTGGGTTCACTAATATGTGCCCCATAATGAACACTAGGCCACATGGCTGGAAACTCCATGACATTATTCAAGGGATACGCCAGACAGTGGAGCCACAGGACAGTCACACAACTGTTTGTGCCAGCAGAGCATGGGCTGGTCATCCCCCACCCCAAACACATCAGTGTTGCCGTACAACTGCTGTAACAGTAAGTCTGCAGTGAAATACCAGCAGACTAGACAATTTGTGTATGTTGTTGATATTGTGAGGAATGAAGCATCTCTGTCTGGCAGCTGGTGTGGCTCACTGGGCTAGGGACAGTAGAATGGGCGATGGTGTTGCTGGTTTGAATTTGACAGCATCCAACATCTTTTGCATGTAAGGTACTCATATGGTAGGATTTCCACAGACTGTCATAACCCCTCAATCTGTCACTGCAACAACGCTGGACAAACCCAGAGTGAATTTGGGCAACAAAGGGGCATACCTACTGACAGACATTATACATGCTCTGAGTAACCTAGCAGGTGGCTATTATAACAGCATGCTGCAGCAGGTCAGATTAGCTGCGGGATGTAAAGGCCATCACTGAAATGTGTCAGTAGTTATAACAATTTAGTTACTGCTGTTTATAGTATAGCACCAGGAAACCGCAAATGTGTGAGGAACAGAGCAAACATATGGGGCAAAATCTTAGACATTCTGCAAAAACATGTACAGGGAGAGGTATGCTGTCACCCTATGTGTGGTGTTACATTATGTACCCCAGCTACATCATACCTCTCAACCTCATACAGCAGTAAATCTGGCAAAAGCCATGAATAAAAGTGGGACCAGGGCCCACAAATAGGGACAGGTTTTAAATATTTTCTCTTACAAATGTAGAATGTTAATAGGATAACAGGTCTTGCATTAGCATGAATCTCCTGATGTGTATGGAGTCTGAAACTCAAATGTCTGTCATTATTTCTTGACTTCAATCTTCACTGATTTGCCACTAATTTGCCAGAAAACCACAATGTTATGTAAAACGGTCCAAAAATATGAGGGAAACTTCTGGACAGTCTGTAAAGCTCTGTACAGTTGTGAGGTATGAGTCACATATTAAAGTCAGCAAACAGCTAGGGAATGCCTTGGACAATATCAGGGAATTGCAGTAATGTGGTAACAGGTGCAGCAGCCCATGGCCTGCAACACACATACCCCAGACTGGAGTACACATAGCTCTGGCCTGGAGTCAGTCACCTTGTAAGTACTGACAGTCACACTGGGCATGCTGCTACACTTAGCTAGTATGAGCCCAAGTCTGTTGCCTCTACCGCCCAAAGACCTGCTATGTGGAAATATGTCTGTACATACATACAGCTACATATACATATCTGTCTCTCTTTCTCTATCCCCCCTCACACTTGATTAGTGTATGTATCAGTAAATGGCACATTATATATATATATATATATATATATATATATATATATATATATATATATAAATAAAAAGATGTATATATATATATATATATATATATATATATATATATATGGTTCTACCTTAGATAATCGAAATACCACATAACCGCCAAGCAGTTAACCGACACGACAAAACCGAAAACTTATATCACCGACAACGTAAATAACCGACTCTGAAAACGCCAACATCGGTATGCTAATAGTGCCTCTCGCTCCTACCACGTTCCAGGTAATGTAAATAGTTCACTGTCACTA
Source organism: Protopterus annectens (assembly GCF_019279795.1). Taxonomy (NCBI): domain Eukaryota; kingdom Metazoa; phylum Chordata; order Ceratodontiformes; family Protopteridae; genus Protopterus; species Protopterus annectens. The sequence goes on from NC_056735.1 coordinate 1,269,732,069, forward strand.
TCAGGCGTTACAGTTACTATCAAGTAGGTTTGTTCTGTGTAAGTTTTTACGCTATGCTGATTACAGACAACTATCTACATTACCTGGAACGTGGTAGGAGCGAGCAGCGCTATTAGCATACCAATGTCAGCGTTTTCAGAGTCGGTTATTTACGTTGTCGGTGATATAAGTTTTCGGTGTTGTCGTGTCAGTTAACTGCTTGTCGGTTATGTGGTATTTCGATTATCTAAGGTAGAACCATATATATATATATATATATATATATATATATATATATATATATATATATATATATAGTTATATAAAGTACAATGATACATAGACTCTCCACATATATCTACATAACACATTTAAATAATGTACTCACACAGCAACATTTAAGGAGACATCCCTGTTATATACATTTATATAGATATGATTGGGGATGTACGAATGTCCCCACATACCCTGGAATGCTGGGGTTATCTGCACTTACACATCACAACAGTTGTCTGATGGAACAAGACCAAGCCCACAACAGTACATAATCCACTCACCCACAGACCCCTGTGCCTGTGGACTGTCACTCTGTTGACAATGGGTGCAACGCATGCTTTGGACAGGCCATATTGTCCCTCGCCACATGTCTGCCTATCAAATTACAAACAGCCACATATAGCCAGACTAGTAAGTGTACACACAAAGCAGAGATGATACCAGGTATCCCACCCCTCGGACACTAAATACAATAAAAGTACCAAGTAGTATCACTCTGCAGGTCATACATGTTGTCTAGCAAAAGGCCACTTTGTGTATTCTGCAAGTACAGTGCCTGCATCAACATATACAACAGACATAACCTATGGCACGTGCAATATGTACTGTGAGCTGATAGGTAGGAATTCTAATCTCACATCATTCAACTGTGTGTGTGTGTGTGTGTGTGTGTGTGTGTGTGTGTGTGTGTGTGTGTGTGTGTGTGTGTGTGTATGTATGTGTATATCAATATATCCCCTCACAGCACTATGGACATGTCCATATGGGCTATCTCGTGCAATGGTATGCATTTTATGGTTCTGTGACTGGCTACTGACCTCGCAATTCTGTCCTCTACAAGGCCTGCTGATGTCATCCACCTTAAGAGCACTGGCTGACAATCTAATATCAGATAAACTCCATGGCGCATGCAGTAAGTATTGCAAGCTGTACTGTGTAACAGTAGATAGTTAGGGGCTCTAATCTCAAATCATTCAACTTGTGTATGCCCTTATGGCACTACAAACATGCCTGTCTGGCTTATCTTTGTGCAATGGTTATGCATTTTAGGGCCCTATGACTAGCTGCTGGCCTCAACATTGGCTTCCTTTACAAAGCCTGCTGAAGTCATCCACCTTAAGAGCACTGGCTATCAGTCTGATATCTAATGAACTCTGCAGTACATGTGATAAATACTGTAAGCTTTAGTGTATGTTACTAGAGAGGCAGGGATTCTAATCTTACAGTATCCAACTTGTGTGTGTAAATATATCCCATTGCAGCACTAGAAATGTGCCCATCTGGCCTATCTCTGTGTTTTATGGTCCTATGAGTAGCCACTATCCCTAAATTGCCCTCTTCTACATAAGCATAATTGGTGTCTTCCACTATCTAGATTTGTACATGCAGAATACGCAGGCAACATGTATCAAAGGATGCAGACCTTGTCACAGCATATGAAAGCATGATGACGCTGACTGTGCCCATTATCCCTGACACACTATTCTGCACATATGCACCTAGGGATTTATGCACATACACTGGCATAGTCATATTTCTGCTGTGCTGCCTTGCCATCTTGTACCACTATATTGCCACCATTTGTCCATAGTTTAACTACTCAGAATACTGGGACAAAAACATACACAGGTCCATGACACACCTGTCATTCTGTAACACTACAGCCAGTGTACCATCAGGCAACAATGATACTCAAAGTTTGATGTGTAGTCATGACACATGCCAGCATACAGTACCTGTCGTGGCTCTCAACAACTGCCATGGCATAACACTACTGCACTACACAAGCACATGTAAAGTCATATTTGTAGGTCCCTGCATCAATGGCATGGATGGTAGGGATGTGGCACAGGTATCATCACATGCACAGGGTGTGGTATGGGGGTGCCAGAGGCCTAGGCTGTACCAAACATTTGATGGCATGTGTGTGAGTCAGGAAGGGGTGCTGGTTAGATGGGCCATGCAGAGGTGTGGTGTGTGTCTGTTGGTGACCTGCATGTGACAGTGGTGTTAGAGTGTGTGTGTGTGTGTGTGTGTGTGTGTGTGTGTGTGTGTGTGTGTATATACACAGTCAAGTCCAGTGCTAGCCCTACATGAGTGTATGGTGGACAGCTGTGGACCATACATGGTAAAGTGGACAGTTCACCATCTCCAACCATGAATACAGGAACTGGCTCCACCAGGAGTAGCACTGGCACCACCATGCCCAAGGTCAGCTGCAGTGCTAGTACCTGATGGTGACTGCTGTCTGCTCGACCCATGTCCCCCACAGGACCACGCAGGACCACATGCCCATGGCCTACCACATCATGGTGTAGACAGCACAATTCCCTTTGTAGCACTGGAGGTACTGCCACTACGGAAGCATGAGTGGGCACGGCCACGTGGAGTCTCAGCAGATGGTGTTGTTGGCCTGCATCTATGTGTCTGACACCCATCTCCAACCAGATGTTCCAGGACAGACAATGTGCAGTCAAAGACAAACACTGTCTAAGCCCACCGTCTGTCCACTACATCAGTGAACCCACCCAGAGTGTCACCAATGCAGTGGAGGCAGACATGGATGTCAGATTGTGCTGCATTCATAACCCTAAGCATCCATCTGGTGTTTCATTCAGAACATGCCTGTGCCTCCATGATGGCCCGAAACATGCAACAAGTGACTTGCGATGTCCCACCTGCAACAGGTGTTGGATGGGCAGCAGTCCTCCTTCGAGCACCCCCTGTCAATCTGCCTGTGTAGGATTTTGCACTCGCCATCTCTGGCAATGGCCAATGTCTATACTCACTGATGCTATAGTTGTCACACTGTCCTGTGCAATGTTGACACCCTCTGATTGTCCAATATCTGTGGCCTCTGTTGACTGGGTATGTGTGGGCATACTGGCTGTGTGCGGAGACAATGGGGTCAGAACATGAATGTCAACATCTGGGACAGATTCAGCCCTGAACAACCCCACCTGTGCCTCACTATGGCAACCATCATCATTAGAGTCCGATGAAACACTGACATCAGGTTGTGAGGGGCAGATGCCAACCCCCCATTCTCCTGTGAGCAGCAAGACAATAGCAGTGCATTACTACCTGCACTATTATGTATGGTAGTCCACAACTGCATTACACATGCTACATCTTCTCATCTCTGCTCCCATGCACAACAGTCAAATGCACACCAACATACACAGAAATGTCAGACCCTTTATAACATGACTTTAACTACATCCAGTTAATGTTGCCAGTACAATACACCTGTGAGGTATGCAATATGATAGAACTACACATAACACCCAGTACACCTATCATGAGACTGATTTGTCAGTTGTAGTATCACTGTCTCAGGTATGCACCATCTCCCTATTGTGTTTGAATAGGCATATTGGAGTAATTGCCTCATGTATAGCAGGCTGTGTAGTTGCTCGTAACTAAGTTAATGTTTGTATAAATACACACCTGTGATTACCCAGTCTATACACTGTAGTTAACTGTTCCAGAACGGAACATACAAATAGTCTACTCTGGCTAAGCTCAACAGTTGTACACAGGAGAAAATGCCAGCCCTTAACTTTCTTAGGGTATATATGACATAAAAAACAACAGTATTACAGTTAGCAGGTACAGTACCACAGGCTTTTGGCCACACCTGTTGGACCTATGAAAATGTGAGGGAGAGGTGCTGTCAGCATCACCAAATGCTGCAGCACTACAAGGTAATTTGTGCATAAATCCACATGTACAGTAGCTACTGTGATAATGGCTATACTGATGTCATTCTGAGTATGTGTGCACAACTATGAATAAAACCCAAATCCCCCCAATGCAAATAGACCGGACACCCATGTACTAGTATGTACAGCCTGCCACAATGGCTGATACAGTATTACACTGGTGAACACAGTAAGTGTACCTGGATGCACTTCTTCTATGGATGCTGTGGCACCAACCTCCAGGATGTATGGTGTAATGGATGTCTGGGAACTGTTGGTTGATCCTAGGTTTGCCAGGAATTCCTCTGTGGCTGAAAGTGGTTGTTCCATCGCAGGCCCTCCATCAGTGGCAGCATGATCCCTGGCAACAGCAGCTGCCCTTTGATGTGCAGCATTCACCATATCTGTGGCCCAGTGTTGGACCTGCTAATAGGTCCTGTTCTGATGGCCACTCTGATTAACAGCTTGCACAAGGTCTGCCCACAATGATGCCTGCTGTTCATGATAGTATCAAGTCCTGCTAAGCATGATGTAATAGTGGTGCCTGAGGCCATCCAGTTTTATGGCATTCTCTGCAGTTGTGAATGCTGGATGTCTCCTGCGATACATGGTTCCTGAAAGATAACAAGAGGGGAACACATTACAGGACCAAATACATGGACATCCAATATGTATAAATCCTGCATGCCCATAACAGCCTGCACTATCCACTGCTCCCTCACATGTCATACCCCACAGTCTGGAAATACACTACATGTGTGGCTATCACCAAGACAGTAGCAATACTGGGTTATGTCCCTGTGTGCAGAGACAGATTCTGCTGTATGTCCCTACACCTATCACTGTAGTCTGCTGTGATTTGTCCCCTATGGGCAAATTCCCACTAATATGTCATGCAGCCACTCTCAGACTAATAGCAGTGTGCTATTACAAAAACTATATGGGGACAGTCCAGCAACACCAGTGTGCTATAATGACAGAAATCAATACAAACCTGCTGTAGTATATGTCCCCTGTAGGCATCATACCTCTCAGCTATACAGATGTCTGCAGAATGTCAAGATGTTTGCCTCATACACATGGTCCTATGCACAAAAACCTGTGGATGTCTGAAAAATAGCTGATGTCAGAATATACAATCAGATTCTGACTTTCACATGTCATATCCCTCAGAAAACAGTTATGCTACAGTAATATGTGTTAGTCTACTCATGTTCTTACATTGTACAGGCACTATATATACTCTGTCACTGAGTTTGGCCCTTTAGCCCACAATTAATTATGGATTTGTCCTGCTTTCTTGCTGTAGGAGGTTAACAGGTATGTTAGGCATAATTCTCAACCAAACTGGAACACATGTCGATGACACAGGGGCATAGCCAGTGTACAACAGGGACATTCAGGGACACTTTTACAATGTTAGAACTATGTATGTACACCCTTAGTTATTGTCACTATGTACTGTGTGTAATTCACTAGCTTTCCTACAACAGCCGACCATTGTAGAAGGGATTGATAGGGGAAAGAGCTGAGATGTGATGGAAAGCAGTGATAGGTGTGAGGCATGCCTGTATGTGTAGGACAGCAGAGTATCAATGACATCTGAATACTATAGATCTACGACATCCAACTGCTGTACTCCCTATTCACCATACCCCCATCCTGTCATCTACATCTCATTTTATGGAGACATCTATTACATACCTGGTGGAGTGCAGTATTCCTTTTCTGAATGTTTCCTTTGGAAAAGCTTGTAACACACCATGTCTGACTGGAATCTCATACAGACCTGTTCCCCATCACCAGCTGTTTGCCTATTGAAGGTAATGCTCATTAGCAGGTAATTGCCTCTGCACCAATCAGTGGCTCAGAATTGCTAATTGTAGCCAAACAGCTGAATTCCTGTATCAGTAGCCAATGGCATGTCACCACAGTGTAATATATAAGGCCTTCATGTAGACCTTGGCCCCTTTCTAATTGTTTGAGATGGACATTACTGAGGTGTGAAGACTACAGCCTCACAAAGGGTAGGTACAGCTACTGTCCACTGTAGAGATTTGTGAAGTATGTGCACAGTTTTGCCTCATATGCTTGGTCAGTGTTCCATAACATTGTGGTCATCTGACACTTCACTGGCAAACATTGTTGGTTGATGTCAGTAAAGGAAGAGAGACACGTGAGTATCACACTTCATACCTGTCAGAATATGTATGCTAATGCAGTAGCTGTTATTCTATCAACCTACTATCTTTGTAGGGGCAATCTGTTGAACATGTCCCTATCTCTGGGCCTTTGTACCTCCCAAGTAAATATGGCTGTGTCCGATCCCTTACTCTAGGGGATTGGGAGGCATGGTAGGTCTGTAGCAACTACCTTTATATACAGCTGTATATGCTACAGGCTGCAGCTGCTGCTGTAGTCTATAACACATGGGGGGGTGAACACTTTGTTAGAAAGCAAGCTGTACGTCTAACTGTGGCAGCTGTGTCAAGGCTGTCATTATGTCAGGGTAAATGTATTCTATACACTCCAGTTGGTGCATGTGTGTATAAGGTACATCTGCTGTGCAACAATGAGAATAACAGAGTGGTAGACACCAAATAGTTAGGTGATATGGATATGTGTATTGTGTCTCTGCCAGCAGGCCATTATCTTGCAAAACTGGGTAGCAGTTGATTAAGTAGCAGTACACTGTGGGGATTAAGACTGCAAGACACAGTCATTACTTGCTGTCTGCAAAATAATGTAATTGATGTGTATCACAACACAGGAATCGAACCCAGGACTATGTGTGGCAAAATGTACTGCATGCAAGGCACTTAGACTGAGCTACTGAGACACTGAAAAAGCCTCTGTATTTACAATACATATATATATATATATATATATATATATATATATATATATATATATATATATATATATATACATAGGCAGTGAGAGACATTTCTAGATCCATGAGTATGTATGTGGCTTTATATGGTTGTATTTCTGCACCAGGGTCTCAGTTGTAAATGTACTTTGCTATTGCTGCCTTTGTAGGTGTCTTTCCACAAGTTGCTGATAAAAGGGCACATATACCTGCTATCACAGGCCTCACATACATCCATTTGTATGACTTTGGCTGTCCATTGGTGTATTATTGCACTAGGCCCCAAGGTGCATTCCTATTTTTACCATTATTTTTATATCTCATTTACATGCTTATGACAGTAGATAGTAGTCAATATGTAGTTCATAGGTTCATAGGTTCATAGGTTGGTACTAGGCTATCAGCCCTAGGGCCTATACAAGCCTAGCCATAACAATTCCCTGGCTATTTCTTCCCACACTATTTACTTCCCTGGAAACAGCTGCATAATCTAAAATCTGTGCAGCATGGTGTGTTAATGCACTGTGTTATAGCTGAGAGTGGCCCAGGTTTGAGACTTGGCAGTTGTGTTTATTCTCTACATATGAGTAACAATGCCATAGACACATATTGGCATTAAAACTCATTTAAGTTGAGCTAAGCTGCATGGTGCTCCATGCAAACCTGCATTAAAAATATATAAAGAAAAAGAGGGTGATATGACAGTGGTGAAATGGGAGAAAGCAGCAGGAAAAACTTAGTGAACAGCAGGTAGGGATGTGCAGGAAGAGTGTAGGAAAGAACCATAGCTATACATTTCTTATACAGCAACAGCTGTGCATTTTGACAGATTTTGTAAATGAATTTGGACTCTCAAACCCCAGAGAGAAAGGTGAGGACAACATAAATGTGTTGTCAAGCCAATTGGACCACATTGATTGCATTCAGTGGACACGTGTGTGAAATGGGGAGCGGTGTATGGGACAATATTCTTTTGTAAGACAGGTGCCTTTTTTTTTTAAGGAGAGAGTGGAGCGTTGGGGAAGGGACATAGGTACATGTGGTGAGGTCAGTTGGGTAGGAGAGGATGCAATAGCAGACAGACACAGGGGGGATGTGTGACACATTACGGGTTAAACACCTTGGATGGGAAGGGTGTTGTGGAATCAGAGACGCATGTCCCTCCAGATGGCAGCAGCATGACTGAGGTCCCCGCTCATAGGCAGTCCACACTGCTCCTTCACTGCCCCGAAGGTGGCTGTGCTAGAAACTGGGTGGCAGGGAAAGCCTCCCCCACCAGGTTGGCCAGCGTGTCCTCAATCTGGTGCAGGTGATGTTCATAGCTCTGATGAATGATCCTGCATACCATGGCTAGTAGTTGCTGTTGGGTGACTACCGCAACTTCACCACTGCTCCCAGGGGGAGGCCGGGCCCCGTCCCCTGAGGCGGTTCTACCTGACACTGCAGACGATGCAGGGGCAGTGGGGAGGGCACCACCAGTCGGGATCCTAGACATGCCAGGACCTGGTGCCACAGCCATTTGAGGTAGGGTAGGTGGATCACTTGGAACCGGCCTACCCTGACATGCTGTGGTGATAGAGGTATAGCAATAAGTATAGGTTAGTTATGAACAAAACATATTGTTAGTAATAACAGCATGCCAGAACAGTGGGAATAACCCAAGTACATAACAACGCATATTTTGTGAAACACAACAATAAATAACAGAACAGTCAGTATAATAACAGCATGCCAGTTAACAGTTATGGCAAAAGGCCAACAAAATAGGTACTTCAATGATATATGTTAATATGCAACCATTATAATACATAACAATAATAAACACATGCCTTAAAATACAATTTAATGTAACAACATATGTTAATAGTGAACCATAACCAATGAATAACAATAATAAATAAATGAAGATAAGGGGTGAGGGGAGAGAGAAAAACACAAGGCATTAGTACTATTATTGGCTATATACTTGACACCAGTACTACTATTAATTCTACTGGTCTGTCCTTTCTTTATGTGTACAATTTCCCTATAGCTGCTGCAGCACATACATATCTCTCAAGCTATCTGCATGGGACAGTATGGGCCAAACAGTAACAACTGTGGGTATACAACTAAACAGAACACGTGCTTATTGGGTGGCTCTATATAAGTGTCAATGTGTACTGTGGACTGATGTATTGATACTCTACTATTTAGGACTCATGTCAATGATAAACCTGTGACAGAGGGATTGCACGCTGCTAAGTACATTACATGACAGCATGAAACTTGAGAGACATGTATGTGCACAGTACAGAAACTAAACAACTATCATGTCTTGCTTGGCAGGCATGGGGATAGAATCCAATGGCAGTGACTGCAGAGGACATCTGCATGACATGTATGAATTGGCTGCAGCAATATTTTTACAGACACCCCAGGCATACAGCAATACCAAGAATACACATTATTTATTTCACTTTATTTTATTTTAATAATATTTATTTATTATATTTTATGATGAATTTTGACATTTTTGCTAATGATTCAAACAGTCTGTGACATCTAAACACACAATTATTTACTGATAATATGGGCTACTTCACCCATTAATCTGTAGTTCCTGTAGAAAGAGAAGTTGTGAGCATTATGTAGTAACACCTAACACTGGATTCAAACCCTGGTCTGTGTGTTCCAAAATATACTATATACAGTGCATTTAACAAGCTGAGCTACTGAGTCAATGCTTATTAGTGATTGACTGCTGTTTGTCTAGAACTTACCTGGAAACCATATATGATCTGGCAGTACTACTATAGTTTTATAGTAGCCTACGATGACAGTAGAACACACATGCATAAAGTACAAGCATGACAGAGATAGTAGATAACCTATACATTACCATATAGACTGTGTACGCAATATATTGTTGGTGGGATAAATATCTGTAGAGTCAACAATAATATCAGATCATAGCTCGGGCTACCTCACCCATATACCTTGCAGAACAGGTTTCATAATTCATTTCTTGCAAAGCAGTTCTACTTCCACACTTATTGTGTATCAGACTTTGTTGAAAATACCTTCATGTAGTTCCTTGAATAATCTTGAGTTTTTTATTGCACAACAGTTTTGATTATGCGTGTGCTGCAATACAGCTCTAATTCCACATTTATTGCACTAGAAACTTTACTGTAAACACTTTCTTACAGTTAATGCTTTACTCTTCCCTGCTTATTGCACTACAGTTGGCAGTATTCACTTCTTGCAGTACAGCTCTAAGTCCACATTCATTGCAATACAATATTTACTGTATATACCTAACTATAGTTAATGCTTTACTCTTTCTTGCTTATTTGACTATAGATAGCATAATACATCAGTACTTACCACACTCATGGTGCAATCTGGCCAAGCACCCAGCATGCACCTCAAGGATGGGAGCAATCTCCTCTGCAGCAGTTTGGAGAGAAGAACACCATTATGCATACCAGTTTAACAACCATTCAGATTAGATATTGGTGGTAGAGAGGTAAAAGTACTCACATACATGTGGGGCATCCCCTGCCCAAAATTCTTGGACCCTAGTGTCCAAGAGGTCCCCTTACATCTCTTAAGGTTGTCATAGTGGTGATGACACTGCTCCCCTGTGCAGGGGATACCAGTTGCACTAGTGAGGTCCCTTGCCAGCCAGTCTCAGGCCTCCGCCTTGCACTCTGACCCCTGGTAACCTCCCTGCAGAAGCCAACCTTCATGACATTTTGCAGGGAGTCTGACCATGACCTTGGACTCCAGGATGCCCCAATGGTGCACCTAAAGGCACAAACTCTCACCAATACCTGCCATAGCATCCTTCAGAGACAGAACTCCAATAGATTATGCTGTATTCCCAGCTATCAGGCTTAATATAGCCTGTTTTCCTGCCCTTACATGCCGCTGGGCAATATTTAAAAATGTGGCATGTCGCTTGGCAGCCTGCAAACCAGTGCAGCTGAGCTGAGCATTGTGAAAACCTGAAAACCCATATGCTTAGCAGTGCTTAGCTGTGCGCAAACCAGCCAAGCAGAGCCGAGCAGTGCCTAAATATTTTCTGCCGTTATTGTGTTTATGCGGTGCTTATCAGGTCTTAGCAGAGCTTAGCAAAGTGCAGAGGGCCAGAATTTGAAAATAACTGACATAATTTGTATTTCAAAACTAGATGCTTAGCTTCTCTTCCTGCACCTGCACCCTACACATACTGCTTATAATGCCATAATTCTACCCATTTCACTATGTGGATATGTAAACTTCTGCTATACCTTTGCATATACCTCTGAGCAATGTATAAGCACTGCTTAGCACCTCACTCAGCCACTCAAACCTGCTTAAACCTGACATTTAAGTAAATAATTAAATGCATCTGGTTTCTATTTTTAGATGTCTGGCAAGTGTCTTGGCAATGCTTAGCATTGCTGCATTATGGACCATGCCATGCAAACATGCTTTTTAAATAAAAAAAAAATACATTGATATACTGCAATTACATAGTGCAGGGAGTGCCTTCCCCATCTGCGGACACAGTTAACACTACCCTCCCTATACTGCTCCAATAACCATGTTCCTTGTTTCTCCCTCAGCAATGCACCATGATTCATTTTCATAATGTGCTGCCAAGGGGGAAACATGTACATGGACACTGTACCATTCTGTTTAGGCTATACACTATGCCTACATGGATTTTATTAAATCCTGGGGTTAGTATGATTTATAGATCTTGCTCTGATCACTTCTTTTTCAGTTTTACATAGTATTGCTGTTAAATTTTAAAATTCTTTAAACACTGGAACTAATTTGATTTCCAATTTTTACAATAACTTTTATAGTGACTACCAAGAGTTCCCAAATATTTTTTGCTGTTTGGCTTTTACAGATACAGTAAGTGGAACATTTATTACTATTACCAATCTAGTTACAGAACAATTATCAGACCATAACCCCTTATAAACATACTTATCTATTCCTAATATACATTTAATTCTTCACAATCCATTAATATGTGTATCCAATCAGCTTTTACATCTTTACTACATCTCTAACAAAGTAAAGAATTTATTTTACTAAACACAGAGATTTTATACGGAGTAACAAACATTCTAGGTATATATTTCCACATATAAAACTTTCCAGTATAAACCTAAAGAAGTTTGACTAACTGATTTAAGTAACAAAGTTTTATTGTTACCATCTACTGCTATCTAAGAAGTTCCAAAATTTTGTATTAAAATTATTATTATTATTATTTACAATTAATTTATATAACTTGGACATGTTTCCTTTGTAGATCAATCTACCTATTATAATAGCATTCATATATTCATATGATGGGGGAATAGTTTTCTGTTCTTCTACACTCATATTTTCCACAAATTCATTTTATTTCTTACTGATGGATAATATTAACTGTTTAGCAGATTCATCAAACTTATAGTCTTTCATTAAATATTCTGGGGACTTAGCTTTTCCTTTTTCAAAGCAATCACACCATAATAATAATCCATTTCATTTAAGTAAATTCATTTTAACATTGTTCTGAATTTCTTTAAATTTAGATGTGCATGCAATGAGAAACCCGAACATTTTCATTTTGATATTAATGGAGTTTTAAAAATATATTTTTAACTGTTTTAAGAACCAATTTCATATATGCAGAGTCTAACGACTGAAATTAATTTCCTTCTATGGTAAACTTTGTTAACCAGATGAAATGATTGTCACATATTTCTAATTTATTATATTTAATAAGCTTATAAGAATTTAGTATAATCTGCTCCTGGATATTTTTCCACTGACTAGTGTAAGTTCAATCTATCCAGAGTATAAATATAAAGGGTCTACATCATGCTGTTGAAGTTTTACAACTTTGAATGCTATATGGTTGAAACCATATGTTCGAAGTTGTAAAACTTAAAAAACTTAAAAAAGTAAAATAAAAATAATAAATAAATTACCTGGTGGTTGTAAGCAGGGGGCAAGCCCCCCCTACACCCCCCTCAACCACCACTCTTTAAATATACCAACTCAGAGACCACACTACAATGCAGTACAGTGCAGAAAGGAAAGGTTTGCCCTTACTACACTGTAGCGTGATTTCAGGCTTGGTATATTTAAAGCCCGGGGGTGTGGGGGTGCAGGGTGCTTGCCCTCCTGCTTACAACTGTCAGGTATGTTTTTTATTATTTTTATTTTTTTTAAGTTTTCGAAGTTTTACAACTTCAAACATATGGGTTTGACTATATAGCGTTCAAAGTTGTAAAACTTTGACAACATGATATAGACCTAATATAAAACTTGTAGCACTAGAAAAAGACTCTACATCTGGGAAGCTAATACCACTATACTCCTATAATCTTATATGATTTCTATAAGCAATTCTCAACTTTTTAGGATATCATAAGAATGAAGTTAACATTTTTTCATTTTCTTAAAATTTTTTTTTGTCGAGTAATAAAACAATTGAATGCAATATATAGGTAATCGTGGGTAATATAATAATTTTAATAATTACTTACCTATCTTCAAAAGTAACAAAAAATCAATGTTTTTAATCAGAAGTAACACATCTTCAGTTACATTTTTTTTTCAAAATTATTACTAATAGTCTTACTCACATCTTGATAGATTTTTATTCCTAAATATTTAGTTCTTTTCCATCCAAATTATATTTATATTTAAACTTACTATCTAATAATTGCTTTACCACTAAAGTGTCAGTTTTAGTATTATTAAATTTCAGCAGCAATACTTCTTGAATCTTATCAATTTCTTCATCTGTTTCTTTGATTGAATAATTTAAATCTCTTATAATTAGTAAAATGTCATCTGCAAAAAGTTATATTTAGGTTGACAGTCTCTGCTAATTGAGAATCCACCAATTTTTCATTGCTGCTTTTACTATAAATAAATATATATAAATATGTGTATATATATATATATATATATATATATATATGTATATATATATATATATATATATATATTTTTTTTTTTTTTTTGCAGTCTATATTGTATTCAGAAGGCACGGTGTGTTCAAATGCCATTCTCCCTTCCCATATTTCACACATTGAAAAATTTACTTTACTTTCCATCAAAATGGATGCACTGATTCAGCAATAAAACACTCAGATTTCAGCTCTGACCCTTGAAATGAGCCACCTCAGTAGTCTTAGTGAATCCAGTAATATACATGTAAAAAGCTACAAAGTTCATATGACCGAGCTTCAAATTTTAACTTTCAGATTATTTTCAAACTTGTTATATGATTGTATATGTAAATTATATGAGATCTTGTATATTCACATCTCTGTGATACGGACGTAAGTATAACAGATATCTTTCTTAAAAGCAGATTTTTATTTAAATATGTGTTGTCTATTTTAGTTTTCTACTAGTATTCTACCTTATTCTATATGTCTTGTATTTCTAAAATCTGCCATCAAAGAGCTATTTGTCAGCTAAGTATCTGTACATATTTCTTAACTGATAATGTCCATTTATTAATCTTAAATATAAAATATTTTATTCATTGGGTATTAGCATATTATTCATAAGATGTTTACTCTTCTTATTATTTCTAGTATTACAAGAAATCTTGACTCTCTCTCTCTCTCTCTATATATATATATATATATATATATGTATGTATATATATATATATATATATATATATATATATATATATATATATATATATATATAAAGGATTTCCTGCTTGTTTAATTTGAATGTGTGTTTTTAGCCATTGTGAACTGATGTTCTGATCTCAACTTCCCATACTGACATGAGAATTTGACTACAGCATGTGAAAATGACAAATCACAGCACACATTTGTTAATTTCCTCTGTAAGTTTCTCTTTCTGTTTAGTTCTTTTAAGCTGTTCTAATCAATAACAGACATCTAACTTTACCTTTTTCAATTAATATGTACAGTTAATATGTATAGTTAGGGTTAACAACACTACAGCATAAGCTATTAACATGCAACTTATAATCTCAGTATAAAACTTACTATAGCTTTTTTCTTCCCGATTTTTCACTTCTAAGAAAAGAAAAAAAAGTTATTTTGAGTAGATTTCTCACACATATACTTAAAAAAGAAAGAAAAAGAAAGTTATTTTCTTTTTCATAAACATCAGTGATGAACTTTGACCTAAATTTTCTTCAAGACAGCTCATGGCAGGAAAAATCCAGCATTCTTTTGTTCTCAAGCTTTTTTTAAGTTTAACTTGCTTCATAAATGATCCATGAAAGAATGTGTTACGCAGAAACTAAGAAAACAAAATCACCAGCATGTTAACACTTCTACTTAGTATACTACTTAGATATGACATTTAGTTAACCCAGTAATGGACATACTAAGCAAAGTTGAACAAAAAAAATAATAAAATTCTTAACCTATGAAGTCTTAAACTTACCAATTCTATTGCTTAGAATTTAATGACATTCTGTTACAGTAAGTATTTGTTTAGCATTTAGAAATACATTTATAATTTTGTTAAATTATATATATTAAGTACCTCACTGTAAATGTAGTAAAACAGTGAACTAACCATTTATATTCCTCATCGTGAGAATATTTTAGCTTAAAATATAAATACATACATATGTTTTGCAACTTAAGTCCAGTACAAACCTTTTACATGAAAAGCAAATCTATTGTCTTGGAAAACAAAATTCCTGCAATCAGAAAACAAAAGTCTCTTGTTTTTAGGATTTTTAATTTTAAAAGCAGTTTTTCAGGAATTCAGCTTACTCTCTCTCTTCAGAGAATGCTGTTTCACTCTATGTCTTCAGTATTATTAAAGACTTTATTGCTGTTAATAAAAGTGGATTCCTCCTCTAACATGATGAATGTTTTGTTTCCTTCAGAAAGGAATAATTTGATATTTGCATGAAATATCAAAGTGGCTGTAATACTGTTCTTTTGGGTCTATATTACTACATCAAAAGATATTTCCATTAAACATCTCTCCATCTGCACCAAACCATCAAAATTCACTTCTGTGAATCGTGGAATTTTTCCTAGGGTAAGGAAGTAGTTGGCCAACTCTGCAACTTTGCCCTTTTCCCCACTGTAGTACGATTACGGAGTTGGTATATATAGTTAGGAGGGTGTGAAATGTGCAACCCCTCACATTGATGGGTGTGGGGGCAAAGCCCCCCACATGGGTGGGTCTGATTTAGTGAGGTGTATGTTTTGTTGTGCTATGGAGCAATTGTTTCACTGCCCTGGGGAAAGTTTGTGATTCGTAGAAATGAATTTAGATGATTTCATGTCGATGGACAGGTGTTCAATGATAAAATCTTTTGACAAAATAATATGGACCCATATTTTTTAAGTTCCTTAATCAGTGGTAAACAGAATTTTCTTTTACTCTTTACTTTACTGGAATAATCATTGTCAAATCTGACTACATGTTCAACTATTTTAATATGGGTGCTGGACCATGCTGTTTTTAATATTTGATCTTTTTTCTAAGCTAGACATGAGCGTAACTATAATTTAATGTGGTAGTGAGTTTTCTGTCTTTGACAGTGCTTTCAGCATCTATATGCCCTGTCAATTCCAAAAGATAAAGTTTCAGGTAGATTTAATATTTTATGTAGCCAGGTAATTAAGAAGTTTATTGTATTGTCTCCCTCATACTTTTCAGGTATACCATACATTCGAATGTTATTTCATCTCAGTCAATTTTCTAAATCATTGAGCTTTTCTATGAAACAGTTATTTTGTTTTAAAAGAAATTAGTCTGACACTCACCTTCAGTTATTCTCCCTTCATGATCATTTAAAAGTTTATTCCATATGGCTGACTTGTGTCCTTTGTTGTTTCATAAGCATTTCTAAATGTTTCATCTTCTTTCTGGTCTCTTCTTTGAAACTTTGAGGTTTAGTATCCAATTGTTTATTTTGAGCTCTACATCCTGCATATTAGATATTAGTGACTGTATGTCTTTTTTAACACAATAATCCTGAGCACCATTATACAACTTAAAGCTATAAATCCTTTCTCTGACTATTAGTGAATACAATTCGCTAACAAGTATCTTCAAATGTTATTTTTTGTTATATTTTCGGTCAGAGAGAAATGTTTTCAGTCACAGAGCTTTCACCAGTTGCTGCTCTCAGTTAGCCTTCTTGGCCATGGCCCCTAAAGTCAAATAATTTTTTAAAGGTGTTCTTCATATTAAGCCTCCAAGAAAGCCTATGCCTCATTCTTGGGACCTAAATTTTGTTGTTGAAAAATTGCTCATCCTCTTTTTAAGCCTGCAGTTTCTTCTTCTTTGTTGTTATTAGCACTTACCTCTGGCAAGAATATTTCTGAACTTCAGGAATCCATGGGAGTTCCATTTTTTTTTATAACAGAAGCAGAGTTTCTCTTTGTACTGAAACATATGTTATGTCTTAGGTAGTTAATGATTTGTCTTTGAATCAAGCTATTTATTTTCCTTATTTTTTCCCTTCTCCACAGAATGGTTGTGAGAGAATCATTCATACTTTAGATCTACATAAAGAACTCAGATGAAACCTAGATAAGACTAAGGGTACAAGGAAATCTGAGCAACTTTTTTTTTTTTATTTCTATTCTAGAAAATTGGGTTTGGCTGTTTCGAAGCAGAACACTTCCTCCTAGATTTCTAAGGCCATTTCCTTTTGCTATGGGGGGTGCAGGGGGGTTTGCCCCCATGCGTATAGTTGAAGGGTAATTATACCAGCCTCCAAACCCTTTATGGCAGTCTTCCTATCCCATAATTCTGCTACTATAGTATTCCTTCTTAAATATCATTCAGCCAACATCTTTGCAAATAGATTCATAGGTAAGTATAGGCTAACTGCCTTTGCAGGCCATTTTAAGTCTAGTCAGTTAACCAAAGTTGGGGATCAAACCTTACACTCTGTGCTTGTAAGGTATGCCAAAACCCATATCCAGATTGCATTGCTCTTTTATTAACTCTACTCCTGTTCTAGCCTTCCCAAAAGTTGTTATATCAGTCAACTACTAGCTGTTTGGCCTTGAACTAGTGCAATGATGTCAAGCTACCCCACTTCTGCCTAGCTTGACTTTCCTGCTGGTAGTTATACAATGCTATGTTATTATATCCACACAAATAAAACAAAAACCTCAGCGCATTCACACATAAATATAAACATACACACACACACACACACACACACACACACACACACACACACACACACACACACACACACACACACACACACATACACACACACACACACACACACACACACACACACACACACACACACACACACACACACACACACACACACACACACACACACACACACACACACACACACACACACACACACACACACACACACATATGCACACACACGCACACACACACACACACACACACACACACACACACACACACACACACACACACACATAGATATACACACATATGGGTCTACTTCACAAACAGAAAATGCCATATAACCGACTTTTAATTAACCGAGACAACAAACTAGACAAGTCAGAAGACCTACCGCCCGGGACACCGTCATTTCACTCCAGGTAAATAACCACTTGGCCAATGTAAAAGAAGGATTAAAACTGAAGCAAATTAAACCCACCCATGTGGGGGCTTCAGCTCCCCCACACCCTCCTAAGCAAATATACCAACTCTGAGATCACACTATCACTGGGGTAAGGGGCAAAGTTCACCATGGTAGCCAAGTGGTTACTTACCTGGAGTGAAATGTCGGTGTTCCAAGAAGTCAGTATTATGGTTTGTTGGCTTTGTCATCTTGGTATTTTAAAAGTTAACTATGAAAATAATGAATCCTGAAGATTGCTAAAGGCCACCTGACTCTGACAATCACTGACGAATTGAAGAAGAAATGGCAGATCTGATCAAAAGGAAGCAGTTTGAACTTGAGAATGCAGCTCTGTCAGAAACTTTTCTAAGCAAGTTAGAGGCTTTGCAATATAACCTTGTTTTATATGATAGTAAACGAAATAATTTGAAGAGCCACAAATTGACCAGGGATTTCTAGGATTTTACATCTGGGAATTTGTTTGACTGGCTGAAGACAGAGAGGAAATGGTATCTCCTCGGCACCACCTGAAACATCTAGCACATTTAATAAGACACAAAGTAATTTACATTCACAGGATGAACAGAACACAGCAGTCACTGTAACAAATGCTAGAAGATAGGAGAAAGAGATTTCTCAACAAGACTGTATATTTGATAGCAGCCCAGATACTTTATCAACACAAGATTAAATAGCTGCTTAGAATGATAGCAATAGGACAAGAAATTATGGCAGAGTACCTTGCAGAACAGACCTGGGAACAAGACAGAAAGATAGTGCCTCTCACATACCATTTTTTCCAGAGTTTCCTATTTTACTCAAACAATACCATCTGCATCAACAACAGTCACTGAGCAGAGGGAGAAAAAGAAGAAAAGTAATAGATTAATAAGTCCAACAAGTAGAAACTCCCTGGTCATTAACATCTCTAATTATGAATTAAATGAAGCACACATTTGATTGCTAGATAAAGGGCTATCATTTATACCAGTCATATTAATTAATATGTTAGGTGACATTAATAATGGGCAATAAGCTAATATCTTTAAGAAACCAATCACATTTGTATCATTGCCACATCCTGAATTTGAGTTATTTATGTGAAAGTGTGAGAAAGCTGTAGCAGATGTACGACAGAGGAGAAACTGTAGAGGTTTTTACAACTTGGATAATGAGGAGATGAGAGCCCTATGAGAACTAACAAGGAACAGCAAGATAGTAATTAAACCAGTGGACAAAGGAGGTGCAGTAGTTGTGAGTAAGGCCAATGACTTTAGGAGAAGAATGATTGAGATGTTGAGTGATACACATATATATGTGAAAATACCAAAATGGGAGGTCAACAAGGTCATATAAAAGGTTAATGATGCCTTCTATGATTTACTCATGGTAAGGACTGTAATGCAGGAGCTATATGATTATCTCAAAGTTGATTATCCACTGTTACCTGTGATTAATAGATTACCAAAAAATACATAAGAATAGACAGAACCCACCTATATGACCTACTGTGTCTGGCAGAGGATGGGTTACTGAACCAGCGTCTATTTATGTTGAGCATCACCTGTAGGGGTTGTTGCTAAAAGCAACCACATCTTTAAATACACTTATCATTTCTTGGAGACTTTGTATTACAAATTGAGTCAAATAGATCAGATGTCTGATCTGACTGGATGGTCACGATGAATGTTCCTAGCCTTTTCACTGTTATCCCCATTAAATATTAGATAAATGCTATAGGAGAGTTTATGCAATCAGAAGCTGATGGGATGATGGTTATTAAACAGATATGAATACTACTGGAGCTCATATTGGAAAATATTTTTCTGTATGGAGGTAACTGAACTTAAAAAGACGACTTTGCCACAAGGATGGGGCAGTGAGTAAAACTGTGATTTCAAAGATGGGCACATTTGCATGTGGTAGATTTAAAGCCTGTTTATACATTAATACCAGCAATCAATTTATACATCCTACTGCAAATAGGAAATATTGGCTGAACAAGGACTATAATGGTAGGAATATTATATATGTTGCCACATGCACCGGTTACTCTGTTACTCTGGATTCTATGTCTATATTCTTCATCATTTGAATGACATTAACTATACTAGGAAGAGTAGCGCACTCTCACAGCACATTATGAATAACCAAGGGCATAATTTTTTATTTATGACACTGGAAATTGTCTCAGAAGATCAGAGAGGTGGTGACTTACATAACAAAACAGAAGTTATTGAAATTAAGTGGATAGCGGATATGCAGACTAATCGCCCACCTGGGCTCAATGGTATGATTCCACTGAAACAGATTTTGAAGGGTCAGTGACTTTTAAGATGAATTTAGAATGGACAGACTTTTTTGATATAAGAGGAAATTACATAGTGTTTATCAGGATTTGAGGAAGTCCCTTAGGCTGAAAGCACTTATCCTGAATTGTTTTTATTGTTTTAATTGTTGCTACTACCTCTAACATTTTTGTTTTAATAAATCATCTCCATGGTGGTTTACCTGATTGGTTTGTTTGTATTTTTAAAAGTTACACACACACAAACACACACACACACACACACACACACACACACACACACACACACACACACACACACACACACACACACACACACACCCACACACAGGTATCTGCATTGCAATGGCCAATTCTTGTTTTGAATTGGCAAGACATTTTTCACGATATTTTTAACATTCCAACTAAATATTTTTGCCTGCCCTTTTCAGTGTAGACATGATAGCAAACAGGCTATACTGTAAAAGAATCATTGTTTTCAAGAAATGCAAAATTCTTAACTAATCAATTGCGGGCCATTAGAAATATTGATGAAGAGTTTCAATGTTGATATAATCAGGCAAAAGTTTTGAATAACAAACTATGAATGATTAGATATCTTGCTGAAGAAGTTCTATGCTGATGTTCTCAATTTTTTTAAGAAGTGCTAAAGTCTTGACTTAAAAACTGTGGATCATTGTCACAGTACAGGTTACAGTGTCAGGGAGTGCCATGGTAAATAACTCATTATACAACTGCCCCTCATTAATATTCAAAAAACGTGCACACTGATTAGTCAGCGTGCACATTGTAAATCAGAGTTATAGTAATGGAAAAAGGTTCGGTCTTTTAACATAGCGAGACAGCTTTAAAAAAAGCAACGGAGATTCTCCATTGCTTTTTTAAAGCTGTCTCACTATGTTAAACTCCTTTAACATAGCGAGACAGTTTGTAAAAAGCAACAGAGATCTTGCTTTCTCCGTTGCTTTTTTCAAAACTTTCTCGCTATGTTAAATGGGTTTAACATACCGAGACAGCTTTAAAAAAAGCAACAGAGATTCTCTGTTGCTTTTTTTAAAGCTGTCTCACTATGTTAAACCCATTTAACATAGCGAAAAAAGTTCGCAAAAAGCAACGGAGATCTTGCTTTCTCCATTGCTTTTGCCCACAGTTCTGATGTACTGCGTAGGCATATGCATGCACAGTACATCAGAACTGCCACAGAATACCAGACAGCTGCAGAAGGGCTGCAAGGAGGCAATATACAATGCCATTATTTAAGAAAAGTAATTATTTTTTTTCTTAAATAATGTCATTGTATAATAGCAATAACCCACTTCTGGGTGTGGGTAATGCTGGATTTACCCACAGTTGGCTTTGTTTGGCCACTCGGGCTTCGCCTCGTGACCAAACCACGCCAACCGTGGGTAAATCCAGCATTACCCACACCCAGGCATGGGTTATTGCTATAATAATTACCAGGTCTGTGTACATGTGAAATTTGAACCATACTATTTACCATTCTGACATCATGGATGAAATTGTCAGGATGCTATGAGAAGAAAAATGGGAGGGGCATAGCCAAGATGGCGAGCAATTAACAGCACTGTTTTTAGTTCTGCTTCATTTTAACATCTCTGACAAGATTTTTACTAAATAAACTCAAACAGAACATTTCAAAATTTGATGGATTTATAGTTGAACATCTGCTATAAGATTTACTACAAAAAATAACAAGTTTGACATTCTTAATTGCTTTTTCCTGTCAAGAAAATTAGAAAGAACTAACTGTCTCATAATGAGCCACTCTAAGCCTAGTGTACAGGACAGTACTATGAAAAAAGACTTACAGGCTATACTAAGTAACATGAATAAGTTATTTGTAAAGACAGATAAATTAGAAAGCAAAATGGACAATTTACAGAGGAATGTAAAAAGCAAGTAGACATGATGAGTGAATCTCTCAAACAACGATCATCACAAATCTTGAGAATAGAAGATACAATGTCTGATTTTGATGGAAGATTACTTGAAAATGAAAATAAAACTGAATTCCTTCTGAATGAGACAACTTATTCTGGGGAAAAATAGAATACCTAGAGAACAGATCTAGAAGGAATAACATCAGGATTTATGGGATTCCTGTAAAAGAAGAGGAAGACAGTATGATTCAATTCCTTAATACCTGGCTGTCTTAAACTTTGAACCTGCCTGAAGCTTTTTCCTTTGGCATTGAATGGGCACATAGATCACTTTCCAACTCATCTTTTAAAAGACACCTTCACCAAGATCAGTGATTGTAAGATTTTTCTCAAGTCAAGATAAGGATTTAGCCTTAACAGCTGCATGGACTAATTATCCATTTAAAGTTAAAGAAAATGCTATAAGATTTGACAATGACTATTCAACATTAGTGATGTCAAAGAGAAAAGCATATAAGCCACTTATTAATAGCTTAAAGAAAAAAATATTAAAGCACGCATCTTGTTTCTAGCAAAAATAAGGATTCACCTTCCAGATGGAAAGACAATTTTTAACACCTTGAAAGATGCAATGAACTTTATACAGAAAAATAAAGTTCTAGAAAAACTGAAGAAATGAACTGGAATCTATCAACTTCTTTGAAGAGAAATGCAATGAAGAGATGGTTGACTGAAGGACAAGGGAAATCAATGTATTTCATGGTTATGAATTATTATTAATTTAAAGAAGTGCTTGAATACTTATGAACAGATGCTGAATATTACTTTTTACAAGGTAAACCATTTATTTATTTCTTTATCTACTTCAAATTGTTACTATTTCCCTTTTTAAAATCTTAGAGTTTGATTTTATTTTATTTATTTTACATTTGTTGACTGGGATAGTCCGACTGGATTCATGTCCATTTTCAGCGGTGGCCCAGGGAGAAAAGCTCCAAGATAAGCAGTTAAGATTACAGATACAATATATACAGTGGTTACATACTTAACAAGTTATATAAATTCCAAGGTTAGAGATAATCCCGGGTGTAAGTCTGGATTAAGTATCACAACTAAGCTAAATTATAGTTATTAACTCATAGTAGAGGAGAGTTAGTCTGGTTTGATACATTGACATAGCCAATTTAGTGTCAAATATTGTTTGAGTCATCTTAAAATGAATCAGGATGGTAAGTAAAGTAATATCAGCTGGGAGTGAGTTCCAGGATTTACCTGCAGAGTTGGCAAAGAGAGAGTCACTGGCTGAGTTATTAGTTTTGATAGTCTGAACTAGCAATCTGTTAGAAGATCGAAGAGGTCTGGGATTGATATAGGGATGATAATGTTTTTAGTGCAAAAGTATTGTCTGGATTGTGAAGGATTTTATATGCCATAATCAATTGGTTATACTAGATCAAGCTGGGCAGTTCTAGCCATCCAAGCTGGTTTAGATTGATACAGTGGTGTGATGTGTCCTATAAGAAAGACCAGTGGCAAATCTGGCAATGTGGTTGTAGCAGATAGAGAGTTTGTTGAGGACAAACTTGTTTAAATTAGAGAGTAAAGAGGACGTGTACAGAAAAGTTGAAAGTAGGTGAGAGCAAGCTATGGCAATTCTAGCAGGTGGGGTTAAGAAGGCTTTTATCCTGTAAAGTGACCCTAGTTTTTTATTGATGGTTTTGATGGTTTGATTAACATGCAGGTCGAATTTAAGATTATCTATGATAACACCTAGTAATTCTGTAGAGGTGTCTGGGGAGATTATAGTGCCATTATTGGATTTTATGGTAAAGGTAAATGCAGTAGACCTATGAGTTGGTGAGAAAAGTAACAGTTTTGTTTATTTAGGGTTTAAATCAGACGATGACCAGAAAGCCAGTTTTCTATTATGTTGAAGGTGTTCTGGGTAGCTGACCATAGTTCTGTCTGAGATGTGGCTGAGCAGATCAGGGTGGAGTCATCAGCATATGGATACAGCTGACTTTTGGGATAACAGTATAAAGGTCACTGATGAAAATGGGGAACAGAAGGGGCCCTAGTATAGAACTGGAGTACACCAGGGAGTTGGGTGGGAGGTTAGATAGTTTGTTTTGCCAAAGGACAGCCTGCTGTCTGCCACTCACATAACATTGGAACCATTGAAGGGCTTTACTATCTATACAGAATGTTTTCACATTGTGGATTAGAAGCTGGTGATCAACCAAATCAAATGCCTTGGAGAGATCTAAGAAGAGGGCAGAGTTGCAATTATGGTTTATGGTGTTAGAGCATGCTAGGATGGCTGAAGTAGTGTTGTGCTGAGGTTGGAAGTCGTGCTGGGAGTCTGCCATAAGGTTATTCTGAGTTAGGTGGTGCAGCAGTTGTCTTTGAATAAATGTTTCCATAATCTTTGCAAGTGGAAATAATATAGCTATTGGCTTATAATTAGATAGTTCAGTAGAGCTACCTTTTTTGTGAAGTGGGATTACATAGGATATTTTCCAGATGGTGGGGATTTTGGCTTCTACTATTGTTTGATTGATTAGTATAGAGATGGGGTAAGCAGTGACATCAGCTGCTTTTTGTAGAAACTTGCCAGTGAGTAGATCAGCAGAGAGAGTAGTTGGTTTTAATTTTTTCATCAAGGTACTGATAAGTGAAGTGGAAACTGGTTGGAATCTGAATGAGAGTTGGTTACTAGGGGTAGTGCCCTCAGGGCCAGGGGAGATTTGAGGTAGTTGGCTAGCTAGGGCTTGGATTGTCTCCATAAACAATCAGTTAAAACACTCTGAGACTTCCTCAGGTAGTTTATCAATGGTGGCTGCAGGAGTCAGGGTGGAAGTTTGTCCAGGATGTAATAGTTTACTTTAAACCTGCCCAAAACATTTGAGGGTTGTTTTGATTTATTTGTTGTAGATTATAGTAGTAGATTTTTTTGTCTTGTAAAATGGATTTTTTAGTCTCATTCCTTGATTGCCTATATTTAATGTGATTTTGGGGGTCTTTTGTAGTATGCCATAATGCCCATGCTTTGTTTCTAAGGGTGATTTTTAGTTTGGACTCTTTGGAAAGCCATGGCGCAGCTTTTGCCTTTATTCTTATTGAGCGAACAGGTGCATGAGAGTCAAGGATCTCAAGTAATTTGTTGCTGAAGTATACAACTGCTTCCTCTAAGGGGAGGTGTTTTAGAATTGACCATTTACATGAGTTTAGTTCCTGTTGGAAATTGGCAAAGTTAAAGTTCTTTTTGTTTCTTACCATTCTGAGTATGGGTTGGTGGGGGTTGATGGCTTTATGCTTAACTATATAGGTAAGAAGGTGATCATGTAAGTCATCAGAGAGGGTCCCATAGGTGTACAGTTGGGGGGGGACTATTGAAAAGTATCCAATCAAGTATGCTTTCTTTATGGTTAGGTTTTCCTATCCTGGTAGGGGTGGTTATGATTTGTGTAAATGCATGCAGGTTAACATGGGTGGTTGGGGATTCTGAATTACAGGTGTTCTAGTCTATGTTAAAATTTCCGAGTAGAAAGGTTTCTTTGGGCTAGTTACATGATAGCTACTGAAGGATATCTTCGAGTGTAGATATATTATTTCCTGGGGGTATGTACATACAGATGATATTAATACATTTATTTTTATCAAGTTGCAATTTGGTGTCAAGAATCTCTGAGTTATAAATTTGAGGTGGTTGTATAGCTTCAATGGTGACGTTTAACACAGCTTTATAGAGAACAGCTACCCCACCCCCCTTCCTAAAAGCATGATCCAGCCTGAGTATGTTATACCCAGGTGGTAACACTTCATTATCTATGGTAATAGGTTTTAACCAGGTATCAGATAAACAGAGTATCTAAGGGGAGTGGACAGCCAGGAGTGTATGTAGTTCATGTACCTTGTTGTTTATACTTCTAATGTTGAGGTGACAGGCAAGGAGAGCGTTAGGTGGCCTATTAATTGTAGGTTTATAACTTGGATTGCAAGTAGAGGGGGTAAATTTATCTGGAGTAGATGGGCCAGGGTTTGGGTGGATATCACCACCAAGTGTGAGGTTAGGTTTAAACCTAGTGATACATTTCAGGAATTTATTTATAAGTTTATAGTAGTATTTTAGCTATATATGAAATTAAAACCACTTATTTTCATTTAAAGTATAAAAGGTTTGACTATTAATTTTATTAAAAGTTAATCATTATTATGATGAAACATATGTTAGGTGGCACACTTTCTAATATCTTGACATAGTTGAGTAATATACTATGAAATATAATACAAGATACAACAAATGACACTAAAGAGGCATGTTAAGTAACATTCTGGGTTCTTAAAATGGTCCATTAGAATACTACTGATAGTATACTTGGCACGCAATAACACCCATGAAAGTTATGCTATGTTATTAACAAAGTTGAAAAAATATAGTTTCTTACATACTCTGTATAAAAAGTTGTTATTGGAATGTTATCAAATAATTAGAGTAGCATTCACACTTTTACAAGTTAAATCTGGATCACACACAACTGTCATTCCTTTAATGCAAGTTTATATGCTATGTATCCTTTAAAAATGACAGTCTGCATTATATTAAAAATCTCATACAAATATTGCTTACTGAGTCATTAAATGTTATTTTTTTAAATGCCATAGCTTTTTAGTGGTTAACATACTTTCAAATGTTTTTTTTTTTTTTTTAAGTGTTTAGAAATGTTTGAAGGATTGATGGGGTTCCTATCTGCAGACCGAAGACACATGTTTTTGAATGCATCTTGGTCAAACTGACAAAACCAAAATTGCAAAATATTGAAGTGGCATGTAAGTGAATTCTTTCCCTGGGAAAGTTGGGTTGGTGTGGGGGGCAAAGCCCCCCACTTAATCTCATGTTTTAATGTGTTTTTTTTTTTGTTGTTGGAACAGCGATTTTTTTCCCTTGGAAAAAAAATCGCTGTTCTGACAGTTTGGTTTTGTAAGCTTTCCCTTACATGGGGTTGATTAATCACTGTTAGCATTGTCACCTCATAGCAATACATTGTCCTATTCGATTCTCAGCTAGAGCGTCTTCTGTGTAGAGGCATACGTGAATGGGGCGTGCCTTCGTTGAAGGTTGTGCGTCAGGGCTGGTAACCTGGTACGTAAAAATCCCCTACCAATCATTAGCGGACCGGAGTTCTGCTGTGGTGACCCCTAACCGGGAAAAGCCAAAAGACACAAACAAACTTACCTAAGCTTTCGGTGATCTAATATAGACCCGGATTGATGTATTATGCAGATGTGGCTTGGATCTGATCATGAATGGTATGTGTGAATTGTAGCTGGTAAACTATTCATTTGCAAGCCTTTGTGATAAGGACCAGCTTGAAGCAGCTTAATTAGAGTCAAGAGTACTTTTGTGATGCTGATGGAGTTTGGAAAACTCTTAGAACTGTCCAGGTTACTTCATCCTGTCTAAAAATAAATAATCATAATATTTTGAATCATATGCTAAGATGCCAATGAATAACAAGTTAGATAATAAGCAGAAAACAATGAATTGCATTTTAAACCACCATCAGTTATTAAATAGTTCTGAATGCTTACAGTATACCGAAAGGGTAGTTTATATACTAGCCTATAGAAAGGCACTTCTGATAAATAAATTAGGATTGTGTTTCTCTGTTATGGTCTCATTTTAATGATAACAAAACTTATATTTCAGAATAACTTATTATGGAAAGTTTGCATCTTAAAAAGGAATATTTTTCAGATGTTTGTTCAGATACTATTAGACATAACATTTAAGGGAAAAAATAGGACTGATTCTAACAGTAGTATTAGATTAAAGAGTATCACATTTATAAGGGTAAATATAAATGTTCTATTATATGATATTCTACACTAGGATTACAGCTAAAATATAAAACATAGGAATATAGTAACAGTACAAGACATACCCCGGGATTCATGAACCTTGCGCCAGGCGCACGCATAGCTTAGGCGTTATAACGCCAAATATGGCCGCCGAGCGATTCAGGTATGACTCAATTCCACGTGCACTACCGGCATACGACAGATCTGCACAGCCCCCGGCGTAGGTATGCTAAACACCCTATGTGCGGTGTGTCACCATGCAAATGAAGGCATATAGCGATTCACGAAGTGGTGCAGGCGTAGCATAAGCCCACGGCAATGTAAACCAAAAAATACGGTTTACATTTCCACAAACATAACAACGAAGTAATGGAAGAGTGTCAGACCAAGGTATCACACAGTTAACATATGCCAATGGTGAAATACACAGACAATGTCAAAAGAAAACATGCACAACACGTAAATAACAACTTAAATGGCATGTCCACAGCAACTCACATCAGAACCCTAGGACATGTTTGCGGAAGGTGCAATACAATGAAATAATATAACAATGTTATAAAACAGCAGCATAATACACAGCAGGTTCACAGCATAATACACCATGGTATGAATGGAACGCCACAACCACGGTGCAAGGGTTGCCAAGGACTTGCGGCAGTGTTCGGCGTGGTAACTATGAATTAGTAGTCAATGCCATGCAAATGAGGCAGATAATACTGAATCGCAAATCCCCCGCCGGCGTAAGGCTGTACCAAATGGCACAGCGGTAATACACCGAGGAGTGGCTCAGAGGGAATACATGTCATCTGCAGAGGGGTGTGCCACCGTAGCAGGAAGCACATTGGAGCACAGCAAACCTGGGTTGTACATCGCAAATCATAGCTGCAGGACTGGGGTGTGGGGTAATAGTTCAGCTGAAAGCACACAATGTGCGCAGAAGTGCATGTGTACGAGGATGACTACGTTCCCTTAACCTAGTCATGTGACGCTCGCCCCGCAAACAACATCGGAAACAGGAAGGTGATGTTAAGAATATGAGGAAATGCGGAAGAAGTAATAATTGGAGTACTAATGAGCAATCAACACTAATCAACCCACGAAGGCCAATCGGCGGCAGCTGACAACTCTGCATGCAGAAACCTGCAAAACGGGATAGGGGAGGCATATGAATGCAAAGAAAGTAGGGGAGGTAGCAGATTGCAAAGATAGAAGACCTGACACAGCAGAGCAAAGCAGACAGGCAGCACAATGGCGGCAGCACACAAAACGCATGATATGCCATGTCCCAGAAAGTACAAATGACAATGCTCTGCAGGATGCATGCCAGAAAATAGTAGGTGCAACGTGCAGAAATAGTAAGGGAAGGTCGAAAGGTAATCCATGGCAGGCAAGAGTAATGCAACACCAAAGGCAACAGCGTTGTAGTTCCATCGGTAAAACACGGACGATAACCCCCAGATACGGCCGTACAAACACACCCTATGACATCATCGGTGTGCACAGCACAATAGTATAAAGTGTGAATGCACACAAAACACAGCCATGTATTCCCAAACGCCGCACCAAATGTACATGTTGGGTGCTGCCGTGGCTGTGATCCATCAGCATGTGTTAGAGACAGACGGTGTAGTGGAGGAGGATGCCGACAATCACCGTAGGCCTCGGAGGAGAAGGAGAGTGTTCAGAAAAAGGGTAACCTACCAGGGGCTACGAGACCTGGATATAGTAGAGCGTTACAGGGTGGACAGGGACATGTTACAGCAAATAGTGGAGCTGTGCCGGCCACACCTGAGAACAAGAAACAACAGAGGGGAACCCATCCCAGTGGACACAAAGGTATGTGTAAGCTTGCGAATACTGGCCACAGGTACCTTTCAAAGGCCAACTGGAGATATAATGGGCATCTCACAGGCATCAGCATCCAGGGTACTACACCAGTTCCTGGATGCCATGTTACCACATGCCAATGAGCATATATACTTCCCCAGATCTCAGGAGGATTTGGCTAGCAATATGCGCCACTTCCACCGTGTGGCACAATACCCGGAGGTACTGGGTGCGATAGACTGTATGCACATACAAATCAAGTCACCGCCTGGCGAGCAGGGTAGATGCTACATAAACCGCAAGGGATTCCCCTCCATCAATTGCCAGGTCATGTGCAATGCTCAGGGCATTATCATGGATGTGTGTGCTGGCAGCCCTGGAAGCTACCACGACTACCATATCTGGCATGCCTCACAGCTGTATCAGGTATTTGCCAGGGGGGACATCCCACAAGGCCATCTCATGGGGGATGCTGGCTATGCACTGGAGCCGTGGATGATGACTCCTATCAGAAATGCACACACACACACATACAAGAACGCCATAATGAGGCACACGCACAAACCAGAATAATCATAGAGCGTGTGTTTGGGATGCTGAAATCACGGTTCCGGTGCTTGGATACATCTGGTGGAGCCTTGCAGTACTCTCCAGGCACATGTGCCCACATATTCATAGTATGTGCCATGCTACATAATATGATCCTGCGGAAGCAGCTGCTGCAGGGACATAACGGTGAAGGGCCACAAAGCCCACCACAACTGCCAAGGCCAGTCCAGGCACAGAGGGTTCCAGACCAGGAACACACTGTGCCAGCCCCAGTAGGCAGATGGAGGCGTACCCAATATGCCTACGCCTTGGCAAAGAGGGAAAGTATAGCACATACTCTGACAGCGTAGGCCCCATGGACTGACACCTCCCTACCTGCACACACAGTGAAATGGATGGCACACAAACATGACCACCTGTAAAGTGTACTGTATGGGTGGCCTCATGTGTGACTCCAACATAGGCAGCCCCCAAATACTGTACACCCAACAGCCAGTGGAGCATGTAACGCCAACACCTGAACAGTACGCGGGTCCTACAGCATACGGCGTTGCTGTATGCCTGCCACGTTCGCCGCAAGATGTATACATATAAATATATATATATATATATATATATATATATATATATATATATATATATATATATATATATATATATGTGTGTATATATATATATATATATATATATAGATAGATATTATTATATATATATAGAAATATATGTACACATATACATATATATACTACAGTTAAGACAGGGAATTAGAGGGATATAAGGTGACTGAGATGTATCCCGCGATATCTGTACATAGTATACATAGTGAAACGACAACCTGAACATCCGTGAGGTTCAACATAAGAGGATACCGCCAACCATGGAACGGGTAACATACCGATATGCATAACCATGAGGTGGAAAGATCGCCAGACCACAGTACTGTAACAGTACATGCGCGTGTAATAGTATGATGATATGAAGGGAGAGGTAGACACCGCCGGTGTTGCGGTCCACGTAGGTACTGTGTGCAACCGTCCCCGTGAGTGCCGTAGTATGTGTACGTGTGCGGTGAGGGTGCCATGTGCGTCGCTGTGTGAGTGTAATGTGTGTGTGTCTGCAACATGTGTATGTTGGTGCCACGTTAGAGGCAGAGCGGAATATTAGGTGTAGGCATACGGTAAACTAGCCTCAGGCATATGCACACTACTAGTCCCAAAATAGTAGTGACAGCCCCACCCTGGCTAGGTGTGTCGCGACATAGAACGATACAAAGTGAATATGTCCCAGATGGTAGCACAGGAATATACCCCATATGAAATGGAAAGGACGTATGTAATAGTCATGCCTGTATGTACGACACCGATATGTTAATTGCAATAAGATATGCCGGCAAAGTCACACAGCAATAGGTATGTACCGCGGAAATACGTATGTGCTACCCCAGTACTGACCGTGGCCACGTGTTACCCGTAAACACCGCTGTGTGTTCTACAAGTGTCAAACAATCAATTCCCATCTGAATATGTGGCAACCACTGGCAAACAGGCTATCCCAACAGCAGGACCACAATGACTGCAAATATCTGGGACAGAATGACAAGGGTTAGTTGTCACGTACACACAACCGCTGATATACCACAGATGTTACGGAGGTATACATGCATCAAGCTCACCCGCAGGCGATACCGACACCACATGACAACAGCCCAACCTACAATCCCATAACAAAAGACAATTAACTGTCAACTCTCCAAGTAGGGACGGAGCACACAAACAACTATACTGGTTATGTAGAGATGCAAGGCCCACAAACCGTATCCGTGACGTACAACCACCGACATCCCCCACTGTACATAATAAAGGAATACAAACCATAACAGCAGCACAAACATACAGTCAGTCAATGACATCTGCATAACCACAACATATCGCGTGGGGGACACAATTAAAGGCGGCTGCATAATTGCATGCATTGTAGAAATGCAAACAATAGCCATGTTACAGTTTTGAATGCAATACTCCATTATTATACGTCGGCAGGACAGGTACACCCACTTGTTGAAACAAATACTACACCTGTCACACACAATCCATGGGTGACATGAATGCAGACCATACTTGTTCCCATGCATAGCAGATGCAGTCACACATAACATAAGACAATACAGACCATCCCCACGAAGGTAGGGCGAATATCCAATGCCCAGGCAGAGAATCCAATTATACCCTAGTATCGACGCGTAATTACCAAATGGAGTAGATGCACAGGTGATATGTACATAATTACTCACGTACACATAGCCGCTGATATACCACAGAAGTTACTGGGGTATACATGCAGCAAGGCCACCTGCAGACGATATTGGAACCAATTAACAACAGCCCAAGCTACACTCCCATAACAAAAGACTATTAACTGTTGACTCTCCAGGTAGGGATGGAGCACACCGACAACTATACTGTCTATGTAGAGATGCAAGGCCCACAACCCGTATCCGTCACGTACAACCACCGATATCCCCCACCATAGATATTAAAGAAATACAAACCGTAATAGCAGCACAAACATACAGTCAGTCAATGACATCTGCATAACCACAACATCTCATGTGGGAGACACAATTAAAGGCGGATGCATACTTGCATGCGTTGTATAAAGGAATACAACAGCCATGTTACAGTTTTGAATGCAATACTCCGTTATCATTCGTCGTCAGGACAGGGACACCCACATGTCGAACCAAATACTACACCCTACACACACAATCCACGGGAAACATTACTTCGAAATATACCTGTCGCCACGCATTGCGGTTGCAGTTACACATAACATAACACAATACAGACCATCTCCATGAAGGTAGGGCAAATAGCCAACGCCCAGGTGAGGAATCCAATTATACCCCAGTATCGACGCGTAATTTCTGAATGGAGTAGATGCACAGGTGATATGCACATAATTACTCACTGAGGAACAGCAATTGGTGGGATGAATTCACATGTTGCAGGTATCGACGGATATAAGGATGACTCTCAGGATATTCAAACCATATGCTCATACCAAACCAGCAGTGTACAACCGAAAGCGAAAGAAAACGGAAAAACAATACACGGAACGAAACACCAACAAGGTATGTAGAACACACAATATGTATGGTTGTGTAACGCATGATGTGTATGACGAAGCTGTACTGTATGTGAATGGTGGTTGCAATTAATTACACTTGTCCGTAATGCAGAAAGTGGTGAAGGGTAGTTATGTAGTGATATCCTGCTGAGCATACCAACGCTAGTGGACACCGTGTGTACAGCAGTGGGACATCATGTACACAGCGGAGACACCACAAGGGATGCCACAGGGGGGCATTAGAGAGAACAATGCCATACCACACGCCATTTCTGGCAGTGGATGTCCAACAAGGAAGTGCCATAGCAGGGGATAGGACATGTATGTATACTGTCACAGCACGCATGTGTATGGGCATATACCGTTGATGTCATACATAAGGTGCGGCTGACGTGCAAGTATGCCCTGCATTAGGGGATACTATGTGAAATATGTGTAATGTAAAGCTGTCTAGGTAGATATGACAGATATCATACACAGTATCACAGGCATATCATGCATAACACAGGTATCGCCTATTGGTATGTACAATAACAGGATACATATGGCCTGTAGGTATGGGACAGAGTAGTAGCATGATAGCTAGCTGAAATGGAAGGGACACCAAGTAGCCATGCCCAAAGGACCTGTAGCAGCTGCACAGGTGCACAGTGGGCAACAATTCAGTCTGGCAGGTCCATGTGTAAACACATGTGCAGTGTACACAGTAGTGTCACCTCCCCATGGTAGTGTCCTGTGAACAGCAGATGTGGGTGTCAACTGCACGTCTACACAGTACCGCTGCTGTGGTGGTACCAGGACTACGTGTCACTCAAACAGCAAGGGAGGTATCACATGAACAGTGCTACTGTGTGTCCCTGCGGGATGTGCACAGGACCTATGTTCCACAGCATGGTGTGTGTTGTGTTTGTGGAAGTAACACAGAAGCCCAGCCCATGCAGTGTGGTGTGTGTGCACATATCCAGGAGCAGTCCGTTCACACTGCCCACCGCAGATGTCATATATGAGGAGTATATGCATCAGTAATGTGGAGGACATGGGCCATGTCAGAGCAGAAGACACCCCTGAGTATGTGGTATGCAGATGTGTGCAGATGTGCTGTCCGTATATCAGCCGCATATGTAAACCGTCTGAGCCCGGTAAAACATTGTGGCATGACAATGTTGTGTCATGTAAAGCTGTAGCTGTTGTTGAAGGTACACCATAAATGTGGTATTGTACCCTTGACTGTGTGTAGATGTGTGTATTTCACAGGTACAATGGCTACCTATGTACCAGCATCACACACAGTACAGATAGGTGTGGCCTTGCAGAAGGGTATCCATGCCACTGTGGAATATGGTAACCACAGGACTGTGTGTGGCATATGTGTGTACAGCAACCATGTACAATGTGATATGTATGTACGGGACCAGTATCCATGTGATAGTCAGTGGGTAAATGTTGTTATGCAAAGGTGATGTGCATGTACCATGTGTCATGCATCCTGATGCCATGATACTCATATGATGTATCCGCCACACTGACACCCATATGGTTGGTATCGTTATGAGCTGGTGGAGCAATAATGGCGCTTGGTATGTAGGCGTGGGATATCTAGGCATGGACAGTACTCTGTGACAGAATGTTCTGTATGTAAGCATATAGTGAACATGAGGGGCCCCATGACTGAGGACTGTGTAATGCCATATGTACCTGACATGTAGTAGGTACTATGGTATGCTCGCACCACTGTGTGTCCTGTCCATGAGCCACATAGCATAACATCCTGAGACACAGGGTATGATGTGCAGGTGGATGTGTAAGTTGCCAATACCAGAACGTGGAATGGTGCTGAAGGGCAATGTGAGGACAATGTCTGATGTGTCGGCCTCCGTACCACCCCAACCGCCCATGCAATGGTATGACAGGTGGCCAGCATGTGTATGTGCCATGCTGTGGGATACACAAGCCCAACACGGGTGCTAGGAAAGGCCTGGAGGCCATCAATGTGTGTGGAATCACGTTCGTGAGGATGTGCCCCATTGCCATTCAGAATGGTCCAGTCATGGGTGTATGACTACAGTCCCACACGTGCAATGCAGTGCCACCCGTGGGTAGTGCGAGAAATGCCGCTGTGCGGCGGTCAGGGTACACAATGTCCGACAACAGGCTAGCAGTGAATATAGTGGCCTGGTGCGGAGACATATACCGAACAGGTTGATGGGACATTACAGCCAGGGACATCGGAAGGTGACATCGGGCCAGCGTCCCAGGACATATCGTGTCCATGTCAGTACCGTGTATGTGTCCACAGGGACACTACGATGTCCATGTATGGATTGCGACCCTGTAGTGAGTGAGAGGGTGTATTGTCAGTAAGTACGCCATTGCCTGGCACGTTGCCAACATTAGCTCGGTCTGCAATGCCTGGGTGACTATTGCATGTGACATCAGATGTGGATGTAGCCAAACAATACAGACATACCACCACAATGCCTGAGGCCCCACACTGCAATGTGCGGCAGTCATGTTTAGGTAGCTAGCCTTGGAGTATGTGATGATGGACCTCGAGGACCCACCATGGCTGACAAGTGATGCACCCCACACATGTGAATGTACACCACTGTGCAACAGCCTGCACATGTGGTTGTACATCATATGTGCATGGAACATGACCACCACAGTGGCGTCTGTGAACAGGTCAGTACCACCATGTCTCTGTGTGGAATAGCATGGTTTCTGCAATTGTGTACATGCTACGGAAGCGCACTGTGGTATGTGTCAGCATATGTATGTGCACTGTCCATCTGCTGGGGTGTCATGCCATTAACAACTGCTGTCAGCAGACGTCAGTAGTACTGGTTGTAGTACACATGTTCCGTGTATGCTGCGATGGGTGTGTTTCCAGGGTGTGGCTAGCAGGGCCGTGTAGCATATGTGTTTAATCCACCAAAGAGGGGATAACCCCAGGTGTGTCACACCAGTCACATGGAGGTATTGTGCATGCTAAGGGTAGTGTAGGTATGGTATGTGTTGTGTAATGTGTCATCCAGCTGAGCGGAGTGCATGACTCAAGCATGTGTAGGTACATGGGTGTCTATTCCAGGGAAGTGTGGGTTGCTGTCAGCACATGGCAGTATTAGCTGTCTGAGGCCCAATGTACAGTATAACAACACAGACGGTATGTAACCTGTGGTGTACAATGTCGACTCTGTCGCGTGTTACAATGTGTATAGCAGTCACAAACATGGGATCTGCACATGGAGCACCTATGATGCATTGTGTTAGGCAACTATCCAGGATGTGCGCAAAACACTGTGTGATGTGTGAACCCCTCACCTGTAGGTGTTCCAGTCCAGGTATGTGCCTGGGAGGTATGATCCGTGTAGAATCCGTACTCACAGGCGTGCTGCGCAGAGCATGGAGGCTGGTCCCAGTCACCACAGAGATATGTGAGTGGTGCAATAGTGTGTGTGCCTCGCTTGTGTGCAGCACAGTGGAAGATGCAAGCATTGTCCCACATGACCCCATGCCGTGCCTGCCTGTTACAGCCCTGCCGGAGACAGTCTTGTGAAACTGCCACAGAGGCAGTATAGCATGTGAAGATGTACATGTGTGCTCCACACCCCAGGCCGATGGCTGCAGGTCATGAGTGCCACAGCATTGTGGTCGACCAGGACTGTCATAGCGGTCAGATACCACATGCCTGTACAATAACAGTAGGAGCATAGGCAACAGTTGCAGTGACACAGTAGGCCAATGTACAGTGTCCCTGTGTCCAGACCACTGCCTACTGTACACTTGGCTAGACACACACCCAGAGGGCTATAACACCGGTGAGCCATTGCATGTCCCAGTACACGTAGTCTGTGTATTGCCATCACAGGCAGTCACAATAACATGTTGTATGAGAGATATATTGTACCAGGTGATGTGTCATGTGTGTGTATGTTGAGTTGCAGAGCTGTTCACCCGTCCGCAACATCTCAGTGCATGATGCCTTGTGTAACATGATGTGTGGAACTGCAATGTGATCCACAACAGGGTCATCCATGACTGGTGCATTGTGAATGGTGTAACCCATGGGTCTGCGGGATATACACTGGTGCTGTCGGCTGCCATGCTGGGGGCCACCAGTGGTGCCTACAGTGGTCATACAGACATACTGCATACATTGTTCTGGCAGGAATGTCCATTGTTGTAGGTGATGTGGTACTACGTGAAGGTAGGTGTGTGTTGTGAATGTTACCCATCCAGACGTGACCATCAGGTGCAGTCATGGTTGTCGACAGCATCACACCCATCCACAGCTGTCAGCACCCTGTCCCCAGAATGGGTAACAGTAGCCCTCATACTGTGTGACTAATGTGCAGATGGCAGAACACCTACTACTGGCTGGCTAACAGTGTCATCTAGGAAGGCTATATGATGGCTGGAATACGCTGCTCTAATGTATAATTATGGTATCCCAATGAATTACATTAATTCACATATAGTAAGCCATGGCTGGCATGTAAACCGTGTACAACAATGACTGTGTGACAGACCCAACCAATGTGGAGCTGTGATGAACATGCACCCGTTAGAACACCAAATGAGGTACGTTGCATGTAATCATGTACAATTGACAGCTATGGGCACAGCATGGATGCAGAAGCACATCCCCCACAGGCAGTACCGCTCCATGTTGGTAGGGGGCATTGCACAACTACATGTGACAGTTGCTGTATTGCCACATGTACGGCATATCCATCATATAGGGGTAGCACTGGTACGTGACTGTCGGACATGCCTGTACATACGACCATGTCCCACAGGATATGTGTTATGTGTGTACAACACCTGTCGTACCTTCACCAAGCTGTGAAGTGTATGGCTGCCAGTGTACCTGTGTGACATGTTGTGCAATGGGTGCAAAGGTACACAGTAGCACATTACATGCCCACATGTCCTGCACAGGTGCATAGCCTGAACATACAATACAAATAGGGTGTTGGATAATAGCAACCCACAAGAGGTGATGGGTACAGGTGGCAATCCACTATCACCTTTCCGGGTAAGGTGTGCATGTCCATGACACATTAGCACCTGAGATGTTAGCAGTACAGCTGTACAGGGCGGCATGCATATTTGATTACAAATACCCTTGCGTGTTCCACCACTGGCCTGTTGACAGACAGACACCAACACAATGTGCAGCATTGACATGTGCACAGCACATCACCGCTGGCTACAGTAGAACAGGGTTACTGTGTTGACATGTGCACAGAACATCAACGCCAGCCACAGTCGAACACGGTATGTGTTGAACCCCACCGTCATTGTAGCCCATGCCACAGACAGACGTGTTATGCATCTGTGTATGCACGGCTGGGAATGGCCCTGGCCTAGCAGTATAGCTGTGTCAGTGTTGCGAACAACATACTGAATGGGCTGTGTGTGTGAGGTGTGCGTCATACGTGTATGGTCTGATGGATGATACCAGCAGTGCCCCCGCTATGTGAACATCCCCGTCCCCATAAATGAATACCTAGGCTGTGCTCAACACCATGGTCACTGTGGGAGGGATGGTGCTGTGCGGTGCACCCGCCGACATGGTGGTGACAGCAGGCACTGGATGTAGACATATGTGGTACCCATGTCAGGCCGGGGTACCATCCATGTGCATGGGATATCACCGTGCGGGCACATACAGCACTGTGTTGAACAATATCACAGCACATAGCACTAATCAGGGGTAATGTGTATGCATGGATGTGCGATGCCAGCATGCACCATACACACCCCCACCAAGCATCATGCTGCCTACCTTGCAGAAGGCCATTGTCCACACCATCATGATGGACATGCGACATGTCCATATACCCATAGAAATGACATATGGAATGGACAGCCACCCTCCCAATACTGGTATCCCACAGGCAGGACACATCCCTGTGCCATGTATGTGATATACCCTGCCATACCATGCAGCCCTGTCCAGAAAGGCTGCACGTGCCATCACAGTCATACATGTTGCGATGGCCACATGGCACTTGCACTATCAACTGACCAGATCAGTAATGTGGCACTGATGCACCTTGTGGTGTCATAAGTGCTGTGTGTCAGCGTGTACAACGTGCACGCGCACATGCTATGTATGACCATCCCTGCTAATGTCATATGATTAGACATTGTCCCATGTGTATCACATGTGCAATACAGGCGAGCCGTGGCAGGTTGTCCAACACCCGTACAGTGCTAAGTAGATGTATATGGCACAACACATGCATGTACAGGTGTCCATGTGTATGTGTGCAGTGCCACCGCTGACGTCCATAAAGGCTGCATCTGTGATGCTATGTGACATATACACAGCATCCAGGTGAACAGTAGAACTGTGCACACATCGGGCCACATGCTGATTGGTATGAACACAGGTGCAGGCAGGTACACATGTCCACAGCAGGTTACCATCTACATGGGGTATGTACAGTGTGATGAGTTGACACAGAGATATGATATGATACCCACTGCATAACGGTGTGACAGGTGTGACAGCAACACGTCAGCTGTGTCAGTGTCATGATGCGTCTCAGAGATTACTGTGCAGATGTCGTACATGTCATAGCAATGTATGTTCAGCGGTATGCCAGTACATCAGTGTGAATGTGACCTGTTACCATCATTATGTCTTACAGATAATGCCTCATTCATGACTGCCAGCCTTCGGCCACCAGTAGGATGAAGTAATCATACCGTTGCTCCATGACAACTATGACTTGCTATTC
Source organism: Protopterus annectens (assembly GCF_019279795.1). Lineage (NCBI taxonomy): Eukaryota > Metazoa > Chordata > Ceratodontiformes > Protopteridae > Protopterus > Protopterus annectens. The sequence continues at coordinate 1,269,772,815 of NC_056735.1, forward strand.
GGCCATGTTCCACAGCAAGCGCAGCAGCGGGATGACCTGTGGCAGGATATGCGCAGGAGGGTGAATGACGTGGGTGGCAACAACCGCACCTACCAGCAGGTACGCCGACACTGCACGGACCTCATACGGCACGCGAAACAACAAGGTGGAACAGGTGTTGGGCCACCAACCCAGCCCCCACTCACACACACGGAGGAGCTCCTGGCCAGTCTGGGGACACCCAGGGAACAGCATGCAGAAACACTAGCCGCCATCGTGGAGGTGGGTGTCTCCCAACCAATGAGCCTGGAGTTGCCTGGTAAGTCAGCTTTGCATATGAGTATGATATCCACTGTAGGTGTAGGTGTCACTGTACATCATGTAAAGTAACAACACATGCCAGGTATATGGGCACACAAGCCGCATACTACAGTATGCTACGTTGTGTTTGCAGACGTGTGCATACCACATGCTATCACACAGGTACATGATGTGACATGCACAGTGCGAACTGTGGCTGTCATACAGTCATGGATAATGTTTATACTGTTGTGTCGCCCCTATACAGGTACCTCTGGCATGTCGCACAGACATGGGTCCGTCGCAGGTGAGACTGTTGTTAGTAACAGGCATGTTACAGTGTAGAGTTATTCACCATGTGGCCAGGTATAACATGCACACCTGGGTTTTGTTCCAGTCACGGTATACAGGTTGCACCACCAGACACACACATGCCACCCCTGTGCAGTAGATACAACCGTTATTATACACCGGCATGAAACCACAGTACCTGTCAGTGTGATATGTGCGGTCAGCTATGCATACAACGGTGGAGGTGTTCTACAATGGATGCATATGTAGTATGCATTGGAACACCATTCGTGGTATGCACACAGTACCACACAGTGAGCAGTGATCTGGGCAGCACACAGGTGTCAGCAATGTGACATATGCCCCTGCATTGTGTGCACATGTTGTGACACGCCACCCGACATGTCCAATGCCCATGGTGCTCTGTCTGCAATATTGTCACACCATCACATGACCTACACCCAACATAGCAAACATCCACACTGTTGTCTGCATAGCCCTCTGGATTGTGACACCTCCGACATGTATGGGTGTATGTCACATGGGACACCACAGGAATGGGTACACGATGCCCATCACACACACAATTGTCCAAGACCCAGTCACACATGGCCATGGGTGATAGCCACAGGCATGTTGCCACACAGTATGTCTGATGTGGATAGACACTGTTGCACATTGTCCACACATAGTGCAATCATAGCCGTAGTGGACCACCTGTACATTTGATGTGGTACACCAGACAACCGGAATGCCTGTCTGCAGCCAACGGAGGTGCCACCGATGTCTAGCATATACGTGCTGTGGAACAGCATGACTGTGTTGCAGTCATGGCAATGCAATGCGTCCATGTTATGCATCGCACAGCAACATACATGCGTCCTGTTGCCATGCAGTGGCACAGTGCCTGTACTCCCCACTGTATAGCTATGTACACAGCTCACACTAACCACACCTGCACATACATATTTGCTAAACATGCATTCTATCTGTAGGCTGTACACACAACACTGCACTGTGAAGCCCATTATGATGCGGTGCATGTGGCGGGACACCATTGTCACACATGTCCACATGTTACCGCACGTGTCGGCGGATTACATGTCAAGATAACATCAGCCATGTGTACTGTTAACCTGTCTGTGGCCACATGGTGTATCACGGTGATGCATGCAAACTACCATGATCGTGTGTACTGCATGCCTACTGATATTACACCTGCTTGATGTAGTGTGCACCCCAGGGCGGTATGCATACTAACACTATTAATGTCTGGGCTGCATTCCCTGTGCTGTAGTGTGGGAATGCTGCATGCCATCTGCAATATCACATGCATGGTGTGTCTGCGTGTGTGTGTGTGTCTGCGTGTGTGTGTGTGTCTGCGTGTATGTCTGCATGTGTATGTCTGCATGTGTGTGTGTCTGCATGTGTGTATGTGTCTGCGTGTGTGTGTGTGTCTGCGTGTGTGTGTGTGTCTGCGTGTGTGTGTGTGTGTGTGTGTGTGTGTGTGTGTGTGTGTGTGTGTGTGTAATGTACCTTACAGTATGTCTTTGTATTCACAGGTGGTGTAGGTGTTTTCCCCTCCTGCGGTCCATCTGATGTTAGTGTCCCCACAGATACTAGCGGTGATGACCATATGCATGAGGTACAGGCAGGGTTGTCAGAGGCAGAAGCTGTGCCATTGGTTACCATCCCACCTATGTCCCCCTCATCCCCGCACACGGTTCTAATGCCGACACATACCACATCACCGTTGCCCATAGAGGAAGGACAATCATCGTTTGTTGGCATTGAGCAGGAATGTGTGGTGGCTACAGAAGGTGCGCCTACACACCATGTTGCCAGTGTAATGACTGGTGATGTGCCACACAGGCATGTGGCTGGTGCTGCTCATAGGAGGACCTCTGGCAGACATGCACATGCTGTATAGGGCGCAGCAGCTGGTATCACCAGACGCATGTTCCAGACTGTAATGGCGGCACAGGCACGTGCAGAATGGCAGAACCAAGAAGGGCAGAGGCTGCAGAGGGCTGCAATCCATTCCCTAAATGACAACATCCAGTCATTGGCGAATGCTCAACAGCAGATTGCTAATATACTGGATAGGCGATTAGGTGAAATGGTTGGAATCCTCTACCGAGGCATGGCAATCCGCGAGCGTGAGCTGTCTGTGCTGGAACACCTGGTAGGGGTGAGGCGTAGGACACGTGGGCGTAGGCCAGCAACACCACCTAGTGTAGGTCGACATGTGCGTGCCACCTCTCATGCCCACTCACACAGTGCCGGTAGCAGCAGCAGTGCAGCTGGTGCTACACCGTCCACACCAGGACACAGCAGGCCATGTGGACATGGCCCTGGCTGGTCCCAGCGTGGACACGGTTCCAGTGGACATGTGTCATCGGACAGTAGCCACTCTATACCTCCACCCGGTAGTGCCCGTGCGACCCCAGGCAGGCACGGGTCACGTGGCCACAGATGGACACAGTAAGCCATACAACCTGCACTGTACAGTCTGGGGCTGCCAATTATACCCTGTGTAGGCATCACATATGGCTGAACTGTGTACACACATACCCACACACGGCAGACACAACTGTAGGGCTCCACCACATCCACATGCATTCTGCACAGTCATGCCCAGTAAACTCACCGGCCCTTACACACACACATGATGCATCCATTGGTGCAGCCTATGCCCCTGGCAGACATATCACCCTGTGCATATGATGAAGCCTCTGCCGCATCCCTGTCATCAACACCATCGGAGCAGGGTTATGCAAATATATTCTGATGCACAGGGTGGACAAGATAGTGAGAGGTGTATGTGATACCTGTGTATGCATAACATGTGATGTGTATGTTGCAGTGTTTGTGTATGAAAACTGACTGGTGCATATGTGACGTGGGTTGTGTACTGTCAACATGCAGCAGACATACCATGTAGTGCAGGTGCAGCATGCATTGAGCTGTGTTCACGGTATGTGTGATGGTTACATGTGTAGCACCATGTTGGTTCTGATAACCTGAATCCCTCCTATGGTGTACTCACATGTGCCTACAGGGAGCACTGTTATCGGTCCCCCATGTGTAGCTGTGGATTACCCATAGGCACATCTGGCAATATCAGCATACCACATGTACCCGCAACCTGCCTGGACACCTACATAAGTTCATAGGTGCATAGGTACATACTAGGCTATCTGCCCTAGGGCATTTATAAGCCTAGCCAGAGTGTGTGTGGCTTTCACCACCCCTTAGGATGAGGATACTATACCCATTAGTTTGCTGTGCCTCTGTCCAGCAGTGACACAGGGATGATTCCCGGGGTATACCTACGATCTCCCATCCACTCGTCAAGCTTTCTCTTGAACAGAGTCAGTGAGGGGCTCTGCCTCACAAGGACTGGGATTCTGTTCCATAGTGTAGGGAGTCTCTGGGTGATGAACCTGTCCCTCTAGCACATCCTATTTATATCCGTGTTGAGGTTTGTGTCTCTTGCTCTCGTGGCTCTGGTTGATTTGGATCTTATGAGGTGGAGCATGTCCATTAATTCCGGGTTGGACATGGCCTTGTATGTCAGGCACAGATCACCTCGGAGCAGACGGTATGCGACTGTATAGAGCCGGAGTTTCTTCAGTCGGGCAGCATGTGACATATGTTTGAGCCCGTTTATCCTTTTGGTGGGGAACGTTTGGGGTCCTTCCAACTGCTGCAGGTGTCGGGTTAGGTACATTCCGAATGGGGCATTGTACTCAATCATTGGTCTGATAAGTGAAGAGTACAGGGTACAATGACCTCACCTGATCTGGATGTGAATCCCTTCATGATCAGGTGGGCAATGTAGAAAGTCTTCCTAACCACATTGGCAATGTGAGTGTCAAAAGAGAGGTTACTGACAAGTTGGGTCCCCAGGTCCCTGATAACGTTTTCCGTGTTTAATGGATTACCACCTATGTGGTAATTAGGGGTTACCTTGTTTTTCCCAAAGGGTATGACTATACCTTTCTTGGCATGTAGCTTAAGGCCATGGCTCTGGCACCAGTTATCCATTTCTATGAGACCTCTGGTGGATGTCTGTGTCTGATGGGGTGTCGATTATGGTGCCCAGTTTGCAGTCATCTGCATACTTTGTCAGCCACAATCCCCCTATGTTTGCCTGCACATCAGAAAAATAAATGCCGAACAAGAGGGGGCCCAGGACTGAGCCCTGTGGGACACCGCTCGTGACCTGCTTAGAGTCTGACATGGCACCAGGAACTCTAACCCTGTGGGTTCTGTCCTTGAGCTGGTTTGCAACCCATCTTGTGACATATGGGTCTACATCTATGCTGGTGAGCTTTTCTATGATGCCCGCGTGGGGTATTGTGTCAAACGCTTTTGCTAGGTCAAGGTAGGCTGTGTGAACTGCCTTACCCTCATCAATGGCCTTAGTGACTCTTCCGAAAAGGTCAACCAGGTTCAAGAGGCAGGATCTGCCCTTGACAAAGCCGACTTGGGTATGATCCAGTGTATGTAGGTCCCCAATGTCTTCATTTATGAGCTCCATTATGATCCCCTCCATAGCTTTGCAGACAAGGCTCGTCAAGCTTATAGGGCAGTAATGTCCAGGGTCAGTAGAAGCACCCCCTTTGTGGAGTGGGACCACAGTTGCCGTATGCCATTCTTTGGGTACGTATCCTGTAGTAAGGCTAAGATTAAACAGCAGCCTTATGTGCGGGTTTAGGTCCTCATTGTGGTCGTGTAGCACACAGCCGGGGGCACCGTCCGGTCCCATTGATGCTGTGTTTTCCACTTTAGAGAGAGCAGCTCTCAACTGGGCATCTGAGATGTTTGGGAGGCTAGACTCTGGTGGGATAGATATCTCTCCTCTTGGGGGGAGGGAGGGGAGAAATATGCACGGAACCTGTCTGCCAGTATGTTGGCAATGTCTGTGGGTTCAGTGATCATTGTATCATTCTGGACTAATTCCGAGCATAACTGTGAGCTTCCACCCATGTTTCTACCATAGCTAAAGAAGGCCTTATGGTTGTCTTTTGTGTCTTTCGCGAGTCCTCTCCCACAGGTGGCCTTGGATGATTGTATGAGTGATCGTATTTTACTGCTAGTATTGATCAGAGATGCCTTCCCTTTTAGGGATTTTGCTCTGTCATGTAGTAGCTTTCTCCTCTTGTTGTAGAGTTTGTTTATGGCTGGGGTCCACCAGACCATGCGCCTGCCTTTGGTGGAAAGGGTCCTGATGTTATTAGGGATTGCTTGATCCATACATTCCTGGAGGTGCTCGTAGAAGGCATTTGTAAGGGTTTCAGCAGCGTGGGTTGTGTTGTCCACTGGCTCGGAGGCCTTGAAGGGTACCACTCCAGTCTTAAGAAGTGTGAAGTTTGCTTTTGGGAAGTTCTTCAACGTGGTCTCCTTTGCTGGGGTTGGGGGCGGGATGTGGATCTCCAGTGAGATTAATTTACGGTCTGATCTCACCGATGAGGGATATACATCTGGTGTGGAGCATTTCGTCCCCATGTGTGATGATCAGGTCTAGTATAGTTCCTCCTCTTGTGGGTATGGTGACTAGTTGTTCCATAGCATTTGGGTGTATGAACTCCAGGAACATTTGGGCTAGGGTGTTGGGTCTTGGGTAATGTTCCCGGTCTATGTTTGGGTAGTTGATGTCACCCAATATGATGGTGTTTGGAGAGACATTCATACTCTCCAGTGTCTTCAGGAAGGCTGTGTGGGTATCCTGAGTTTGAGAGGGTGGTCTGTAGCATGCTACAAACTGTAGTGCAGTTTTACCTATGGTTAATTGCACCTGGATGGTCTCCGCTGCTACGTGCGTTGCCACTAACCTGGAGGTGTGGGTATCCTTTATGCACATGGAGACTCCCCCTCCTTTTGTGGTTCGATCCGGATTTGGGGCCGGAACGCGTGATATGAGGTATAACCTAATAGTGCTGGGGTGCTCTCAGGAGCCTTGAACCAGGTTTCAGTCACAGCACAGACATCAATGTTCTCCATACTGAGGAGGGCTTTGAGGGCGTGCAACTTGAGGTTTAGACTTCTGGCATTGAGCAGTATTACCCTTAGTTCTTTCCAGGTTTGTTTTCTAGGGCGGTAGGTTTATCATTTGAGCCTTGCCTGAAAAAGGCACTATGGGGGTGGCAGGAGCCTTTGCCAATATCCGGAAGCCCAGGGGTGACAGGTGCAAGCCATCCCTTGCGAAGCAGCGTGGCTTCTCAAGCATGTCATCCCAGGCAAACAGACATTGGACCCCCTTAGACTGACACCGGTAATTAAGCCAATTATTAAACCTGATCATTTTGTCTCTGTATTGTGGCATCATTCTTGGTGAGGGTAGGATACTGCTCAGGGTCAGGGTCATACCGGCCTGGGCTACATAATCTGGGAGCCCCTCTATGTCTCTTTTCATGTAGTCCAGGGAGGTATGTCTCAGGTCGTTCACACCGGCATGGACAATGACTGCGTCATACTTGTACATGCTGCGGAGTGACCTGAGTGCTTGTGTTATGTGGTGGATTCTAGCGCCCGACAGGCAGCCTACTGTGATCATTTCCTTGTTCAATCTGGTGGGTGGGACGTCAGTGTGTCTGACTATGGCGTCACCTATAATAAAAATGTGTCTGGCATTGTGTGTGGCCTTAAGGGCTGTGACTGTTTAGCACACTGACTTTGAGAACTATGTGTTGCATGTCCTATGTCTTGAGGAGGCATTTGCTTGGGTGTCTGCTTTGGAGGCCTCTGTAGTTTTGGTATATGTTTGAACAGTGCCTCCGAGTATGTCTTTGTGTGTTTATGTGTTTGTTTTGCAGTTGTGATAGTTCTATGTGAAACTGGGTTTGTGGTGTGCATGGTGTCCTTCTTCTTCTGTCTGGTCTTGCCGGTCCTGAGTTGAGAGAGCTCAGCATCCAGTTTGGCTATATAGTTGCATCTCTCACATGTATTTGTGTTTTGTGAGGGAAGGTGTGGGTTGTCTGTGTACATGAGGCAATTGTAACATTGCCTCAGGATGCCCAGATTCACCAGCTGAACAGGAGAGGATGCTAGCAACTGACCCTTTGACATGCTAGAAAACGTGAAAGTGTTTGCTGTGTAACTGAGTCAGAAGGGACCTATAGGGAAATGGGTACTCAAGGGGATTCTAGGCTAATGTAGTACTTTGTTTAGTATATATGTACTTTACCTGTATAAGAATGCTTTAGGAGCAAGTGCTGAGCTTTTGTGATAGAGAATAGACAGTTTAGATTGCAAGTAGAGAAGTTCTAAGGGAAAACTTGAAGAGCAGAATGTACGGAGCCAGACATAGTTCAACGTTGTTTACACAGTAAATGACACACATGTCCACACATATACTGCACCTGACGCCTGTGGTCGGTGCCACAGGCTACAGTGGACAGAGACATCACATGCATGGCAGGACACAGTACAGGTATGGTGACATTGTGCAGGTGTCGTACACAGCGTGCTGGCCACTGACCTCAGGTGTCACCTGTCAGCTGTGGTGCATGCTGTGCAGCAGTAGGATGCTGTACCAGTACAGGAATACGGCTGCAATCACGGGGTGTACACCACTATGGCACACACCCCATAGTGTGCAGATGGGGACACCTGCCTGTGTGGTCAGCACCCTCACAATAAAATGCACCCACACGCAGTGTCACAGGGGGCGGACTTGCACAGGTGGCCAGTATGGCTCACACCTATGGCATCGACAGGGTTGTGCAATGCAGCACCAGTACGGGATGGTCACCCTGTGTGGTTAGTGTCCATTCACAACAGTATATCTGCATACACCCTCACACCAGGCAGCAGACATACAAACATGTTGACACACACACATGCTGGTGACCACACATGTATACACGGAAAGATGAAGTGTTGCATGTACTGCACCATCCACATCCATGCACCCCACACTGAAGTATGTACAGATCTCTACTATGGTGTACAGGGATGTGTGACACGTGGGACATAGTCCCCCCAATATGTGGCATACATGGGCACACATTCCTGCACACATGTTGGTGCTGGGAATGCCACACCCGCCATATGAGACATGTGCAGGCGTGCAGCGGTATGTAGTGCATTATGTGTACCAACACTGTATCCGGCAGATGTGCCGATATATGCACTTGGGAGGTGGTAGGTGTTACAGTAGCCATGTGACATACAGTCGATGACACCTGACCGATGGGTATGCATTATGGCAGCACTGTCATGTAACAGCGACATAGCATACTGTATGCACATGGCAGGGTAGGATGGTGTGTGACACACCTGTGAGCCACCACCTGCACACATGCATGTGGACAGGTGTTTAAACACATGATGTACACACATACCGCCATACATGCTGTTACTATGCCACCATATAACGGCCCCCATGATGGGTACGCATGTGGTAGGGAGTTGCAACTGTGTTATGGACATCGGCCACTGCTCATGCATGGCTGCGCCATGCACATTACACGTGTCACATGTGTCCCCTGTTGCCATGTGTGTATGCATTGCTACATTTTGACATGTGTGTTGACATACATAGAACATGGACTGTGGTATGGTATCACAGCTGTCACAGGCGAACAATACAAGGGTATGTGTCCCAGTCAACACCGCTACACCCTGTAGTGGGAGCATACCACAGACATGTGTCCACCTTCCATTCGTGTGTGTAGCACTGTGTACGCCAGCGTTATGCATGTGATACATCACAGGCTTCGTATGTGTCCTGTGTGCAGTCCATGCACACAGCCAGACAATCACATGTATGACATATCCGGACATTGGCTCACTCTGGTACAGCAGCAGTCATGTGTCATAGCTGTGTCAGGGCCGTGGTATGTGTGGAGCCGACCTGTCTATGTATACTGATATGGGCGGACTACATCACACATGTGGGATCATTGTTAGTACATGTGTACTCTGCACAACTGGTGTACACCGCTATACAGACCTGTGGACATATGTCACATGCTGTTGTTGGACCGTGAGGCATACTGCTGCACCGATGATATGGTGCTGGCATGGCAGCTACAGTGTTCACTGCAGTGTGTACATGTTTGACCTGCACCTGTGATGCCTGTGATGTCATCTGTGTGTGTACGAGTAACTGCATGTGTGACCACCCTGTGCGTGTGGACGGGTTTACCTGACCGTGACCTGCGGTGTGTACACTCCGTCTGCATGCCGGACGGCACGTAGCAAATGCTGTGTGTGAGCATGCCCGGTTTGCTGTTGTGTAGGTGGACACACACGACGTTCCACACTCTGCCCTTTCATGATTCAACCCCATGTGTATGCATGTCTGCACTCTGCAAATGCTAAATGTGTGAGCATGCTCAGTAAGCAGTTGTGTAGATGGACACACAGTACAGTGCACACTGCGCCCATCTGTGATTATACCCCGTATGCATGTATGTTCCCCCTTTGCAACCGCCAAGTGTGTGAGCATGCCCGGTTTGCTGTTGTGTAGGTGGACACACATGACGTTCCACACTCTGCCCTTTCATGATTCAATCACATATGTATGCATGTCTGCACTCTGCAAAGGCTAAGTGTGTGAGCATGCCCAGTAAGTAGTTGTGTAGATGGACACACAGTACAGTGCACACTGCGCCCTTCTGTGAGTATACCCCGTGTACATGTATGTTTCCCCTTTGCGACCGCTAGGTGTGTGGGCATGCCCAGTATGCCATGCATGGAGACACAGTACAGTCGGCACAGACGTCTGATACTAGGCATGTAGCCATGGCCAATGACATCCTGTATAGCCATGGTGGCCGTCCAGGCGAGTTATATGTAGTTGCTATGCCACAATGGCTGCCTACATCATGCACGCCGGTTGCTCTCTCATAGGGTGTACTGTCTGTTGTGCATCCCGTATCCATGTCGTGATGTTGTGCTCCGTAGTTAGTTAGTATTCCTGAGGGCAGCACTGCCGTGTTACTGTATGCCCACCTTGGGATAGTAACATGCTGTGTGACTGCACACTCTGTCTTCATTCCCTATCGGCTGCCTTGCCTCTGCAGATGATATCACCCACCTAGGAGTATGCCTCATGACAGTGCTGTGCTCAGTAATCTCGGTAGCGCATTCTGTAAATGCATCATGCTGTAGTGTGTTCATGTAGGTAGGCGTAGGTTCAACACCTGGCCCTTCCCCGTGTGTGTGTGTGGTGTGGGTGTGTGTTTCCAGCTGCCTCTGGAGATAGTAATGCTTTTAGATGCTTCACAACACATACCTTGGCTATCAGCGTCTATTCCTTTGCAGATGATGTCACCCGCCTAGAAGTATGCCTCTGACAGTGCTGTGCTCAGTAATCTCGGTAGCGCGTTCTGTAAATGCATCATGCTGTAGTGTGTTCATGTAGGTAGGCGTAGGTTCAACTCCCAGCTCTTCCCCGTGTGTGTGTGTGTGTGTGTGTGTGTGTGTTTCCAGCTGCCTCTGGAGATAGTAATGCTTTTAGACGCTTCACAACACATACCTTGGCTATCGTCGTCTATTCCTTTGCGGATGATGTCACCCACCTAGAAGTACGCCTCTGACAGTGCTGTGCTCAGTAATCTCGGTAGCGCATTCTATAAATGCATCATGCTGTAGTGTTTTCATGTAGGTAGGCATAGGTTCAACTCCCGGCCCTTCCCCGTGTGTGGTGTGTGTGCATGTTTCCAGCTGCCTCAGGAGACAGTAATGCTTTTAGATGCTTCACAACATGTACATTGGCTATCAGCGTCTATTCCTTTGCGGATGATGTCACCCACCTAGAAGTATGCCTCTGACAGTGCTCTGCTCAGTAATCTCGATAGCGCGTTCTGTAAATGCATCATGCTGTAGTGTGTTCATGTAGGTAGGTGTAGGTTCAACTCCCGGCCCTTCCCTGTGTGTGTGTGTATGTGTGTGTGTGTGTTTCCAGCTGCCTCAGGAGACAATAATGCTTTTAGACGCTTCACAACACGTACATTGGCTATCAGTGTCTATTCCTTTGCGGATGATGTCACCCACCTAGAAGTATGCCTCTGACAGTGCTGTGCTCAGTAATCTCGGTAGCGCGTTCTGTAAATGCATCATGCTGTAGTGTGTTCATGTAGGTAGGCGTAGGTTCCACTCCCGGCCCTTCCCCGTGTGTGTGTGTGTGGTGTGTGTGTTTCCAGCTGCCTCTGGAGATAGTAATGCTTTTAGATGCTTCACAACACATACATTTGCTATCGGCGTCTATTCCTTTGCGGATGATGTCAACCAACCTAGACGTATGCCTCTGACAGTGCTGTGTTCAGTGCTCCGAGTAGCGCGTTCCATACCTGTGTCATACTGTCGTGCGGTTGGGTAGGTAGGGGTAAGGTCAATTCCCATGCCTGCCAGCTGTGTGTGTGTGTGTGTGTGTGTGTGTGTGTGTGTGTGTGTGTGTGTGTGTGTCTATGCTCCCAGCCGCATGGGTTCGTAGGTTATGGTTTTAGATGCTCCGCAGCACACATATATCCTGCTGACATCTCTGTGTTTGCGGATGTTGAGATGCAGCTAGTGGACTGCCTGTGTGCCTGCTGTGGTTAGCGACCTCCGTAGCGTGTTCTCCACGTGCGTCCTGCTGCGGTGTGATAGGGTAGTGATGTGTAGGTTCCACTACCGGCCTTGCCACATGTGTCTGTCTGTATCTCTCTCGATGTATATATACATACATATGTTATGCCCATAGCGCTGCTCTTGCATGGACAGCTGTCTGTCCCATGTATCGCATATTTGCACGGCTGACACATAGAAATGTGGTACGATGCATATCCAAACATTGTCCATGCAACGTCCGTGTTCGGGAGGTGTTGCACGCCCTAGAGACATCTGCTGTATATCTTGGCAGACAGCTATCCTTGCTGTACTGTCACTGTACTCGTACATGCCATAGACCTTGTGTATCATTGCCTGTTTATGGTGTGTGTATGTCTACCTGAGCTGTGTGCATGGTCGTGTGTATGTCCCACTATAATCATCTGTGCAGGTGTCGCCACTATGGGTAATCCATGTAGACAGCTGTTTCATGTGCATTTCAGCACATACCTGTACTACCTCTCCTACAGCAGCACATTCCATCATCTTGCAGTGGATACTTGTGTTTCCACACACATGTATCTGTGTCTGTTCATAACACTCCACCTCAGGGAGCGTATATCTGGACACGGCCTTATGTGATAGTGGGACACTCGGGGCCAGTCATGTCATGTTGCTCTTAGAAACATTGATAGTGGGCACAGTGATATGTTATGCATGCGTATGGCATTTCTGTCTGATTTGGTGTCTTCCTCGCATGTTTGTCATTGTTTCCTGTCATCAGTTATCATGAGGGCGCCGGACTGTTACTGTTACGTGGAACACAGCGAACATATGAGGCAGACTTCTACACAGTCTGCGTACATCTGTGTCTAATACAACATACCTACTGTCTGACTACAATACACACACAGTGTGTGGCGGCATGACAGACCACATGACATTACTTTGTATTTGCATGGCACACCCACGCAGACAGTTGTATTCCTCACACAGGTCTACATCTGCTTATCCACACTACTTGTTCTTTCCTGTATCATATGTGTGCGTCGTATTTGCGCTTTCCGTCCGTGGCGGGGCTCACGTACGACTATGGGGGCCTGGTAATTGTTATGTTGACACTTCATGGCACCCTGGGGGACACTTCACCTTTGTGTCTGATTACCTTCCACATTGACCTTCGTGGGGCATACGTTGTCATTCACAATTACCGGGGTAGGACATATACATGTTTGCACATTTGTCCTGCTGTCTTTCTTCCCACCTGTCTGCCTAGTATCACCGGTTCAGTACATGTATTCTGGACAGGTAGCTCCTTCATACCCTGACCTGTTGTCATTATGTGTACACGCCCTGACGTTCGGCCATTGCCCTTGTTACGTTTCGCATAGTGCTGTGCCTTCCTAGCTGATTGCTGCCTAGGCATTCCGGACTGTGCGGTGGGTGATAGGGAGCGCTATTTCCATTGCATGATTAGTGACACTCATAACATCCGTATTCATGGCTACACCAGCATACCTCTCAAGTGTACCTCGTTATGAGGGACGTACCTCATTTGGGGTCTTAAAAGGGTCATGCTCCTCGAAATTCCTCAAAGTTCCACATTGAAAGGGTCTGTTTCACATTCAGTGTTAGGGATTTTTTAGTTGAAATCCATGGTAAATTGACATTAATCATATTAATTCATTAAAGGATCTTCTTTATAAGTGAAAACAGCATATTTTAACCATCCTATGACCTTCCTAGTTGAAGTTGTTAGTAAGCCATTAGTATGTGTTCCACATTTTGCCCATTTGTTCCACATTATGAAGGCGAGTGTTCCTCATTTTGGTGATGGAAGGTTGAGAGCTATGTACGCCAGTATTCGCACAACGGTCTGACTTTGTATGGGGTATTTCTAATGTAGTCCCTATCTGTATTTCCTGTGCTATGCCTTACTGCAGCTGTGTTATTCCTACAGATTTCCAGTTATGGGTGCCATCTTGGTACGCATGTCCATCCATGGGAATCGCCTACAGGACACTGATATAGGGCTGTACATATTTCACACCTGCTTTCCGCATTATCCGGTGGATGCTTTGCACCATTAGTGGGGATTAAGGTATGTGCTATACCCACATCCCTCCCACGGGGCGGGCCTACGGATTCTCTGCCAAACAACACCTAGGCCCATTTCTGCATACCCAGGTTCCCATGCCTGCAACCCTCGACGGTACACATTACACATGGTTAATATGTGCGGTACTGGGATGTGGACGCACTTCTATGGACTCGCCACTCTGGGGATATCTGTCCATATACTGTTGAAAAAAGAAACGAAACAAACTTTTCAAAAAACGAAAATCTCAGGCAAGGAAAAATACTGCAAACGAGTTTATTCTGTTAAGCGCTTTTCGTCATCCCTCATAGTATGACTTCTTCAGACAAATAATTAAAACCAAACAACTCAGCTTTTATATCATCCTTTTGCTAATCAATTAAACAATTATCTAATTAAACAAGCAGTTAACATTAAAATAGAAATACAAAATCAGACGCCATCTGTAAGTTGAAGTAATATTTGTAGAGTCAATAGATGAGTATAAATGACTTGTCAGTGTACTAATTGCTTCACTTATAAAATGCATTACTATCAAAAAGTCAAAGTAAAATTCTAAATATGAAAACAAGAGTATGAATATATATGTATGTGCATGAAGAAGAATATATATATAAGAAATGAATATATATATATATATATATATATATATATATATATATAAAACAAAATATATTAGAAAAAAGTGCATATATGAAAAAATATATACATATATAAAAAATAGATGTATATATAAAAGAGTATGTAAAATATATGTAGAGGTGTATAAAAAGTTTCCACGTTAAAAAATAATGTTATAAATTGTTAAAGTGGAGAGATGTTTAACTCCAAGTGGTTAGTTTAATTACACATCTTGTCATACTTTCATAAAAAAGCTGATTAAAGAAGATACATCTTCTCTTAAGTAAACCAGTTGTTAAAAAACATTTACTTTAAATGAATACCAGGCTAGCCTTTAAAAAAATATTTAAGTAAGAAAAGGAAAGATATCCAATGATGTTATTGTTTACAAAAAACTCTCTGTGTAGAGCCATTTAAGAGTCAACATGAAAAACAGTACACATAAATTAAGAACAGAAATTCTCAGAAAAATGTAAAAGTGTGCAATTATCTTTCCAAGCTTCTCAGTTTAAGAAGGCATGATATGTTGCATTGGTCATTAAGGCCTGGTTCTAAAAATGCATCAGTCCTAATTTGCCAAGTTAATTCATGTTCTTCTAGGAGTAAACTTGAAGGACCCCTTCTGTTCTCAGATATAATTTGGTCTATTCCTATAAACTGAAATGAATGGTAAGGATAGGAAAGAATATGCTTAGCAAGAGCATTTTCAATTTTTAGTTTGGAAATTGTGTTTATGTGTTCATATATCCTATCACGCATTCTCCTTTCTGTTTTGCCTATGTAAAAACATGGGCAATTCATGCACAGAGCTCCATACACCACCATTCTTGAATTACAATCAAATCAAATGTTTTTTAACAACTGGTTTACTTAAGAGAAGATGTATCTTCTTTAACCAGCTTTTTTATGAAAGTATGACAAGATGTGTAATTAAACTAACCACTTGGAGTTAAACATCTCTCCACTTTAACAATTTAAAACATTATTTTTTAACGTGGAAACTTTTTATACACCTCTACATATATTTTACATACTCTTTTATATATACATCTATTTTTTTATATATGTATATATTTTTTCATATATGCACTTTTTCCTAATATATTTTTTATATATATATATATATATATATATATATATATATATATATATATATATATTCATTTCTTATATATATATTCTTCTTCATGCACATACATATATATTCATACTCTTGTTTTCATATTTAGAATTTTACTTTGACTTTTTGATAGTAATGCATTTTATAAGTGAAGCAATTAGTACACTGACAAGTCATTTATACTCATCTATTGACTCTACAAATATTACTTCAACTTACAGATGGCGTCTGATTTTGTATTTCTATTTTAATGTTAACTGCTTGTTTAATTAGATAACTGTTTAATTGATCAGCAAAAGGATGATATAAAAGCTGAGTTGTTTGGTTTTAATTATTTGTCTGAAGAAGTCATCCTATGAGGGATGACGAAAAGCGCTTAACAGAATAAACTCATTTGCAGTATTTTTCCTTGCCTGAGATTTTCGATATCTGTCCATATGTCCTGCATTTCATGGACACATGTGTCATCAACCTTGAACAAGCTTTTAGTGCATGTATAGCTGTTCCGTAGTTGTGGCTGTCACTTGTTTTGCGTCAATCGCAGCAGGGGTTGTGAATGGAGCAATTTTTGGAGTCCTACAATGGACACCAGTGTGCATGTGTAAAGTGTAGAACTTGCTGGACTGTCACCTTCTGGCCAGTGGTTTTGACTGCTGCTGTATGTTCCCTGTTCGCGGATGTCTGTTTGACTACCCATATTATCTATTACTTGGCATATTTATATCCATGTGTCATATATACGGGACGTAGGTCTGTTGTGTGTACATATATACATGTGAACCCCTCGTTTCATACCTTGCTTTGTTACTGTCTGTGGATTACCTGTGTACACACATCTATAACCATACCATACCTTTCCACTGTACAGGTTCTGGCAGAGTGTACGGATGGTTGGCCCTTTATCTTAGGTGTGTGTTACATTGACCTGTGTCTATCTGGCAATTTGCTGGCATTTCATGTGAGACTTACTTGATTCTATAGGGACTTGATTCTATAATTATGACGTGCTTCCACTGACTATGTATATTTCTTTGTCTTCTGGAATCTTTATGTCACCAGTCCTTTTTGGACACTTTCTATCGTTGTTCATTTTCGTTTACATATATGACTACTTTGGTATGTTGTGCCATTATTGTGTGTGGAGCATTTCTCCCCAGGCCTCTACTGACACTGGACATATATCCAGCTAGACTAGCCCGGTCGACAAATGTAAACCAACATAAAACTTACATAGTAGGTCGGGTTACAGATGCATACCCTTCGTAAATCCCTGCTACTAACACACCCGTTATTCTATCCACATTCTATGTTTGTCTTATCACACATCATGTGTTTCTCACTATTTGTACCAGTACTTTGCATGGCATTGTCCGGTTCCATACTTCCAGAGGCTGACAGTTTTGAGACATGTATAACTAATGAGGAGGACACAGCATTAAGTTACCCTGCTGTGAGCAGATCACACACGCACAGGCGCACTTGCATTTCCTCATTGTGGGTTACGTGCAGGCGCACATGCATATCCGTATTCTGGGTTACATATGTTTACTGAGTCTGTGTGCTTACGTGGCCTGTATTAGTTGTGACTGTTCCAGTAACATATCTCTGATCCGGTTAATGGACGTGTGCGGAACACATTCTCACCTTTACACATGTAACTGTCTTTGCGGCACAGATGCATTACTTACACGTTCACATTTATATGTTCTATAGTCATAATTCAAACGGGACTGCATTCACGTTGGCTGGTTGATGTGACCACTACACGTTTGCTGTTCTGTCTCATTTATATGCATACCCATGGTACATAGCTACATTAACATATTTCCCCCCCCCGCACTCACTTATGTCACAGGCATCCATTCTCCTGCTGGGAAAAGTGCGGTACTACATGTTACACATTCCCTATTCCCTACTGCTGTTGACCCAGGATGCATATGGCATGACCGCAGGGATATTCAGATCACAGGGGCTTATAGCCCCAACCCATACAGGTCTTTGATTGTCAGGGTGTTCCTGTGGTGCTCTGGGTTTGGTCTTGTCCGCCTAGTGTACAGAACTGCCATGACCATGTACGAATGTCAGACGAGGCACATGGGCACGGTTTGTCCATGTCTATTATACCATAACCCCCTCCATTATTCCTAACCGTGCACGCTGATTGGCCAGCGTGCCAGTTGTAGATCGGGTTGTGGTAATGGCACACGGTCCGGTCGCCCGGACCTATTTCCATTAGTATACCTCGGTATTTATAACCTGTCTCGCTATGTTACATGGGTTTAACATAGCATGACAGCTTTAACTGAGCCACAGAGATGTCCGTTGCTTACTTTGGGGCAGTCTCGCTCTGCTACACACATTTAACATAGCGGGACAGGTTGTACAACACAGCAACGGGGACATCGAGCTCTCCGTTGCTGTTTTGTATTGATTTGCTATGTTAACTGGGTTTTACATAGCAAGACAGTTTCGACATTAGCAATGGACATCTCGCGCAGTACGTCAGCACCGCCGTGGATGCCAGACATCTGCGGATGGGCTGCTGACAGGCATTATGCTGTGCCATTATGTCTGGGGATTAATAGTTTATTTTCCTAGATGATATGGCATAATAGAAATAACCCACGTCTGGGTGTGGGTACTGCTGTATTTACCCACGGTTGCCTTTGTTTGGTCCCTCGGGCTTCGCCCTCGGGACCGCACCACGTCTACCGTGGGTATATTCAGCATTACCCACACCCAGGCATGGGTTATTGCTATGATATTCATTCCATGTTTACAGACACGGGTGTTTGGACAACCAACAATAGCTTCTGCTATTGGCATACAATGCTGTGGGTGGTGCCGGCTATCATACATATGCCATGTTCTGTGTTTTTCCCATTCACACTTGTCTATCCCCTGTCCTCATTCATACGTGGATATTTATGTGGCACATGACTGGACTATGTATTACCTGCAGGTATGCTGTGTACAGTGCACATATGTGACGGTTGGTTACAGTGTATCTGTGTACTTACCTCTGTGATACTGGGGACTACCACACATCCTTCGCAGCATTACATGCGTATGTACATACTATTATTCGGTGGTCTGTGGAAGGTTGTCAGAGCACCGATTACATGTGTCCCTATTTGTGCACGCATCGTGTTGATCTTTGTCCGGCCTTCGTTGCTATCATGGGTTGGACGGTGGTGTTGGTGTGTGTTTGGGTTGTATTTATACTGCCGATACATCAGTGGGGGGTGGATTGGCACTTGTTCCTCTTTGCAGGGGGCCCCATTATGGACATTTGTGTCCTGCATCGACACTTGACATGTGCCATATGTCCTGTGATATTAACACAGTCGTGTATGTCTTCCTGCATTACTACTTGCGTGTTACAGGCATTTTGTATCTGGTACACATGACTATTATGTTGGATAGCTTAGGCTATTCGCATGCTATGACATAACCATTCATCCGGGCATATACGTGTTATTCTATCCTTTGCATTGGCCGTGGGTGTTTTGCCATACGGAACCACACATATCTACGAGTGATGTCCCACCTTGACAATCTGTGCATGTGGCAACCCTGCTGGGGTGACCTGCTTGGTGGACAGCTGTTCCGCCCTGTGTATTGTGTTTGACATGTCTGCATAGCTAATCATCGGTACAGTGGCTGCACATACTGCTTTGTCCAGATGTGTACAGTTATGGACACCGTGGTGTGTGAACACCTATAGGGTTTTGACAGGTCCGTAACCACACGCAGGATGTACACATTCTGCCAACACATTCACATGCAGCCATTGGGATATCAGTACCTGGGATGGGATATTGACACGTGGGGTACATATTTGCATGCCTGTCACTGCCTAGGACAATACTTCCTACTACATATGGGGTATACCCGCTGTGTGTAGGTGTGCAGCTGCGCAAGGCTACTAGCTGGATTGGGTGGACATTTGGACATGGGTGCGGGTTACGTGCTATGACGGGTTTGTTGTGTATTACATTTGCATGCATGGGTTCTGCTTCTGGATATTCCGATTCGGCATATGCCATCCTATGTGTATGTGACGGTTACGTTGCTGTGTCTAGCACATTGTACTATACACATGTTTGTCTGTGTTTGGGATATCTAGTTTCTTTCTGGCTGTTATATGGCCACGACTGCCCAGCTGTGTACTCTCACTACCACTGTGGGACTGCTGGTGACCATGCCCATGGGGCTAGTCGTGTGTAGTTGCGGTGTGCTGACATGATGCAGTACACCTCCACTGGGTATGCCTGCTGACAGTGCATTGCGTGACGGACACGGTATTCCGAGTATCCTTTGTTCCGTGGACGGGAACATTTTGTACTTCGTGGATTTATGTTTTGTTCTCCATTTTGTGTGGATGGGTACTATGTTGCATACTCTGCATACGTTTCATTATCCACGGACACTGGTTGGTGTGGTTAGTATTGCAGGCAGCCTGTGAGAGTCAGCACTTTAGGTTGCTCATCGCCTGCCAGCTTGGCCACGCCTACGGGCGCATCCTACTTGGGCTCCCTGGACTCGCGCACGTGCCCTATGCACGTGGTTGTGGTTGCAGCGCACACTCATTACTATGCATGTGGCGCTGCTACACCAGTTATACGCTGCACGGCCGGCGCAAGCCTTATGCCGGCCTTGCGCTGAGCTTCATGAATCCGGGGGTATCAGTATACAAACAGAAATAGAAAGAGATCAGAATAAGTAAATATGTATATAGTTAAAGAATTAAAATATAGCAACAAGGGTGGATGGTTAGCATAGTGATTAAGGTGTTCACCTTATAGGCACAATGTGCAGGGATTGATCCTCACATGGAAAAGTTGGTTTGGCTTAACATTACCTATAATGTTAGTTTGGTTATACTAATTTATAAACTTATGATCCTATAACAACTTTGCACATAGTAAATAAAATAGAATAAACTTATCTGACCTATAAATTAATAAATATGAAAAGAACAACTGACTTTCTCTCTATAGTAGACCAGGGAGATAATGTGAGGTACAGGGAAATATTATTGTAGAGATATTCAGTTTGTTCAACTTATAAGAAAGATTCTGAAGACCTGTTTAACTTTTCTTATTCATAATAACACACTGACAAGCTTTTTTAAGATGATGCATACTAAAAATATGAGGCACATTAATATGAATCAGAAATATGAGCTAAGAGTTGTCAGTCTAACTGAAAGTTTGAGAGGTAGTTTATTTGTCTTTTTCAACAAACTAGGAATATGTTATTCCAGGATAGAATGCTTTAAGGTTATATCATGAGGCAATTTTTATTTGTTTTAAAAGTTTTGTCTATAGCAGAAGATGTCATATTGTTATATATAAATGATATAATAAGTTCTGTACATAAATGTGATTTCATTAGACCTGTGTTTTTTCTCTCTTATATAAATGTCTGATTTTAAATGCATATCTATTAATATTTATGGACTGAATAATTCAGTAAAGAGGGGGAGTCTGTTCAAATACATGCAATTACATAAAGCTCAAATAGTATTTCTACAGGAAACACATTTATTTAATAAAGATGCAAATAAACTTTCATTATTATTTGGTTTTAGCAGGTTCTGGCTTTTTAGCTAAAAGAATGTCACCATCATTTTATGGAAGAACTCACCAGTAATGCCTAAATGAGAGATACCGATGTTGATAAAAATTGTATGCTAAGCATTCTTATAATTGAGTGGAACAGAAAACTATATACATTGGTGAACTCTTATTAGATTCCAGGGGTTGTGGCTGGTGATTTTAATTGTATTTTATTAGACAAAGATCCCACTGCAGATTGAAAGCTGAGAAACACATCTTCAGCCAAACTTTAAAAAAAATGTAAATCTAATGAATTTAAAGGATATATATGAGCCAAGGAAAACAACTCACTGCAATTTACCAATTATTCATATATATTGATAAACATTTTGTCTCAAAGAATCTGTTATTACGTATCAGAGAAGTTTTAATAGTTTCATGCCCATTATCAGGCCATAATGCTATAATCTTTAATATTATTTTAAAAACTGACAATTTAATACATCACTGGAGATTACCAGCAAACATTATTAAAATAAAAGGATTCAAGGATTGTGTGTTAAAATGATCAAACATTTCCTACAAATAGTGGGAACTTGCTATACCAAATAATTCTTTGAAAAATGTTCTCCTTGAGCAAGTCTTGTAGAATAAAAAATGTTCTCCTTGAGCAAGTCTTGTAGAATAAAAACACAGCTTTATTACGAAATGCAGCAGGTAAGTACTTTCATGGGACTACCTCCCACTTCATCAGACCATTACAATAGCTATACTATCCACTTATTTATAAGGCAAGTTAAATTGGTGATACCAATTAAATAGTAATTACCCATTCATTTTCAGGAGATATTCATCTCTACTTAAATCACTTGCATTGTTTCTATTCAAACATTACTAATATAAAAACACATATACAAGTATATACAAAATATAAAATACATACATAAAAATGATAAAATGAATCCTTTAACTGTTTCCCATCATACTTCAATTTCATCCTAAATATGCACCATTCTGTTATAAACTTCATAACTTTGATTTAACATACATGGTTAATACGACTGCTAACATGATTCTTATTCATACTGGGTCTCATTGACGTAGAGACCTGTTCTTTAGTATTGGCTTTAATGGTATCCTGTCATTTAGTCCCTTACCTCTGTTGCCTCTTAACCTGACTATCCACCTTACTTCTGATGTTTCTGTTTTGTTGATTATATCTCCCCCTCTATCATTTTCACTAACTACTTCAATGGCCATAAATCTAAAATTATGTGTGGAACCCATTTTCAACACGTTTGGCCAAAGCATTAGTTTTATCTAAGTTCCTGATGCTTAGTAAATGCTCTCTTATCCTTGTTTTAAATTCCCTATTCATCTTACCTATATAGTAAGATGAACACACACATTACAGATAGCTAAATATACTATATTTTGAGTACTGAAAGTGGCCGTAACTTTAAATGTAAACTCTATTCCTGTATCAGAGTGTTCAAATTTATTACTATGATCTATCCATTTACATTGGTTACACTTACCACATGGTATTGTTCGTACATGTTCTTATTTTTCTTTTGCTTTCTTCTCTGTACTAGCATAACAAAGGTGTCTTTCTAGTGACTTCTTATTTCTATAGCAAAATACTGGTTCTTCTCCAACCAACTCTCTTATATGCGGGTCACTTGTAAGTACAGGCCAGTGTTTCCTCACAATATCTTTCATAATCCTAACATCAGACATATAATCCATGGCTATTTTAAATTTATCTGAGTGGGATATATCTATTTTTCTCATCATCCGACTCTCTCCTTGTGAGAAATAAGGTTTGCCCTTTGTGGGTTTAAAAGTCTTAACGTCTGTGATTACTTCTTGTATTTCATTGTGATTATAACCTCTTTTTAAGAATTTTCCACTCAAATCTTCTATCTCATTTTCAAATATTGTCTCTTCTACTGTTAATCTTGAAATTCTTAATGCTTGCCCCTTCATAACATTTTTAAAAATGTGTTGGGGGTGCATACTCCCTCTATGTATATATGTATTCTTGTAGCACTCCTTTCTATATACTTGGGTTGAGAAACTCCCTTGTGGCTCCCTGTTCACCATTACATCAAGGAAGGTGATGTTACTTTCTGATTGACTCATCTCAAATTTTATAAAGGTAGTGCTCTCATTCAAGCTCTTGTGGAAACACATTAGCTCTGGCTCTGTACCCTGCCATAACAAAAAGAGGTAATCTATAAAGCGTCTATAGAATTTAACTTGTTGCCACTTCTCAAATACTATCCACTTCCTTTCCCAGTTAGCCATTACTATGTTTGCGTAACTATTTGCACTTGAAGTGCCCATGGCTACACCTTCTTTTTGTCTATAGGACTTATTACTGAAAATCATGATGTTGTTCTCTAGTACTTGTTCCATTAATAAGCATATAAGTTCTACTCTACTAGCTGTGTATGTTCCATCTAACCTTAGGTATTCAGTAACATCTCTACACCCATGTCATTAGGGATAGAGGTGAATAGGGAGTTGACATCCAATGTTACCATTAACAGTGTTTCACTGGTCCTTGAAAAAACTTCAGTGCATCTAAATAACTCAGTTAAGAATTGCTTGGCATCTGTTAGAATCACTTCATTTTTATTAACTATAGGCCTTAACATTTTTTCTATATAAATAGATATGGGTTCCTTTATCCATCCCCTCCCTGAGACAATGGGTCTTGGGGGGGATGTATTGGATCCTTGTGGATTTTCGGAGTACCTTGTATTATAGGAATTAATGGCTTCTCTACCAAAAAATAGTCATATTGTTCTTTGGTAATTCGTTGCTCTAATAAACAATCATATAAAAGTGTTTGAAATCCATACTTAACATTTTCTACTTGAACAGCAGTAACAAGTTCATAAACATTTTTCATTTTTCAATAAACTCAACATCTGTGAGTCATAATACTTTGTCAGCTGCTCTTATCACTATGGATGTATCATTCTTTAACAATTGTAATGCCTTATTTTCCTCTCTAGATAAATTATATCTCTTACGTTTACTCTTATTCACATATTTTTCATATAGTTCATGCTCACATAAACTATTGAAAACTTCTACAACTGGGATATTTGGAGGAATATATGTACTGTTTTTTTTTTTCAAAACAGATTTGTCATGCACACTTTCATTACCAAACAACAATTTCAGTTTGAAATTTCTTGTAAATTTCTTAATGTCCAAAATATTGTTAGTTACCTCTGTCCTCTGGGTGGGAACAAAAGATAAACCCTTCCCCAACAGTTCCTTTTCATGAACTGTCAATATTCTGGACGAAATGTTCCATACCAGTGTATCCACTTCCATTAGTTCTGCCATTGGCGCTTCGCATTGCGGGTTTCTGATCAATCCTGGAAACCTTTCCTCTTCACTCGGCCCCTGCTCTGTGATCTCCCTCTCTCGTGACCTAATCTCCCTGATGCTAACTTGATCAGTAAAATTGGCAATTCTGGTGTTTCTATTAAAAAATTACTTTCTGGTAGACTTTGAATGTGTTGCTTACCAGAAGTGCTCATAGGTTTGTCTGATAGCTGGCTGTTATCTGTATTCACTTGTTTAGAAGTGCCTTCACTCGATTGAGTAGCATGAATTATAGCTGGTCCACCTCAAACTGTTTTTTAGTTTTCGGTCTCGCCCCTGTAGCTACTTCATGCACTCTTCCTTCTCCTCTCAGTTGCTCTTTATTTAAGGTAGTATCATCACGTTCAGAGTTCCCTTCAACATATCTCGGCCAAACAAACACATGGCCCACCTTAAAATTGTTTCTGTCCCTTTCTAATTTGCTGAGTTTCTGCCTCACTAATCGTTTTTCAAACAGTGAGATAGAATCAACTACAATTTTAAGTTTTTCATGCACAATGTCCCTAGGATAACTTTGATACAAGTTAAGTTGTTGTTCAGTAATTTTTTCCATCAACAAGCTCTCTTCTTTATCCGCATTATCAATATGAAGGCGGATATAGTTAAACCTTAGTTCAAGGTTTAGTTGCTGCTATTTGAGTAATAAATCAGGCTGCTGTCCACCTTGGTTCGGCATCTTTATCACTCTTAACCCTAGTGGTATCACTTTATATTTAAGACATGCTTCCAGATGGTGTAGCTCTGCTTGTACCCTTTTAATTTTATATAAATTGTCCTCCACTTGATGTATTTCCCTCATAAAGACAGGGAAATCAATATCAACATCTACCAAGGTGCTGGTATTATCAGCATTTACTCTATTAAACAGTGGATTAGCCTTACGTTTGGCAAAACTTATAAAGTCTCTCTGGATGCTTTCAACATTCATATTACTCACTGTAGATGTCCCTTCCAAGCTGTTGGTGTTCACCGCTCCAGCTTCACTTGTTCCTGCCAGCGTCTCCAGTTGTTGGTAGCAAAATATAAATTCACTCACAAGAACCAAGAAACAAACTGGAAAAATGTTAACCCAGAAAAAAGTCCTCAAACAATCAAGTGCACACAAAAGTCCTGGGAACATATACCAAGAGGAAACTTACTATACCAAATAATTATTTGAAAAATGTTCTCCTTGAGCAAGTCTTGTAGAATAAAAATGTTCTCCTTGAGCAAGTCTTGTAGAATAAAAACACAGCTTTATTACGAAATGCAGTAGGAAAGCGCTTTCATGGGACTACCTCCCACTTCATCAGGCCATTAGAATAGCAGTACTATCCACTTATTTATAAGGCAAGTTAAATTGGTGATACCAATTAAGTAGTAATTACCCATTCATTTTAAAGAGATATTCATCTCTACTAAAATCACTTGCATTGTTTCTATTCTATAGTGGATAGTATTTGAGAAGTGGCAACAAGTTAAATTCTATAGACGCTTTATAGATTACCTCTTTTTGTTATGGCAGGGTACAGAGCCAGAGCTAATGTGTTTCCACAAGTGCTTGAATGAGAGCGCTACCTTTTTAAAATTTGAGATGAGTCATTCAGAAAGTAACATCAGCTTCCTTGATGTAATGGTGAACAGGGACCCACAAGCGAGTTTCTCAACCCAAGTATATAGAAAGGAGTGCTACAAGAATACATATATACATAGAGGGAGTATGCACCCCCAACATACTTTTAAAAATGTTATGAAGGGGCAAGCATTAAGAATTTCAAGATTAACAGCAGAAGAGACAATATTTGAAAATGAGATAGAAGATTTGAGTGGGAAATTCTTAAAAAGAGGTTATAATTACAATGAAATACAAGAAGTAATGACAGAAGTTAAGACCTTGAGGCCCGTAAAGGGCAAACTTTATTTCTCACATGGAGAGAGTCAGATGAGAAAAATAGATATATCCCACTCAGATAAATTTAAAATAGCCATGGATTATATGTCTGATGTTAGGATTATGAAAGATATTGTGAGGAAACACTGGCCTGTACTTACAAGTGACCCGCATATAAGAGAGTTGGTTGGAGAAGAACCAGTATTTTGCTATAGAAATAAGAAGTCACTAGAAAGACACCTTTGTTATGCTAGTACAGAGAAGAAAGCAAAAGAAAAAGAAGAACATGTACGAACAATACCATGTGGTAAGTGTAACCAATGTAAATGGATAGATCATAGTAATAAATTTGAACACTCTGATACAGGAATAGAGTTTACATTTAAAGTTACGGCCACTTGCAGTGCTCAAAATATAGTATATTTAGCTATCTGTAATGTGTGTGTTCATCTTACTATATAGGTAAGATGAATAGGGAATTTAAAACAAGGATAAGAGAGCATTTACTAAGCATCAGGAACTTAGATAAAACTAATGCTTTGGCCAAACGTGTTGAAAATGGGTTCCACACATAATTTTAGATTTATGGCCATTGAAGTAGTTAGTGAAAATGATAGAGGGGTGATATAACCAACAAAACAGAATCATCAGAAGTAAGGTGGATAGTCAGGTTAAGAGGCAACAGAGGTAAGGGACTAAATGACAGGATACCATTAAAGCCAATACTAAAGAACAGGTCTCTATGTTAATGAGACCCAGTATGAATAGGAATCATGTTAGCAGTAGTATTAACCATGCAAGTTAAATCAAAGCTATGAAGTTTATAACAGAATGGTGCATATTTAGGATGAAATTGAGTATGATGGGAAACAGTTAAAGGATTCATTTTATCATTTTTATGTATGTATTTTATATTTTGTATATACTTGTATATGTGTTTTTATATTAGTAATGTTTGAATAGAAACAATGCAAGTGATTTAAGTAGAGATGAATATCTCCTGAAAATGAATGGGTAATTACTATTTAATTGGTATCACCAATTTAACTTGCCTTATAAATAAGTGAATAGTACTGCTATTGTAATGGTCTGATGAAGTGGGAGGTAGTCCCATGAAAGTACTTACCTGCTGCATTTCGTAATAAAGCTGTGTTTTTATTCTACAAGACTTGCTCAAGGAGAATTTTTTTTATTTTACAAGACTTGCTCAAGGAGAACATTTTTCAAATAATTATTTGGTATAGCAAGTTTCCACTTGGTATATGTTCCCAGGACTTTTGTGTGCACTTGATTGTTTGAGGACTTTTTTCTGGGTTAACATTTTTCCAGTTTGTTTCTTGGTTCTTGTGAGTGGATTTCCTAGAAATAAGCATGAATGGTGAAGTATCTGACAATGTCTTGTGGGATTCACTAAAGGCTTACTTAAATGGAGGAGTTGCAAGCTGGTATATTAGGAAAACAAGAGAATGGGACAAAGAACTGAATACACTACAGGCCAAAATAGACAAACTAAAATTAAATGTAAAACCAAATGAGATGATCAGTCAGTCTCAACTTAAAATCTTAAATACAAAATATGTTGAAATTCTAAACCATAAAGTTTCAATAAACCTGGGAAAAACTTAAACTTCAATGTCATTCAGTAAACCCTTTAAGCTTGCATAAACTTGCTCTTAGATCAAAGAAAATGAATAAACTTAGTCATAGCAAAAAGATTAAAACATATATAAACAATAAAAAAGAAAGAAGAACAGATACTAAAGGTATTCTTGGAGGCTTTAAAATATTTTATGAAAATATAAATAATAATACAAATAACATAGACAATGATGATATAGTTGAGCATTTTCTAGGGGAAAATATAAATAATAGAATAACATGTGAACAAATAAAAAAAATTGATAGACCATTCACTTTAACAGAAATAAAAGATCAAATAAAAAAGTTAAAACATAATAAGGTGCTGGGCTTAAATGGCCTTATACCAGGACTATATAAATACTACAGGATGATGCATTTAAAATATTAGATAAGGTCTATAAAGAAAACAAAACAAAAAAAAAAAAAACAATTGCTGACGTCCCCCATCATTGAAATATTCTCTTATATTACCTATTTTAAAATAAGATAAGGATCCTACAAAGTGCTCATCATACAGACACATTTTCCTTTTGAATGTGGATCATAAGATGTTCATGTCCATTTTAGCTAACAGAATTACTCTACTTATACCTAAACTAATTAACAATGATCAAACTGGGTGTATTTTAATAAAGTACAGGATAATATAATAAGAATATATATATTAATAGACTATGCAAATAGAAATAAAAAGAACTTTCTATCATTAGTCTTGATTTAGATAAGGCTTTTTATTCAGTAAATTGGTTGCACCTGTTTAAACACTTAAATTGTATAATTTCTCACCTGAGCTAATTGCAACAATTTCTAAGTTATACAATATCTCTTGTGCTTATGTTTAAACAGGTTATTTTTCTCTAATTCCTTTACATTACAAAAAGGTACAAAACAAGGCTGTCCATTACCACCTTTACTTTATGCATTAGCTATATAACCCTTTGCTAATAGTACTCGGTCCAATAAGAACATTATTGGTATCAAAATAAAAGAAGATTCCAAACTAAAAATTCAGCTCTTTGTTGCTGATATTTTACTAATATTAGGAAATACAGAGAATTCATTAGAACATATAATTAGTTCAATGAGTCAGTTTGAAGAAATCTCAAACTTAAGATTTAATCATAATAAAACAAATACATAATTAATAATATTAAACAATTAATTCAAAAATATTCTACCTTCAATTGGAATAGCAATCAAATTAAATACCTAGGTATAACCATTATGTGAATTGCATACTATAAAGATGATAATGTCTAGTATTACACATTCATATAATATTGGCTTAAAGTTAAAGACTTGCTTGAAAAATATTAATCATTGTTGGAATTTATAACTTTGATATATTGATCACCTGTGGACCTATATAAATAGTTATTTGTTTGTTTTATAATTGATTTATTTATTGTATTAAAACCAAATAAAAAAAATTACAAAAATAAGAAAAATAGAGTCATATTACTGTGATGATACACATTATGTGTGACCTGCTACCATTCCTGACAACCTGCTACCTCAGCTAGCCATTTATTTGAAGAATATTTTCTATAAATAACTATTTTACTGTACTTGTTAACAAAGTAGTTTCTATAAATGTCTTTTTACTGTACTTTTTCCCCAGGTAAATTCACTTTTACGTGCACTGTCTGGTTAAGTAACTTATTCAGTCACACAATAGGCAGGCAACTGGAGGTGGAAAGAATCAAACCCTGTACCAATGCTTAAAAAAGGTACCTAATTAAGAGGTTAGAGCCTTAATCCTCTTCACTAATTGACAGACCTTTGCTGACCTCTTCATTTTCTGATAAATCATTGAAGGTTAAATATTACTGAGGCTTATACTCAGTCAATAGTGCCAGTAATTAGTCTCATAGCTGTTTTTGTTCAAAAAATGAATGCCTATGCAACATGTATTGTTCTGTTAACATTTTAAGTAATTTACAGTTGTCCAGCACTTAACACTCCAAGATGTTGTCATACATCTGCCTGTAGTCATAAGCACAGGGAATGAAACCTTTCCATTCCATTTGCCTACTGTGTAACTTTGAGCTAGGTACTTAAACCGACAGTGCTCCCAGCTTATCCCTGAAAAGGAAAATGTTGTCCAGTGGGTTTATATGATTAAAACATGCATAAAGTAACAGTAATTAATATTTGTCCCTCCATTATTTTTAGCTTTTTCCAGGATTCTTGAGCAAAAGAATTGTGGGGTATTTTGGTCTGTCCCTTTTAAAATGTGTGGCTTTCTGGCAAACTGTTGCAGAGTGAGGTAACTAAATAATGACATGCAAATGAATTTCAGACTTTTGTCTCATTCATTAAATGCTTCAAAATACAAAGCTTGTTGTTCTACCAACTTTTAAAATATATAACAGAAGTATTTAAAATCTGTTCCTGATTTTTTTATTTTTGTTTCTGATTCTTTAGCTAAGTAGTTAAGAAAGTGGAGGGCAGTTGAACTATATGGTTCTGATAACAGTGAGCTGAGATGAATGTCTGGGCCATTATTTCAGAGTTTATTCAGTCACTTGATCTCAGTCAGATATCGGAGGCATACAGTCATACAAGTGTCCGTAACTGATGAATGTATATGTGTGTGTGCGTGTGTGTGTGTGTGTGTGTGTGTGTGTGTGTGTGTGTGTGTGCATGTGCATATGCATGTGTGCATGCAGGGGTTATAATTCTCAGCTGTCCCTGAATTTTCCCCTTATATTTGTGTTCCTTTCTGCAAAACATTTGTGGCTTTCTGGTACAAAAGTGTTGACTACAGTCTCCAAATATTGACAAATATGTGAGTTTTCAGATTTCATACACTCCAGCAGATGTTTTCTAATGCAAATCCTGCTCTGCTAGCAACTTGCTAAGTATACAAGACCAAAAGCTAATATATTTTACTGATTTTGGGTGTTTCTTTCTGATTCTTGAGCTAAGAGGATGGGAGGGCATGGTGGTACAATGGATTGCACTATATGTTTCTTGAAGCAGCAAGATGAAATACACCACTCAGTCATTATGTATGCATTTGTTCTTTTGTTTGATTTCAAGCAAGCAAGCATTTTGTGATTGATGTTTGCATATGAGTGTGCATGTGTGTGTGTGTGTGTGTGTGTGTGTGTGTGTGTGTGTGTGTGTGTGTGTGTGCGCGTGCATGTGTGCATGCTTGGCTCCTGCATCCCAGAATAGTTATAGTGTAAACAGGAGCATCATCATATGAGTTATATTTAGGGTATGATCACTGGTTTCCTTGTTTTTTTGAATGATAAAAAAACAGGTGTATATTGCTGCCCAAAGGTCCAAACCCAGAAAGCAAAAGGCAAAAGATAATCAAAACAAAAAACAAGGCAGGACCACCAGGCTCATAAAATCAAACTTGATTTATTGAACAAAGAACAGGATGAGCGCTTTCACGTGTGTGACACGCTTCTTCAGATCTCAAAAAACAAACCATCCATCCAGATTTAAATAACAACAAATGCCCCACCCTTTCAATTAAAATCAATGGAGTAAATATGCATCATAAAGTAAAGCAATTAAGCTGCAATGATAAAACAAGTCAAATACTTAAAGCTACAGGCTCTTATACAACTGAAAATACCTAAGATACAAAATACAAGGACTACAGTTAATATAAAACAATCTAACTATAACATCGCAAAAACAGACAAAAGTTCCTAAATAGCACAATAAACTACATATACAATAGCATGGTCAAATAAAAAGAAAAAGAAAATAATAAAAAAAAATAATAATAAAAATAGATCACGCTCATCATTCCAACACACCACCACATGGAAATGTAGGTGCAAAATGTAGATAGAACGTATCATCATATGATAATAAAGATATATGTGTAATTCTATATAGATTATAAACCTAAAAGTATGTTTATTTCAAGGGTCTATCCTCCAGCGCTGGTTTTAGACTTAGATAATTATTCAACCCAGGAAAAATGTGCGCACGTAGCCTAAGGATCTGTTTCAATTCCACCATCTCAAACTGGTTATTCAAATTCCTCCCTCTCTCATTCAATGCCACTGTCTGTAAAACCATAAAGTTAAAGAAATGTGTACTGAACTGTGTTACATGTTTGGCTAAGGCATTCTGTTGGTTCAAATTTCTGATATCATAGAGATGATTATATACCCTATCTCTTAGCCTCCTAGAGGTCTTACCCACATAAAAGCACTCACAGCAACAACAGTAAGCAAGATACACTAAATTAACACTATTACAAGTGGCAGTGAACCTAGGAGTAAACTTGTAGTCCAAATGAGGATGTTGGAAAAACTGGATAGTTGTAATAGCTGAACACATACTACAGTGTCCACATGAAAAGGTCTGAAAATTCAGACCTCTAGGCGTGGCACTTAAATTATTAATAATGCCTCGGACTGTGTCTTTGCATAAAAGTTGTTTCAGATTCATGCTGTTCCTAAAATCAAAAAGGGGAGGTCTTCCCAACCAACTCAATGGTGACAGGATCTATCATGAGTATGTGCCAATTTTAATTCACAATTTCCCTTATGTAAGAAAAATCATTTGCATATGTTGTCATAAAACACACCTTATCACCCTTATTGTAAAATCCTTTGCCTTTCCTTGAGACTGTATCTAAACCCAACACCTCATTTCTAACCGCAGCTAGTATGGATCCATTATACCCCCTATCCAGGAACAGCTGGTCTAAGTTATCAAACTGTGCCAACAAATCACTTGTTTTTTTACAAATCCTTCTTAACCTGCAGTATTGTCCTTTAACAATATTAGGAAAAATAGCTTTAGGATGCATACTACCAAAATCCAGCAAGGCATTTTTCCAACAGGGCTTACGATATAAGCCCGTAGTTAAAACACCAGAAGGATCCTGGAGAATCGTAATATCCAAGAAATCAATGCCAAAATTGGACGAAGACATAGCAAACTCCAAAAAACTTGTAGTGGAATTTAGATAAGTAATGAAACCTTACAAATCATGAAAAGTGCCAGTCCATATAAATAAAATATCATCCACAAAATGCCTGTAAAGGCGAACATGTGGAAAATCACAGCAATTACGTAGATGCTTCCTCTCCCAATAGTACATGACAAGGTTGGCGTACAAATTAGCACATGGGGTGCCCATAGCGACACCGCATTGCTGTAAGTACAGATGACCACCAAACATAAAAATGTTATTACTAAGCACTATGTCCAAAAGTGTTGTAACCAACATAATATCATCATTCATCAATACCTTCAGCTCATTAAGAATCTCTCTAATGGCTTCTAGTCCAAATTAATTCAGTATTGAGGTGAAAAGATTTTTCACATCTAGCATCACTAGAATAAAGTCAGGAAGTAAGGATTCTGTATTATAGGCATCAATATCATGCAACAATTGGATAGTATCCTTCAGTATTGTAAGTATACCTCTCACTATAGGATCTACATTGCGTTCAATGAATATGGATATGGTTTCAGTTACCCATCCTCCTCCAGACACAATAGGCCTCATTGTAGGTGGATGTATGGACTTGTGCACTTTAGGTAAACCTTTTATGGATGGAACAAGAGGATGTTCAACACAAAGGTAGCAGTACAAATCATGGTCAATCTGTCTACACATTAAAAGATCATATAGGTTGTCCCATACACCTCTGATGGTTCTCATTAGATACAAAGTATCAACCACTCTATAAGTATCAGCATCTTGCAACATATTAGACATAGCATTCATATACCCTGCACAATTCAAAAGGACAATACCCCCACCCTTATCTGCAGGTCGGATAACCAATTCCTTGTTATTCTGTAGGGAGTGTGAAGCCTCTCGTTGACTAGACTCAAGGTTAAAGTAGGAACATTTTCTTATGCTCTTATCAAAAAACAGACTATAAAAATCATGTTCACAAGATTTAACAAAACAGTCAACGTGAGCTGGTAAAACAGGAGAAAATGAGCTCTTTCTTTTTAACGTATAGCAATGTTCAAGGTCTCTGGAGTCATTGTTCCCATATAGCAACTTCAGGGCAATATTGCGCCCAAACAATCTGAGGTCAATAAGCAGAACAGTTAAATCAGTACCTGTAGAAGGAATAAAGGAGAGGCCTTTATTCAGTAGTGAGGATTCCACTAGTGTAAGACTGTGGTTAGATAAGTTAAAAACAAGCTCATTCAATGCCTGGCACATCGACCCACATTTCTGCCTTCTCCAGAGTACTTCCTCTTCTGACGGCCCTAACTGTTTGACCTCACTCGTGTCTTCATGGGTAGTGGCAAAAAATGATCCATATCCAGGGAGGGCACTATTTTCGGTCTAGCCCCCAGCTCCATTGCAGTGCTATGAAGCCCTTGTTGATTCTGAGGCAGCATCTGCCCTGAAGTCAGGGATGACGATGGCTCTACTCATTCAACTGGAATGGTATAAGTAGGAGCACTAGCAGGAGTTCCATTAAACACTGCTCCTTCATTGAGACAAATCTGTGAAGTGTTGTTATAATCAATCACAGCTAAAGCATGCCTTGTCGAATTTGTGAAGCTGGTAGCTTCACTATTGTTAGTATTAACTCTTGGCCATACAAAGACATTCCCCTGGCTGAAGTCTTTAAAGTCACGTAAAATCTTGCACTGTTTAGTATGCTGAAGTTTACTACTGTAAGATGAGACATTCATGTACAAATTCGCCAACATGTCACTATACACCTCATCTTTAAATCAACAGGGCAAGTCTCTATTCAGAGCCTCTACCTTGTCAACCAAATCTTTTTCAATAGGATTGAAATATTCAATCAAAAGTGCCATGTATTGAAAACCCAGATCTATATTCAATCTCTGCCACTTTTTCAACAAATCTGGGTAAACCTCACCATAAGTTGGTATGCATAATACCCTCATTCCCCGTGGAATGATACGATAATGCATGCATGCTTCAAAGTGCCAGCGTTGCCATGTCAACCTCTACACCAAATGAACTCGGGCTAGAAGCCATTAGAGAGATTCTTAATGAGCTGAAGGTATTGATGAATGATGATATTATGTTGGTTACTATACTTTTGGACATAGTGCTTAGTAATAACATTTTTATGTTTGATGGTCATCTGTACTTACAGCAATGGGGTGTTGCTATGGGCACCCCATGTGCTAATTCATACGCCAACCTTGTCATGTACTATTGGGAGAGGAAGCATCTGTTTAATTGCTGTGATTTTCCATATGTTCGCCTTTACAGGCATTTTGTGGATGATATTTTATTTATATGGACTGGAATTTTTCATGATTTGCAAGGTTTCATTACTTATCTAAATTCCACTTCAAGTTTTTTTGGAGTTTACTATGTCTTCATCCAATTTTAGCATTGATTTCTTGGATATTATGATTCTCCAGGATCCTTCTGGTGTTTTAACTACGGGCTTATATCGTAAGCCCTGTTGGAAAAATGCCTTGCTGGATTTTGGTAGTATGCATCCTAGAGCTATTTTTCCTAATATTGTGAAAGGACAATACTGTAGGTTAAGAAGTATTTGCAGGAAACCAAGTGATTTGTTGGCACAGTTTGATAACTTAGACCAGCTGTTCCTGGATAGGGGGTATAATGGATCCATACTAGCTGAGGTTAGCAATGAGGTGTTGGGTTTAGATACATTCTCAAGGAAAGGCAAATGATTTTACAATAAGGGTGATAAGGTGTGTTTTATGACAACATATGCAAATGATTTTGCTTACATAAGGGAAATTGTGAAATGAAATTGGCACATACTCATGATAGATCCTGCCACCATTGAGTTGGTTGGGAAGACCCCCTTTTTTGTTTTCAGGAACAGCTTGAATCTGAAATGGCTTTTATGCAAAAACACAGTCCGAGGCATTATTAATAATTTAAGTACCACGCCTAGACGTCTGAATTTTGGGACCTTTTCATGTGAACACTGTAGTATGTGTCCAGCTATTACAACTATCCAGTTTTTCCAACATCCTCGTTTGGACTGCAAGTTTACTCCTAGGCTCACTGCCACTTGTAATAGTGTTAATTTAGTGTATCTTGCATACTGTGGTTGCTGTGACTGCTTTTATGTGAGTAAGACCTCTAGAAGACTAAGAGATAGGGTTTATAATCATTTCTATGATATCAGAAATTTGAACCAACATAATGCCTTAGCCAAACATGTAACACAGTTCAGTACACATTTCTTTAACTTTATGGTTTTACAGTGGCATTGAATGAGAGAGGGGGAGGGAAGTTGAATAACCAGCTTGAGATGGCGGAATTGAAATGGATCCTTAGGCTATGTGCACACATTTTTCCTGGGCTGAATAATTATCTAAGTGTAAAACCAGCACTGGAGGCTAGACTCTTGAAATAAACATACTTTTAGGTTTATACTCTATATAGAATTACACATATATCTTTATTATCTTATGATGATACGTTCTATCTACATTTTGCACCTACATTTCTATGTGGTAGTGTGTTGGAATGATGAGTGTGATCTAATTTTATTTATTTTTTTTTATTATTTAAATTTTCTTTTTCGTTTTATTTGACCATGCTATTGTATATGCAGTTTATTGTACTATTTATGAACTTTTGTTTGTTTTTGCGATGCTATAGTTAGATTTTTTTATATTAACTGTAGTCCTTGTATTTTGTATCTTAGGTATTTTCAGTTGTATAAGAGCCTGTAGCTTTAAGTCTTTCGCTTGTTTCATCATTGCAGCTTAATTGCTTTACTTTATGATGCATATTTACTCCATTGATTTTAATTGAAAGGGTGGGACACTTGTTATTTAAATCTGGATGGATGGTTTGTTTTTTGAGATCTGAAGAAGTGTGTTACACACGTGAAAGCGCTCATCCTGTTCTTTGCTCAATAAATCAAGTTGGATTTTATGAGCCTGGTGGTCCTGCCTTGTTTTTTGTTTTGATTATTTTTTGAATGATGACAGTGTGTTTATTATTTAGCTGTGAACAAATTAGACAGCATTAGGTTTATGAGTTTAAAGGAAAACTCAACCCTAGAACTAAAAAATGTGTTTTTTTCGTTCTGTCTTTGTTTTCTTACCTATTTTAGCACCTCAAAATCACTCTAAGTGCTTTATTTGTAATTTTAGCCTGTTTTCCACAACATGGCTATGAATGGGGCTTGATGTATTGACATAATCTTGTTCTCCCTCAACCCTTTCTCTTTCCCATAATGCTTTGTATGATTCATGTCTGACATAAGGAAGTAACTGTGATTTCCTATGCCATTGACATATAATGGGATTTGTGCGAGTCACTATTATCTTCTTTACTTTCTGTAAAAAGACTGCTTCTTTACTGTCTCTAATCACCTTTCATTAATGTTTGGTTCAGACTTTGTTTTATGCTATACCTAGAAGTTCCCCAGCTTTTTGGAATGCAGGTGCGAAATGCACTGTTTTGGGGTGACAACAGCCTGTTTAGCACTTGGTGCAGATAAGCAAGGCTTTGAGCTGTTAATGAACTACTTCTAATAGTAGATTCATAGGTTCATAGGTTGGTACTAGGCTATCTGCCCTAGGGCCTATACAAGCAAACGAAAAAAATAACTGGCAAAAGAACACTGAGAACCCAAAATTAAGGCCAAAAGCAAACTGAGACAGAAAACCCACAGTCGGCAACGAGAATCCACAAAAAATGCATTTAATTTAAGCGCTTTTCATTGCTCAAATCAAGCAACTTCTTCAGAAATAAACACACATTCTTCCAAGAGTGATGTATACATAATTAGTACAGTCACGTGGTAAAGTGAATCAGTTAAAATTAATTAAATTAATTAAGTTAAATAACTACATAACAGTTAAATAAATCTCACAAGTGCTTTGAAACCACATTCACTAACAAATCTGAACTTCCTGTCCATCAAATTTTAAAATATTGAGCACATTTGTAATAAGAACTTACGGATGTTAAATAAGTATGAAAATATATACTCATGAAAGTTACGAGAAAAAGTCAACCGCGCAAGTTTATGACAGTACTGGAAGTGGAAAAATAGTTCTCTCTCATACTATATAAGAAGTCAGAAGTAATAATCATTTCAGACTTCTGTGGACAATAACTCATTTAGAGCACAAGGAACCATACAAATAGGTGATTCCAATATTAAAGATGGTTTTATTACTACTTTCTGTACTGATAATTAAACGCATTTTTTGTGGATTCTCGTTGCAGACTGTGGGTTTTCTGTCTCGGTTTGATTTTGGTCTATACAAGCAAAGCTATAACAATTCCCTGGATATTTCTTCTCACAATATT
This sequence comes from Protopterus annectens, assembly GCF_019279795.1. Lineage (NCBI taxonomy): Eukaryota > Metazoa > Chordata > Ceratodontiformes > Protopteridae > Protopterus > Protopterus annectens. Next base: position 1,269,811,506 of record NC_056735.1, read on the forward strand.
TACTTCCCTGGACCCCTGTCTAGCAGGGTGACTGACATGATCCCCAGGGTGAATTTCTTATCTCCCATCCAATCGTCAAGGTTCCTTTTGAAGAGGGCCAAGGAGGCGCTCTGCTTGACATGTATGGGCAGTCTATTCCAGAGTATGGGGAGTCTCTGGGTCAGGAACCTATCCCTCCAGCATGTTTTGTTCATTGTGATGACAAGGTTTAGATCCCTGGAGCGTTGGCTCTGAGGGATTGGGATTTCTTTAAGTGGATTATGTCCAACAGCTCTGGGTTTGATTCCTTCAGTCTTTATTTGTCTTCTGTGTGTCTCTAATAAAGTCACTTAACCAGACAGTGTTGCTGGGCTGCTCATGAAAAAGGACACTAGTGTCCAGTGGGCTGTTAAAAATGCATTACATATTTCTCTTTTAAATTTCTACACCCTTCACATGCATTTTAAACATGTGAGTTTTTAGGGGAAAAAAGTTTAGTGCTGCTCCTGCTATGTCTGTTTTTAATTTAAGAGTATTTTGTTTTGTTTAGCAAGTGGCTGTCATTGTTTATTCATTAAAACTGGAATGCATGTTAAATTAAATCCAAACATCTGAGCATTGTAAACAGACCAAAGATAATAGTGAGCTCGATCACAGGTCTGAAGTGTATTTTATGGTAAATGTAGAGAGTCAGCCAGCCAACAGGATATTGGTATGGCTGGGTCCATTGCTATGCCTAGGAACACGTTTGATTATGACCTAGTTCTGGCTGGCTGTGGATGTGATTCCATTGCTGGTTGCAAGCTGAGGTCTGAGAAAAAAAATATAAATGCATCCTGGAACCTGTTGTCCTTCTCCCATCCATGAAGCCTTAATAACAAGAGCTGTTGTGGTGGAGCAGACCACAGTTCCCTAGATACATTGTATTGTCTAACTATCACCACTTATGTGCCTCTTTCTGAGGGCTGCTGAAAGTTGTGTGGCTATATGAAGGCTGCAGAGAGGATTTGTTTGTTGCTGATGGCCCCAGAGAGGAGAAGAAAGGCATTGCATATTTATTTCAGCAGGTAAATGCCTAAATTCAAATGGTATGCAATATCCTCTTTGTTGTTCCCTTTTCCTCTCCTCAGGTAAAGAAGTTAACCTGATCCTCACTATATAGATAGATAGATAGACAGATAGATAGATAGATAGATAGATAGATAGATAGATAGATAGATAGATAGGTAGATAGATAGATAGATAGATAGATAGATAGATAGATAGATAGATAGATAGACAGACAGACAGATAGATAGATAGATAGATAGATAGATAGATAGATAGATAGATAGATAGATAGATAGATAGATAGATAGATAGATAGATATTGCCAGCTTTCTTACTAAGAGCCTGCTAAAGGTTTCAAAGTGTTTGTACAAACATGTATTTATTAAAGGATATGATCTGAATCTCAAATGCCCTTCATAATTGAATGACTGACAGCTATCAATAGCTCAGCCTCTTAGCTCAATAATCAGGAACAAAGCCACCCCCCCCCCAAAAAAAAAATAAATAAAATAATGAGGGACAAAAAAAAAACAAATAAACAGGGCCAGATTTTAAATATTATTCTTTTATACTTGGAAAGTTGTTCAAATAATAGCTTTTATACTAGCATGAATTTTCTGAAGGACATGAAGCCTGAAACGTATATATCTGTTATTAATTAGTGATTGCAAGCCTTAACAATTTGCTAGAGAACTACATTTTTATGATGAGCAGACCAAAAAATATGAGGCATCATTAGAGATAGTCTGCAAAATCAAGGAGAGTGAAGAATAACAATATGAAGGTGCCACTTGGAAAGAATAGGAATACTCTAAGCCAGATGGTGGATGTAGCATATTCAAGCCTTGCTGGTAGGTGTGGAAAAGAGCAAAGGATGTGTGTTAATGTGTCTGGGTGTGTGTCGTTGTGGGTCTGAGATCAAAGTATTAGCAATGTAAAGAGTAGAATGAAACAACAATCGCTGAGATTTGGAGATAGACTAAAGTTGTTTGTCTCTGAGATTTTGTAACTTGACATGCTAAGACAGATTATGAGTGTATTTTGATAACTGAAATCTATTAGAGAAATAGAAGTAGCATTTAGCAAAGGTGTGAAATTACGATCCCTAATTAGTTTGTGTGTGTGTGTGTGTGTGTGTGTGTGTGTGTGTGTGTGTGTGTGTGTGTGTGTGTGTGTGTGTGTGTGTGTGCGTGTGTGCGTGTGTGTGTGAGGGGTGAGAGCAGGAACTGGACAACTTTTTCACTTTTTTGTCTAAATTACTCTAATTTGCATTTATTGCACTTTTATTGCCTTTTAACACTAGTCCCCAATTCTCAAGAAAATAAAACAGCTGAACGACAATTTTTAAGGTTTCCAGTTTATAGTCCTTCAAGTGCTGAATGACCCTCCCTAACATTCCTGAGGTGTTAGTGCTATCTGTATAAGCCATGAGCTGTTGATTGACCACCATTTCATCGGCATCAAAGAACTTTTAACAAACATTCAGATGTCTTTTACTGTCTGCAACGAGAAGCTGTTTTTTTTTGTCTTGAGTATTGGTAAAATGTGTTGCTTGTTTAAAATTATTTTATAATTTCTGTTATGTCATCTCTTTCCTTATAATGCAGAACAGTGCAAATCCTTCTGTTCATGAATTTGCTTCATAGTATTAATTTTATGTTTTTTGCTGAGGCAAAAGTTTCTTTGTGCCATTTTCCCAGTTCACTTGTATTGTTAGGGGCCAGCTTGATGTGTTACACTGTAGCATACTAGCACTTCATCCAAAACATTTTTGTAATTACAGAAAATCTAATTATTTTCTGTATGGTGAATATTTCCAATATGTGTAAAATATGTAAGTTGTTACAATGCATTCTTTTTTTTATTTATTTTTATTTATTTAATTTATTTAACATTTGTTAACTGGGAATGTCCGACTTGGAACAAATCCAATTTTCAGCAGAGTCCCAAGGAAAAATGTTCCAGATGCATGTCTTTTTATTAAAGTTTTAATTGGTCTTTGGACCAAATTTTAATTGGTCTTTAGTTCTGATAACTTCCATGCTGTACCAGCTAGGTACTGTGCCCTCATTATGCAACAGCAAGAAAGAAAACAACATTAAATATTACTCAGCTGTCAGTATAAGTTACCATTATCTGTCAATATGTGTGCAAAGGTTCATAGGTATATAGTAAGCTAACAACCACTAGGCCCTTTATAAATCTAGCCATGCAATCCAACCCAATTGTGTCCCTATGTATCATGGGCATTTATTAGCAGGAGGTATGTTGTTAGGAAGTTTCTAGAGGTAGTTTGGGCATTACAGTTTGCCTCTGTCTATCAGAGACATGTGGAACAGAAACATGGTGAATTTATGACTTCTTATCCACTGGTCAAGGTTACGCTTAAATAGGGTTAGGGATGGAATCTGCTTCACATGGATGCAGAGCCTGTTCCAGAGCATGAGGATCCTCTAAGGCACATATCTCAATAACATGCCTTGTTTATGTCACAAGCAACATTTAAATCCGTGGATCTAGTGGTTCTGATGCTGTTCATTTTGTGGATGTTCAAAAGGTCCATCAGAGCTGGATCTGAGGATGTCTTGTATGCCAAGCATAGATCACCTCTCAGTAAACTGTAAGAGACAGAGTATACATACAGGCTTTAAGGCAATTTGTATAGGACAATGTGTTTATACCCTGGACTCTCCTGGTATGGAATCATTGTGGGCATTTCAACTGCACATATGTCTTTTCAGGTACATTACGAAGGGGGCATTATACTCAATGATTGGTTTGATAAGGGCTGAATAAAGTGGCGCTATTAATTCCTTCGACCTGAATGTCATGCCGTTACTTATAAGTTGAGTGACATAGAATGATTTTCTTACTACTTTGGCCACATGTTGGGCAAAGGCCAGATTATTTTTTACATATGTTCCCAGACTACAAGGTCAAGTTTTAAGGGTGCCTTATTGATGGCATAATTAGCCTGGGTTGCAATTTCCCAATTGGCATTATAATGCATTTCTTGGAATTGAGTTTTAGTCCATGACTTTGGCACCCATCATTTATCTGTCTTTGACCTTTCTGTAAGATATTTGTGTCATGGGGAAACTGTGATAGCTCCCAATTTGCAGTCATCTGTGAACTTGGTTAGCCAAAGGCCCTTCACATCGGCCTTTACCTCTGAGAAGTGGATGTCAAATAGGAGTGATCCCAGCACGGAGCCCTTGTGAAGTGGTATGACCATTGCAGTACCCCATTCTCAAGTTTGAGCTGAATTTGTCAGCCAGCAAATTCATTATGTCACTCTGCTCAGTGAAGGGGCATCATTGACCACCATTTTGGCACATTAATGTGTGCTGTGTTTGATGATTTGGACGTAGCTGTAGGAGGCTTTGTGATTGTCTTTAGCCTTTGAGGCTATCTTGACCTCGTAATTTGCCTTGTGGGACATAATTAGCCCTCTTAGTTTCCTATTAAGTTTAATTAGAAAACTTCTATCATTATGGAAGTTGCTCTTCCTAAATTAATCTATGACTTTTTTGTGTAATTGTTATTGCATGATATTCAAAGTTTTGTTTGGGTGGGGGAAGGCTTGTGTTTGTCACAGTAATGATTACCTCCCTTTACTGTACTACTTCAACTGGATTTATGATATGGTGATGTCCAAGTGCAGCCAGGTACTACACACACACCTCTCAACCTCTTAGAGCAAGAAATCTGGACAAAGCCATCAATAAATGTGGGACAAAGGCCCAAAAGTAGGGACAATTTTTAATATTACTCTAACAGACTTAGAAAGTTGATAGAATAACAGGTTTTGCATTAGCATGAATTTTCTGAAGGGTATGAAGCCTTAAACTCAAATGGCTATTGTTTTCTCTAATGTCAGTTTTTAATGATTTGCCACTAATTTGCCAGAAAACCACAATTTTATGAAAAATGGACCAAAAATATGAGGCAAAAATCTGGACATTCTGTGAAATTCTTACAGTTGAGAGGCATGACTACACAGTCGGTGTGTTTTCTCGGTTTCTGATGGTACTTACTAAAAATATATAAATAGATGAAAAAAGTATTTTGTATTTTATCAGGAGCTGTGTGTTTATATTAGTTGGGGGGCACTGGCTTTTGTCATTATTTGTTACAAGCTCATATGTATTACTACTGACCCATGTGCAGGCTAAGTGGCCTAATTGTGTTAGCACTTTAGATAGGCAGAAAGTCAGTGGGCAATGCAAAAGCCAGAATATTACAGAACAGCTTCGATCATGGCATAATGCACAGTTACAGAGGAACATCAGTCTAGCATGAGTGCATCCCTAAGGAATATATGCACCTGTTTGCAAATGATGGGGTTCACTTCAGCGGTAAGTGACTTCAGATTGTTTTGGGAGATTTCAATACTGGTGTGATAACAGCAATGCAAGGCATCATAACAAAGTGAACATGATGCAGAATTAGGTGAAACATTACCAGATGTGCATGTCCTTTTTGTTTGTCATCTGAAAGGTACAAAAACAGGTACATTTTGATTATTGAACAATGTATGTATTTGTCATACTAAGACAATTATGAATAACAGATATATCATTTTTTGTATTGCATGCAGTGCACATGCTGAGACATAACTGCTTATGAATTACTTAGATTATGAAAATTGTATTTTTTCATATTTTATCAAATACCAATATAAATGACTATGACAAGCTAATGGGTAAGGTATCCTTTGGAAGGTGGCATCACTGTTGACAACATGATGCTAGGACATGAAGTATAGGTAGCACACGTGGACATATAACTGGTGATTTTTTTTTTGGATTGTGAAAATGAATACATTTGTCATATGTTTGGTTAATATCTTTCTAGGGCAGTCTTGCAAAATAATTGGTAAGATATCATAAGAATCATACAAAGTTCAAGTCTAGTGAACCATCGTAGAATATACCTCCCCTCTCAATGAGGGTTAGGCTAGTCAAGCCCAGGGTGAATTTATGAAGATAGTGTAACACACTGTTTTACCTACAGGTTGAGTCTATTCCAGAGGTGAGGGAAATGCTGAAAAATAGCTCTGTCTCTCCTCCTTCTTTTATTGATTTGCTGAAACAGCCATGTTCTAATATTTGTGGAACTGCTTGACTTGTGAAGTTACAAGCATCCCAACCTACTTTTTCTGTGATTGCTCAGAAGGTAAAGCATATGTCACCTCTGAAAAGGCTGAAAGACAAAGACAAGACAGAAAGTAATTCTAGTCTTTTCTGGTAGCTTAGAAATTTGAAGCACATGATCCCCTTTGTTAGAAATCTAGGGTCTTTACAACTGTTTGATATAAAATACAAGAGGACAATAAAATATTTAGATCTGGATGATATCCATTTGGTGATCAGATGTGCCAAGTAGAAGTCTTTCCTGATAACTGCTGCTACATGGTGGTCAAAGTACAGGGAGCTATCAACCCATGTTCCCAGTTTTCTAAACACATTTTTGTTTTGAAGTGGGGTGATATCAATGCTATAATTCTATGGATGGCTCATCTGCCGAATGTGACAATGTTGCATTTTTTGGTATTTACTTTAAGCTGATTTTCAATACAGAAGGCATTTAAAAGGGTCATTTGCTGCTGGACGACTTTTGTATTAGAGGGGAATCTGACAATGTCTTCTGGTTTGCAGTCATCCACAAACTTGGTTAGCTATAGGTCTTGTGTTCTTTTAGTATGCAGATATAAGGGTGTTTCAACCACAAGAAAAATAAGCTAATGTATACTATTTAAAATGTTAGAGGACTGATTGATAAACTGAATTAATACAATCTATGCCACACACTCTGTAAAATGTAGTCGAATGCATGGGCAACTGCTAATATCTCAAACCTCTATTAATTAAAAAAAAAAAAAATCAACTAATTGGAGTGCTATCAGGCCATCATTTTAAAGAGCTAATCGTCCTATCACTGTAGACAGCCTTCTTAAATTGTTAGCTGGTATTACTGACCATAGTATTTGACAACACACTAGTATAATTACCTAAGCATGAGCTTCCTGTATACTACACATTGTTTGTTTGTTTGTTGTGGTAATACAATATATCCAAACTCACCTGGCAGTAGGCTCAGTCCGTTCTCTTCTCTACCCTACCTGCATTCCCACCCACCCCACTTGCATCACATTTATACCTCAGTAACCACACCCACTTCTTACTCTATCTAATCACATCATTTTTTCAATCATACTCTACTTCAGTCCTTTACCTATTACCACTCTTAGCATCTAAAACTTGACCCTACCATACTTCTACTCACTGTTACATAACACTTTGCATGTATACCTTGCCCACCTCACAAGTTGCCACACATCAACAGTTGCTATCATTAACCTGCGCTATACTCACTACACCATGGCTCACAGACTTTCACTAACACCTTACTTACAGCTCCACTGATTTTGCGTTCTCCTTTCATACCTCAATTCATGTCTTATGCACCCCACTACACTGCTAACCAAAACCACTGCAACAGCATAATTGTCATACCTAGGATACACCACCTTTTCACGTCAACAAGGTTCATCTATTCTTTCTCCTCATCCTATATATTAACTCCTCTCTACCATCTTACCAAATACTTGCACACCACTTCCTTCAAGCCATGTTACATCTCCACATAAACAAACTAATTTCCCTCTGTTCTCTGTATTCCATTATAACACCTACCCAGCACCTCCATCCACAGTGCTCCTAGCTGCTGGCACAGTATCTCTCAGCAAACATCTATCCCACCATAATTTACCCATCTCTCCAAACCTATTCAACACTCATATCCTACATCAAGTAAAGGAACTCCACATAAACCAAAACACCAGACTTCTTACAGCAAACGTTGCAAAACCTAAATGCAAATTCGACCTCCTCTACCTTCTCCTGTACCATAAACTGCTCTTATGTGGAGCTGTGTACCCAAACAGTGTCCCAGTATATCAGTCAATGCCATCCTTCAACCCCAAATAACTGTCATCTTGGCCTCTAAAACAGTCAAAAACAAAATATGTATGTCTCTTCAACATTATCCTTAATAGTATTTGCAGTAAAATTGCAGATTTTCATACAGTCATTCACTACATTCTCCCAAAAACATGCCTAAAAAAGATGTCAAGGATGAAATTTTTTTTCCCCTGGGATATAACAGACTGGATAGGTCAAAGTAAAAAGGTGGCAAGTTGGCAAGTATCTACAGTAATGCTTTCAATTTCTCTCGACGCACAACTACACCAACCCCAAGCAACAATGCTGAAATACCTATGTCCACACTTAAACTAAACAATAATAAAAACATATGCATTACTATAGCAATAACCCACACCTGGGTGTGGGTAATGCTGGATTTACCCATGGTTGGTGTGGTTTGGTCACGAGGGTGAAACCCAAGTGGCCAAACAAAGCCAACCCTGGGTAAATCCAACATTACCCACACCCAGAATTGGGTTATTGCTATTATACAATGACCTTATTTAAGAAAAAAAATAATTACTTTTCTTAAATAATGGCATTGTATAATGCCTCCTTGCTGCCCTTCCGCAGCTGTCTGGTATTCTGCGGCAGGTCTGATGTACTGCGCATGCGTATGCCTACGCAGTACATCAGAGCTGTGGGCAAAAGCAATGGAGAAAGCAAGATCTCCGTTGCTTTTTACAAACTGTTTCGCTATGTTAAATGGGTTTAACATAGCCAGACAGCTTTAAAAAAAGCAACGGAGAATCTCCGTTGCTTTTTTTAAAGCTGTCTCGGTATGTTAAACCCATTTAACATAGCGAGACAGTTCTGAAAAAAGCAACAGAAAAAGTAAGATCTCCGTTGCTTTTTACAAACTGTCTCGCTATGTTAAAGGAGTTTAACATAGCGAGACAGCTTTAATAAAGCAACAGAGAATCTCCATTGCTTTTTTAAAGCTGTCTCGCTATGTTAAACTCGTTTAACATAGCGAGACAGTGTGAAGCAATGGAGATCTTACATTCTCCGTTGCTGTAAAAAAAGAGTTATAGTAATGGAAAAAGTCCGGGCGACCAGACCTTTTTCCATTACTATAACTCTGATTTACAACTTGCACGCTGACCAATCATCATGCACGTTTTTGAATATTAATGGGGGGTCATTGTATGATGGTATTTACATACCTCCTGGCAATATCTCAACAACTGAAAAACTTCTTCACAGAGGGACATCCAAAATAAACAAGAAACTATTATATTAGGTGGCTTAAACATCAACTGGTTGACTGTAAGTAATGACATATCAACATATGCTATCAATCTATATGGCTTCTCTTAAGTCACCCCTCCCCCAGCAGATATAATAAAAACTCATCATGCCACTCTGTTATAGATTAATCATCTCCCTAAATACTATCTGCTTTAGGTGCTCTAAGTGATCATATACCCACCTATATCATCAGGAAACAAACCAACATACTTAACACCAATATAAACAAGTTAGAAATCTTGCTAACTTTAATAATTACACCTTCATATGAAACCTCAGAATAATAAATTGAAAACAATTATACACAGCTTCACTTGATGAAGCCATATCCACCATCAATAAACTTTTCCTAGATACTCTTAAGTCCATTGCCCCTTTCAGAACTACATGCATCAGAGATACACCTTCCCCATGTTTATCTAAACAAACCAAATCTCTCATGTCAATCAAACAAAGCCTGGAAAACTGGGTCTATATTAGAACATTGAAGTTTTAAAACTTTGAATGTTCTAATATCGACCCTAAAACAGTGAATACTGAAAATAGCGAAGCCGCAGAACACCAAATTTTTTCCTAGGGGAAGAATTCGGTTGACTGTTTCTGTGGCTTCGCTATTTTCAGCCCTGTGGTGGAAAGTTACGGGTCGGGTACAGGTAAGTGTGCAATTGTGCGGATGTTAGGGTTAGGGCACGGGTTAGGTGAGTTAGGGTTAGGGTGCGGGTGAGGTGAGTGTTCGATAGTGGCAGACATTAGGGTTAGGGTGGGGTAGGTGAGTTAGGGTTAGGGCATGGGTCAGGTGAGTGTGCGATAGTGACGGACATTAGGGTTAGGGTTTGGGTTAAGGTAAGTGGATAGATAGTAGTGTATGTACAGTTTAGTGTAGGGTAGATGTAGGATTTTAAGTGTATGTGTGTGGATTGCTATTTTGTTGGTGTGTTTGTGTTGTGTGTGTGTTTCTCGGAACAGCAAATTTTTTCCGAGTGAAAAAAAATTGCTGTTCCGGGTGTTCGAGATTTTAAGCTTTCACTTAAAATGGGTCGCTGAATTAACGTTCACTTTTCTAAGCATTCGCTAATTTAATATAGACACGGAAAACCTAGTTGGAAAACAAAACTGATTGCCAGCCTTATCAAAGTCTTAGAAACCAAGTTAAACATAGTATAATAAAAGACAAAAAAAAAAGAAAAAAAAAAAAAACACTGTAAATCTCCAAGATGCAAACCAAAGTAATCCAAAACTCTGCTGGTCCACTGTCAACCACCTCCTTCACCTAGGTCAGTCCATCCAACCTCTTCCTACCTGTAACTCGGATTCTGACAACTTATCACTATTCAACTCCTTCTTCATTCAAACCATTACTTCCCTTATAAACAGAAATCCCAGTCCTACCTAACCACCTTCCCAACTAATAAAAATCATGCAGCTACCTTCACCTTCCAACTTATCCCCACGTCCACTATAAATAAAATTCTCCTCCAATTAAAAACTGACACCTTTTCTCCAGACAATTTACCCCCTAAGTATACCAAGCAAGCCTCTGGCACCATAGCTTTCACTGTATCCTAGTAAATCATTCTGTCTGAGAAAATTATGTTCTAGACTTATGGAAAAAATACAAAATCCTCCCTCACCAGAAAGGGCGTACAGCTATTGATTTTTCAAAGTTCTGACCTATAGCTATACTATACTATATCTATTTGCCAAAATTCTAGAAAAAATGCATACAATCCCAACTCCTCAAATATGTCTTTGAAAATAATTTAATGTCACACATTCAGCATAGTTTCAGGCTTTATCACAGCACCACAACAATTATACTTAACTTCATAAATAATATAAACAAAAACAAAAACCCAGATAATACAACTTAAACCATCTTCTTAGATCTGTCAAAAGCATTTGACACCATCTCCCATGTAAAGCTTTTTAAAAACTACCCACCATGGGACTAGAATTCCACTTAATCAGCTGGCTCGCCAGCTATCTGTCCTATAGATCCCAGGCAGTAAAATGGCTAAACAAGTTCTTATCCTTCCTCCCAGTGTTGGTAGGAGTTCTTCAAGGATCTCTTCTGGGGCTATTACTGTTTAAAATTTTCATGACTGAGGCACATTCTGACAGCAATCATTCTACCATTGTACAATACATAGTTGATTTGACTGATCTGCACATCAAAAACCTTTATGAACTACAAACTCTAACTCAAGAAAGTCTCTCTTCTACTGAAAATAATTAACAAACTTACAGCTTTTTCAACCCCCCCCCCCAAAAAAACATGTTATGCTATTTACTTCTAAACAACTTACTAGTGAAAAAGTCACTTCACCCTAACATCAGTTAATAATACCAAAACTGAACTCATGACCTACACCGGTGATGGCGAACCTATGACACATGTGTCAAAGGTGACACTCCACAACATTTTGGGTGATACGCCAGCATTAACCAACACCCGAGTTACCAAAGAAACTGCTTTTGCATTCGTTGCTCATGTGAAGTCCATTAAATTATTTTGTGCCAGGAGCCAGTTCAACAACACTGCTGCAGTGGTAAGGAGGTTATTAACCTCAAAGATTATTTCAGTATACTGTCTCAATAGAGTCTGCAATGGGCAGTGCTGACATTGTTTTCTCTTCATGGTTACACTTCTGCAAAGGGCAAGTGGTCTGCATTTCTAAATGTGTGCCGTTTTACATTCCTCACAACTGTCCCTCTTAATCTCTCCTAAAACTGTTGATTTTTTACCCTTAATAATGACAATAAAATTTATAGACTTATTTTACTTCAGAAAATGTATATTAATTCACATTCATTTTTTTCTGTCAGGGTCTCAGATTAATAGTACTAGTAGTTTAAAACTGTCCATGTCTCTTATTTCAATGGTTGTCTGATTCTGTTGAGATTTATCCCTGATGTATTGAGAGCTATACTGTTTTATTTAGTTTTATTTATTGTATATTTTTATTTATTTTTGTTTGGGGTGGGTGACATACCAGCAGAGTCAAGTTAGGCATTTTCCGAATTTTTGACATGCCAGACCCAAAAGATTCACCATCACTGACTTACACCAAAACCCACTAGATGAAAACCTAAAGTCTGACCTTCATATAAAAGAAACAGTGAAGAAAACCCACCAAAAACTAAGTTCCCTTTATAGAGTTGAGCCATACTTAAGCAAGTCCTCGATAAATTAGCTCGCCTCACCATATGCTGCACCCATACATCTCTGCCTACAATCCTAATTATCTAACCATCTGGAACAATGCAATAGTAAGATTTATCTAACCTTCTGAAACAATTCTATAGGAAGATAGCAACATTTGCTATTAATTCCCGTCTGCCTACAGTCCTAATTATCTAACCATCTGGAACAATGCAATAATAAGATTTATCTAACCTTCTGGAACAATGTTATAGTAAGATAACAATATTTGCTACTAATTCTCATCTACCTACAGTCCTAATTATCCAACCTTTTGGAACAATACTATAATAAGATAGCAAAACTTGCTGCTAATTCCCATTACAAAGACCATCACTGTCATGCCCCAAAAGAACTCTGCTGGCTAGAATTAGCACATACTCTTAACTCTCTCTCTCAATGAAGCATAACCCATTAAATCATTTATAAAGAACTATGCCCAGCTCTATGTTACCTAAGACAACTTTCCTTGACAAACAGCTCTCTTTGCTCCACAAATAATATGCTTCTTCTTGTAACACCCTCAAACAACTCGCTGGTGACTTCCTTTACTCCTCATATGTTTCCAAACTATGCAGCGACATGCCCACATATCTAAAGCTGAACAAGACAAACAAGCAGTTGAAATTGCACCTTAAACAATACCCCCATGAATTTTGGCTCAACCCTTACTCTGTTCCTGACTAATTTCCTTTACTTAACTCTCTTGTATTCTGTCTAAATCATGTATATCACCCAAGCTCACTTCATTTATGCCTAGCACTATGCAAAATTCGCTCACTTTCCCTTATGCTATACCTTACTCAATCTCTAACCTCCCATTACCTAACTGCAAATAGGTGATTGTGAAACAGCTAAAACCACATAAATATATACTGCCCCCTCTCACAACTTTTATCCTTTGTATGTTGCTGTTGGCATTAGTGCGGTATACATAGAAACTGCACATTGTATATTATTACCTACTGCTCAGAAAACTGCCTTTCATAATATGCATAACTTTTATCTCATACTTAAATGTCTTCTTGAGTATTGTTGTGCATCTCTATAATTAAATTGCTTTGTACATTTCCTATAACCTAAGTATTTTTTTAACTGCTTTCTGGAGCTTTTCTCCCTGACCCTCAACTGAAAAGGGGTCTTTCTCAGACTAGTTGGTCTATCCAGGTAAATAAATGCTATATAAATAAAATAAATAAATACAAAATAATAAATAAATAAATATAAAAATAAAATTAAAACTGGTCACTGCCTCTAACACCCATAAGCATGTGACTTTTGTCTTCTAGCTAGTTTGCTACCATCTTACCACATTGGGATCTATTTGTAACACATTCGTTTGGAGTTGGTAACAAATACTTTGACAAATTAAGGTAGGATGTTGGTTAGCTTGTGCTATTTTTTGAGGAAATTTACCAAGTTCATTAGACAGGATTTCCCTGTAACAAAACATAATTGCTGTGGATCTAGCTTGATGAGATTTTTAATGTTTATGTTAATCAAGTCAATTATAATTTGTTCCATGGCCTTACAATAGGTTCATAGATTAGTACTTGGCTAACTGCCCTTGCAAGCCATTTTTTAAGCCTAGCCAATTATCCCTTGTGAGACTCAAACCCTGCACCTTGTGTTTGTAAGGCAAACACTTTAATCATTAGGCCACCCTCCCAACCCTGCAAATGAGACATGTGCTTATAGTTTCCACGGTCAGTAGTGGGGACACCGTTATGGAGTGGCATCGTCAGTGCTGTCATCTTAACTGAATTACCTAGAACCAGTTTTTACACCATTGAGTGCCTAGCCCTGACACTGTGTGCAGTCTGTGATCTGTGTTCTCCTATTTAGAGGCTACTGTGTATCACAGCTGACACCTAAAGTGGTTGGTCTATACAACTCTTTCTCTATAGGGCAACATCTAGAGTCAGTGCTGTTGCCAGCAACTCCATTCTTGGGCGAGCTTGAGGTAGAAACACTCAACATGTTTTTTGAGATGTGAGGATCCCCAAAGAATCACAGGGAGAACATGCAAACTTTATAGAAGAACTGGCCACAGGTCAAGATCAAACCTTGTACTTTGTGCATGGGAGACAAAGACCATAGCCATTAAATTCAAGGGAATTATTGAGGGCTGCAGCACCTCAAGAAGAAGAGCAGATAGGTGGAGTTGAAGAAGAATGGCAGTGCTTCAAAACCGCATGTGCAAGGATTATAGAACAGATTATGTGGCCAACCCATGTAGGGAAGCAAGGTACATTAGATAAGCTGCTGTCAAAATGAAGAAATTCAGTAAGTCATCAAATAAGTGGGCGATAGAAAACATGGACCAGGCTAAAAATTAATGCTGGTTGGCTAACAAAGAGGTTAAGAGGACAGCTGCAATAGCAAAAAACAAGGCATTAGAGGCACTCTATCAGCTTCAGGAAAGTGACTTGAGTAGATGGCACATAGAAGGAGTACTTCCAGCAGCTACTTAATGAAGAAAGCCCCACAAAAGCTATAATGCCCCAGACACAGCCTGTGATGAAAGAAGAAGAGATGCCAACCCTAGAAGAAGTAAGAACAGCACTAATTAAAAGGAAGCCAGGAAAAGTAGCATGCTCAGATGTGGTCACAGCAGATATGATCAAGACATTAGGTGAGATGGGGAGAAATGGCTCCTATGGTACTCATCACAATATGGAGAGAAAGGAATATCCCAGATAACTGGAGAATAAGCATACTAGTGCCAGTGTACAAGAACAAAGTGGACATTCACAACTGCGGGCTGTATAGAGGTATCAAACTCCTGTCACACTGCATGAAAATTCTGGAGAGGGTGACTGATAAATAAATACGCAAAGCAGTGGAAAGTAAGATGGGAAATGAGCAGTTCATATTCAGATCAGGCTGCAGCACAACTCACCCAATGTTTGTAGTGAGAAGAAGCTAGAGAGTTAAGCTGGATATTCCTATACTCTGAAGAAAGCATATGACAATGTCCCAAGAAAGCTGATTTGGGCAGTCCTTTGGTGGTTCAAAGTCTGAGAAAACATTGGTGTTATTAGTGCAGGTTACTTACAAGGACCCAGTGACTCGAGTATGAACAGTATTCGGTCTTACAGAGTGGTTCCTAGTGGGAGTGGGTGCCCAACAGGGTCTAGCTCTGAGCCCACTGCTGTTCATACTGGTGACAGACTACATTAGAAAACAGGTCGGGGGGGGGGGGCAGATCAACAAATTTGCTGTATGGCATTACAGGTAGACTCCTGAGCAAGAACTTCAACAATGGATAGGGAATCCAAAGCAAAACTGAGGCACATGGGATGAAACGGAGTACAGATAAAAGTGCTGTGATGGCAACAAATGGTGGAAAATCAAAAGGAAGAAGATGAGTACTGAGATAGAAGGGGAAATAGTAAAACAGGTTCACAGCTTCAAGTATCTCAGAGAGTTTGTTGAGGAGCAGGGAAGTCTGAATGAGGAGGTTGAAGCTAGAATCAGAAGGTGTGCAGCCAATGGGCACAGAGTGTCAGAGGTAGTGTATGACAGAAGAATGACAAAGAAATTGACAAGTAAGGTGTACAAAACAGTGGTGTGATCAGTGCTACTGTATGGTACAGAAACCTAAGCAGGAAAGGCAGAGCAGCTAAGGAAGCTAGAGGTGATGGAGATGAAGTATCTGAAATGAGTGGTTGGATGCACATTAAGGGAAAGATGAAGAAATGAGGGCATTGAGCAGAAGCTATAGCAGCTTCAGTTGCAGAGAAAGTTAAAGAGAACAGATTACAGTGGTTTGGGAATATGTACAGAAAAGCAGAAGACAATCTGATGAAGATGATTTGGGACAGACAGGAAGAAAGCAAAAGGAAATGAAAGAATCCAGCAAAGAGATGGATGGATTGTGTGAGAAAAGACCTGATACAGTCAGGCATGACTGCTGAAGAAGGTAGGTCATTGGCATTGATCAAGACAGATAGCGACAGATGACACAACACCCTGACCCCATGTAGAAAATGTGTAAACATGGGTTGATGATGATGATGATGATAATGATCATCATCATCATCACTGCTGTACACCATACTTTCAGGACTGAACCTGTAGCCAGGCTCAGGTTAAGTAGCTTATGGAGGGGTTCCACCAGGGCATGTTTAGTACTTTTTTAACAAATAGCATGGATAATTATCTGGTCCCATGGAGTAAGTGTTATTACCTTGGACAGTATATGCAGTGCATGTTCTTTAGTAGTGATGGGGGTGGGGGGTGAGAGATAGAGGGATGGCAGGGCTTGGATATTTATCTCAGGAGTGAAATTTCCACTAAATTTATTGGGCAATGTCCACTGGGTCTAATTAGGTTTTGCCAGTTAATATCAGTCCTGTACATTGTTGTATGTTGTTTCTAAGTTTCTAATGCAACCACAGAAGGATTTGCAATTGTCTTTGGCCTCAGATGCCATCTTGACCTCATGAGCTGCCTTAGTAGATAAACAGTCTTTCTTTAAAATTCGTAGTCAAATTTCTAATATTTTTCTTGACTTGGTGGTCTTCAAATCTGTTGTATACTCTGAGTTTGTTTTCCTTTTATTGTGAATTTAGTTTATATTGGTAGACCACCAGTGTGGTTTGCTTTTAAATTTCCCTATGTATTTGGATCTAAATTGAACTACCAAATCTATATATTTATTTATGTGAGTATGAAAACTTATTTGAATCTAACTGCTGAGACAATATCTGTGGATAATGTTGTTATAAGTGAATTTCGAGACTTCACAATAGAATTTGAGGAGATTTGTGAACCTTAAAGTTTTGAATTCCAAAATATTTTCAGGAGGTTTAGATAGTTTGAGGGAAAAGACTGCTAGATTATGGTTTGATGTAATTAGAGATAGTGAGAGAAAGAGAGATAGCTTCTTATTGGGTAGTGCATGATGGCACTACCATTTCCAAGTACCATTTAAAAATATTTTGTCCTCTTCCTGAGATAGTAACAGTATAGTACATTGTATTTTTAGTAATTGGATCTAGATGTGGGTACTCTTGTCAACTGATAGTAAATTTTACCAGAATGATGCAGTACTTTTTATGGGGAGTTCATAAATGATGCTTGCGCATAACATGGACTTCTGTGGTCATAGAAGATGTCTTGTTACAGGGAATAAGCTGATAGTTGATTTTGTTTCATGTGATTTGGAGTTGGATAAGTTCCATTTGTGGGTGTCTGGGAATCTGTCTAGAGGTCTCTGACAAAGAGTTGTCATTGGGTCGGAAGTCGTGGTAGGTGATAAACCGCAGTACGCAGCCAGTGTTTTCTAGACATTTAAACCATATTTCAGAGATGACACATATATAGATGCCTTCCAAATGATGGAGTGCCTTGAGGTACTTGCTGCAAGGAACTTAGCATTTGCAGCTTGTTTAGACTTCTGGCACTGTTCAGAGCCACCATAAAATGATCTTGCTTTGATGTTAATATATTTTCAACCCTGGAATGTTCATCAACTGAAATTTTCCCAAAAAAGGCACTATGGGGACAGCAAGAGCTTTAGCAAATAAACATAAACCTTTGAACAAGAGGTGATGAACATCCCTTGCAAAGCATGTAGGGTTGTTAAGCATCTCATCCCATGCTGATGCATAATGGAGCACCCTTCAATTATTTATCCACTTTTTGACTCCGATCTTCTTTTCTTTAGATCAAGGACTCATTCATGGAGAAGGGAGGGAGAAATCCATTCAATATCTAGATATTATCTACATTTGCAATTTGTAAGGAAAGCTCAGACATGTTCCCCTCTATCTCCCTTAAGGACTGTCACCCAAAGTTATTCACCCTGACATGCATAACAGTCATGGTGTAGTTACATTTGGTGAAAGGGTCCGGTGGGCCCTTGAGATGTCTGACATCCTGGCACCTGAAAGACAACTCACTGTCATGTTGTCTTTGTTCATTCATGTGAGTGGGGAATCTGTGTGTCTCACTATGGAGTCACCAATCACTAAAGCATGTTTCTTTGCGAAGTAGTCTGGTGTACTGGAATTCAGGTCCTTTACCTCACAGTTATTCTGGTAAAGGTGAGATATTGTGGATATATGTCTGATTTTTGCAGAGACATAATACTTACAGGTCTAGGAGGCTTAGACAAGGATTTCTTTACAGCATCAACTTATGATATCACATTATGTGTCAGGGTTGAGTGCATACTATGTGGTACATTGGTGCAAGTCTCATAGCATGTATTTTTATGACAGTGTGATGCCTTCATAGCTCTTAAACATTTGCATCTCTCATAAACAGTTATCTGTGTTCAGTAATAGTTCATTATCTGCAAACATAAGGAAGTTGTAAATGTGCAACAGCTTGACTAGGGATTTAAAGAGTGGAGGAACCTGCTCCATTTAAAGAGATACTCCACCATATGCCTGTGACAGAGCAACCTGCTAGAGAAGAACCACTAGGAGAAAATGAGTTATTTGTTTATCTTTTTTCTTTTCTTCTTAAAGTTACTGCCCCTCACTCTCAGAGTGATTGCACACACACTTCTCAATTTGCCTACTTTTCTATGTTGTTCTCCATCTCCAAAGGATTTATTTTTAGTTTCATTTGTTTTATTACTTACAGATACCTGTTTCAAACAGCCAAATCTTAGTTGAGGTCTCAGTTTTCACACTGATGGAAATGGGTTTAGAACTCTGACTAGGTACTGATTTTTTCCTCTTTTTAACTGCACTGGTGCAATCATTCTTTATGTTGATATGAGCTTTCATAGGATAAGTTTTAGACACTGGAATTCCAGTACCTGCTTTGAAAAGAGGGAACACAGTGCATTCTGCCTTACAAAAGACTGCCCCTGAAGAAACTGCAGGTAAATCAGATAAATGTTAAAATGACACAATGGGTAGATAACACCTTGAAAAGAACAAAGGAAATATAGCTAGAGTTGGGAAGAAGCTGAACAAAATGGTCCCCCTTCTTATCTATGCTTTGCATTCAAAAGACTGCCCCTGAAGAAACTGCACGTATATCAGATAAACCTTAAAATGACACAATGGGTAGATACCTTGAAAAGAACAAAGGAAATATAGCTAGAGTTGGGAAGAAGCTGAACAAAATTGTCCCCCCTTCTTATCTATGCTTTGCATTACAAAATGATTTATAGCACATAATAAATAAGGACAGAGATGAGGTAGTACTTCAACAAAGTGTACTAAAACATTTTAGAAAGGCTTGGACATAGTCATGTATAAGGAGGACACCTAGAAATGGCAAGACGGAAGCATGGATCCTAGCAGGGTTTACTGGCTTGGAGTAATAAACGAATTTGAGAACTTGTGTGCTTGATGCCCTGATTGACAGAAAATTAACCCTCATCTAGGATTTAAAAATCCTTTGATTCCAATGTCTATTACAGAGGTGTTATTTGACTGTATCGCTGTGGACATTATTAGACAGTTGATAAAATACAGCCATGAATTTCAGTGCATCTTGGGTATGTTGGACTATACAGACACTATCCCCTCTATAACATTAATGCCATATATACAGTTAGGGAATTATTATTTCCAAAGAAGAAGTAACTATGGAAATATTCATATCTAGAATAAGGCACTGCTTATGCCAGAGCTTTAAGTCAAGCAATTAAAAACCTCGGTGTACCCACCCCAGACAGATGGGTTTGTGGACTGTGTCTGAACATTAAAATTCATGTTGAGAAAAGCTCTTGAGGAATATGATAAAAACTTGGATCAGTTATTGCCATACCCTCTATCTGTCATTAGAAAAGTACCACATGCATCAACAGCGTCCAGTCCTTTTGTGTTTTTATATGATAAGCATTATTATAGACTGTAACGTATAGCAAAATAAATTTGGCAAGACCAAAAAACCCATTTAAAACTGCCATAGAACACTATACCAACTTACAAGATTGTCTGGATGTGGTTTAGCTCATTGTACTGGAAGTACACAGAAAAAGCCAGGTTATACAACAAGGGGTATATAATAGAAATGCAGGAAGCAAGACATCCAAAGCCAGAAATCAATGGTTTCTTTGGTCCCCTCCACAGAAAACATTTTTTTAAAATAATAGTAGGCTCAATTTTATTTATTTGTCTATCTGTTCACATATTTATTTGACTTTGATTAGCCAGAAAGTCCAACTGGGCAAAGCTTTTTCCATGGGAGGCCAGGGAATAAAAGCTCCACATTACTTACATTTTCACAGGCACTTAGCATGAGTTACCAGTAAAAATATAAAATATAACACTGAGGTATATAGAATTTAACAGGTAATTGCCAAGCTGTGTACAGTAGATTGTACATAAAGCATATTTAGCTAACATGCATCTATGTATCTATAGCACCTTCAGCAGTGTATGTATTTAGTTGTATTTTAGGCTTGGTACACAGACAATAAATGAGGGATATGCATATCTTGCCCTAACGGTTAAAATTCACTTGAGTCTTGTATCCTGGTGTTTAGTATATAAAGTATGGAGATTTTTATAGTATCCATGTGGATTGGCTGCATAAGGATTGATTAGTACAAGAAAAAGACTATTTTGTTGATAGGCATGTTTTCACTGGGATTTTAAGACATAGATGGGATGAGATATTGAATAAGAAAGGATTTAGATGAGCAGGACCATTTTGTTCATAGGTATGTTTTCGGTGAGATTTTAAATTGTAATTAGTAATTGGATGAGATAATTCCGATATCAGTTGGAGTGTTGGAACTGAGTTCCACTGCTTAGCAACACACACAGAGTATAGACACTCAGCTATAATATTTTTACATTTTTGAGTGACTATGAGGGGTTACTTTATTGAAGTCAGCTCTCTATAGGGTGTGTACCAATTTTTTATATAAATGCCTGGTGATAGGGCATCTCTTAGTGGTAAACATGATGTTGTGCATAGTCTTATGGTCAGTGTAGGCTTGTAGATATAATAGCCATAGCAACTTAATGGACTGAAGTGCAAGAAAGTGATATGTTTGATTAATGTGGTTATGCTTTATTGTAAGATTGCTCCAGTTTGGCAAGCTGAAAAGACTTTGGGCAGGATTCACGATGGCTTGCACGGAGTCTAAGAGTAGTGTAAGACTCCATGCAGCCATAGCGATCCAGGAACAGCCTGTATTTGCGTGTAAGAGAGCACCTAAAACGGGTCTTACACGGACAGGGCGTGGATATGCTAATGACCTCACTTGCAGCCGAAAGGCATGCAAATGAGGTAATTTTGTGATCCAGGAAGCAGAAACCTGCCCGTGTAAGAGCCGTGTTATCTGCAGAAATGTACTCAGTTGACAACTGAGTACCGTTCTGCAAATAACACAATGGAGCCTTGTCAGCTCCAAATAAAGGTTGCATATGTTCCAGGCAGCATGCCAATGGCCAAATATGTGGCCACTGGCAATGTACCCCCATGCAAAAATGAAATAAAAATGTTTTTTGGTTTTTTTTCGGCGATGTTTAAACATAGCGCAGCACCGCACAAACGGTCTGCGCTATAAAAAACAGAAAAATAAAAATTTAAAACCCACAAACTTATGCAAAGCATGAATTTACAATGTAAGGGAATAGCAGGCTGAAAACAACATGGCCACCGAGTAGGGGTTGCTAAGGGGGGAAGCTGAGTGTAAGACATGTAACTAAGCATTAGTAGGCAATCCTATGTAAATGAGTGGTAGGATAATGAATCACACTGTCACATAGCAAATGAGCATATTCCATGGAGTGTAGGAGTAGGATAAGGGGGAGTAACAGAGTAGGAGATAGGTGACATCACAGGGGGGTATGTATGAAAGAAATGAAGCTCATTGGAGCACAGTGGCATGTGAAAGATGTCAGTCACACATCATGGAAAGAGGAGTGTCAACAAGTAGGCATGGGAAAGCCAAGAACTGGAAGGTGTACACTATGGATAACACCAAAGTTTCTTACTGGGAGTGCATGTGCATGTGTGCGCGCTGGGAGGTGCAAGTAAGATAGAGTGCGCGCATGTAAGCGTGAGTGCGTGCGTTTAAGCTGGAGTAAGCATGTAGGAGCCTGTTTAAAGACCTGTAAGCTTGTTTGTGCTGGTGTGCATGTGGTTTAACCCGAATAAGCAGATTCTAGTCCGTCTAAGCATGTGTGCACGCATGTTGGCCGCTGTGAGCATGTTTGCGTTTGTATGCTCGTCGCTCCCCCCTGAGGAAACAGAAAGGAAAAAGGAAGCAGAAGAAATAGTAGGAAGCTAGCAGGGAATACTGGCAGAGTTAGCAGGTGAAAACAATCAGAAGCAAACAATTACACAGGCAGAACAGTAGCCCAGCCCAGCACTTAAAACTCTGCAAACAACAGTGCAGTATGTTTCTCTCAAGAGACACTGCAACAGAGGAGTAAGCTATTAGAAGTGAAAACTGAAAAAGCTTCACTCAGTACAAAAATGCTTGGGGCTGCCATAGCTGTTATAAGGAGACATATGCAACATGCAGAGGGTGGTGACTATGCAAATGCTGCCGGACAACCCACAGTGAGGAGACGGAGAAGAGTGTACAGGCCCAGGGTCACCTACCAGGGGTTACATGAGCTGGAGATAGTGGAGCGCTATAGAGTGGACAGAGACCTCCTAGCGAAAATTGTTGAGCTGTGCAGGCCACACCTCACACACAGAACCAACAGAGGGGAACCCATCCCAGTGGAAACCAAGGTATGTTGGCCTAAGAATAGTAGCAACAGGTACCTTCCAGAGACCAACTGGTGATATGATGAGGATATCACAGGCATCAGCATCCAGGGTACTGCACCAGTTCCTGGATGCCATGTCAGCACATGTTGGTGATCATGTATATTTCCCCAATTTCCGTGAGGTATTGGCCAGCAATATGTGTCTCTTCCAGCAAATAGCGGAATACCCTGAGGTAGTGGTTGCTATAGACTGCACGCATATACGCATCAAAGCACCAGCTGGTGAGCGGGGTAGGGTCTACATTAACTGCAAGGGCTTCCCCTCCATCAACTGCCAGGTCGTGTGTGATGCCCAGGGCATAATAATGAATGTGTGTGGTGGCTGCCCTGGAAGCTACCATGATTCCCACATCTGGCATTTGACGCAGCTGTATTTTTGCCAATGGGGACATCCCACATGGTCACTTAGTGGGGGATGCTGGCTACGCACTGGAGCCGTGGCTGATGACACCCATCAGAAATGCACACACACCTGAACAAGAAAGCCATAATGAGGCACACGCACAAACACGAAATGTAATCGAGCATGTGTTTGGGTTGCTCAAGTCATGGTTCTGGTACCTGGACACATCTGGTGGAGCCTTGCAGTACTCACCAACTACATGTACCCAAATTATCATGGTATGTGCTATGCTACATAATATGATTCTGCGAAAACAGCTGCAGCAGGACCAGCATAGGGCTGGGCCAAACAGCCCCCCACCATTGCCAAGGCCATCACAGGCAGAGTGTGACTCAGAGGAGGAACAACCTGAGCCTGCCCCAGTAGGCAGAAGGAGGCATGCCCAGTATGCCTTGGCCTTGGCAAAGAGGCAACGCATAGCACATACACTGGCTCAGTAGGAACCCTGGAAATGATACCTCTCTCTGACTCACACATATAGTAAAAGGGATGCCTAAGTTGACACAACCTGCTTTCAAACATGTACAGGGAGCGTAGTATGTGCATCCAACACAGACAGCCCTGCAGCACCACCTGAGGCATGATTGCCATGTGTTAAGCAATGTAACACCATGTAGTATATGCAAACTTGATGACCCTGACTAACATCATACCCTCACCAATCATGATGCCACAATATGAAGGCAAGATGATCAATTACAATAATTGGCTTAAGTATTGCTGTTAGTCAAAGGGGATCCAATGCCTGTCAGCCTGGGATGACATGCTGAGAAAGACACGATGCTCCACCTGCTATGGATGGCTTGCACCTATCACCCCTGGCCTTTTGGATACTGGCAAAGGCTGTTGTCACCCCCACCATGCCTTGAATAGGTAAGGCTCAAAACACAAACCCAACTCCATAGGTATGACAAGGGATAAGAACCTAGAAGTAATGCTACCCAATGCCAGAAGTCTAAACTGCAAGATGCATGCAGTCCAAACTCTCCTCAGCATGGAGAATGTTGATATCTGTTCTGTAACAGAAACCTGGTCAAGGCTCACAAGAGCACCCTAACACTACCAGGTTACACCTCATACCATGCTTTACAGCCCCAAAACATGGAACAAACTGCAAAAGGAGGGTGACTATCAATAATTGTCAAAGATAACCACACCCCCAGGTTGGTGCCACAGCAAGAAGCAGCATGGACTATCCAAGGGCAAGTAACAGTGGCTAAAACTGCCTCCCAGTTAGTAGCCTGCTACAGACCACCCTCCTAACTCCAGGAACCACACTTGGCCTACTTCAGACCACATGAAAATATCAAGGTCTCTCCAGACAACATTATATTGGGTGACTGAAAATACTCAAACATAGACTGGGAGCATTATTCTAGCTCCAACACCCTAGGCCAAAGGTTCCTAGAATTCATAAACCAAAATGCTATGGAACAACTTACCACTCCCACAAGAGGGGTAAGCATACTGGATATGATAATCAGCAACATGGGTACTCTATGCCCAAGATGAGAAGTGTATCCCTCACTGGTAAGATCAGACCATAGAGTAATCTCACTGGATATTCACATCCTGACCCCAGTCCCTGGGCAGAAAACCACAGTGAAAAACATGTGTAAAGCAAATGTTGTACTCCTTCAAACTGAGGTGGAATCCATTAAAGGCCTTGTCCCTGTGGAAAATATGGGTCAGACCTCAGAACCCTTTATAAATGCATTCTATGAACACATTCAGGAATGCATGGATTATGCAATCCCAAATAAGACCAAGACCCAATCCCATACACGCAGGCATCTGGCCTGGTGGACCCCAGCCATTACCAAACCATGCAAGAGAAGGAGGAAGCTACTACATGAAAGAGCAAAACCCAAAAAGGGAAGTAATCACTGATCAGTATTATGGCAAAAAAAATATGGCCACACATAAAATCCTCTAAGGCCAGCTACAACATGTTGAATCTGGGAATCCTGAGGTAATGTTACACCTGCCTCATGTACACAGACAACCCCCTCCTCCACCCAACAAATACAAATATATGTGAGAGATGCAACTATTTAGCCAAACTGGAGGCTGAGCTCTCTGAACTCAGTACTGGCAAAACCAGTCAGGAGGAGAAGGAAACCACACACACCACAAACCCAGTCTCACATAAACCTATCACAACTGCAAACCAAACACATAAACACACAAAAACATTCCCAGAGGCTCTAATTAAAAATCTACCAAAACAAAAGAGGCCTCCAAAGCAGACACCCAAGCAACCACTACATCAAAACATAGCACATGCAACACATAGTTCACAAAGTCAGTGTGCCAAACAATCACAGCCCTTAAGGCCAAACAACATGACTGATACACTTGTAATAGGTGACTCCATAGTCAGACACACTGATGTCCCGCTCACCAGACTGAACAAGGAAAAGGTTACAGTAAGCTGCCTGTCAGGTGCTAGAATCCGCCACATAACACAAGCACTCAGGTCACTCCAAAAGCATGTACAAATATGACTCAGTCATTGTCCATGCCGGTGTGAATGACCTGAGATGTACCTCCCTGGACTACATAAAAAGAGACATAGAGGAGCTCTCTGATTATGTAGCCCAGGCCGGTATGACCCTGACCCTGAGCAGCATCTTACCCTCACCAAGAATGATGCCACAGTACAAACACAGAATGATCAGCTTTAACAATTGGCTCAATTACTGGTGTCATTCTAAGGGGATCCAATGTCTGTCTGCTCGGGATGACATGCTTGACAAGCCACGCTGCTTCGCAAGTGATGGCTTGCACCTGTCACCCCTGGGCTTCCGGATATTGGCAAAGGCTCTTGCCACCTCCATAGTGCCTTTTTTAGGCAAGGCTCAAAAAACAAGCCCACCTCCCTAGAAAACACAAGTGGAAAAAAACTAAGGGTAATGCTGCCCAAAGTCTAAACCTCAAGATGCACACTCTCGAGGCCCTCCTCAGTATGGAGAACATCGATGCCTGTGCAATGACGGAAACCTGGTTCAAGGCTCCTGAGAGCACCCCAGCACTACCAGGTTATACCTCATATCATGCTTTTTGGCCCCAAAACTTGGACTGAACCACAAAAGGAGGGGGAGTAGCCATATTCATCAAAGATACCCACACCTCCAGGTTACTGGCAATGCACGAAGCATCAGAGAGCATCCATGTGCAACTAACGTAGGCAGAAATGCCGTAGAGTTTGTAGCATGCTACAGACCACCTTCTCAAACTCAGGAACCCCACTCAGCCTTCCTGAAGACACTGGAGAGTATGAATGTCTCTCCAAATACCATCATACTGGGAGACGTCAACTACCCAAACATAGACTGGGAGCATTACTCAAGCCCCAGCACCCTAGCCCAAAGGTTCCTAGAATTCATAAACTGAAATGCAATGGAACAACTAGTCATCAGTCCCACAAGAGGAGATAATATACTAGACCTGATCATCACAAACATGGGGACACAATGCTCCACACCGGAAGTATACCCATCATTGCTGAGATCAGACCATAAATTAATCTCACTGGAAATCCACATCCCACCCCCACCCCCTGCACAAAAGACCACAGTGAAGAATTTCTCAAAAGCCGACTTCACACTTCTTAAGACTGAAGTGGTATCCTTCAAGGCCCCTGGGCCACTGGAAACCACAGACCACACCGCTGAATCCTTTATAAACACTTTCTATGGACACCTTCAAGAATGCATGGATCATGCAATCCCAAATAAAACCAAGACCCATTCCCCCAAAGGCAGGCATCCTGTCTGGTGGACCCCAGCCATTAACAAACTTTACAACAGGAGGAGGAAGCTACTACATGACAGAGCAAAATCTCTAAAAGGGAAGGCATCTCTGATCAGTACTAGCAAAAAACCACGATCACTCATAAAATCATCCAAGGCCAACGTTGACAGAAAAATTGCAAAGGACACAAAAGACAATCACAATGCCTTCTTTACTTATGTTATAAACCTGGGTGGAAACTCCCAGATATGTTCAGAGTTAGTCCAAAATGACACAAAATGCACTGAGTGTAGCCTCCCTAACATCTCAGATGCCCAGGTGAGAGCCACCCTCTCCAAAGCTAAAAACACAGCATTAATGGGACCAGACGGTGTCCCGGGTTGTGTGCTACATGAACTCCAAGAGGAACTAAACCCGCACATAAGACTGCTGTTTAATCTCAGCCTTACTACAGGATACATACCCAAAGAATGGCGTACAGCAACAGTGGTCCCACTCCACAAAGGAGGTGCTTCAACGAACCCTGGAAATTAATGCCCCATAAGCTTGACGAGCCTGGTCTGCAAACCTATGGAGAGGATCATTATGGAACTCATAAACAAAGACATTGGGGATCTACAGACACTGGATTCTACCCAATTTGGCTTTGTCAAGGGCAGATCCTGCCTTTTGAACCTGGTCGACTTTTTTGAAACAGTCACTAAGGCCATTGATGAGGGTAAGGCAGTTCATACCACCTACCTTGACCTTGCAAAAGCTTTCGACACAATACCCCACTCGGGCATCATAGACAAGCTTACCAGCTCAAATGTAAACCCATATGTAATAAGATGGGTTGCAAACTTGCTCAAAGACAGAACCCACAAGGTCAGAATTGCTGGAGCCATGTCAGACTCTAAGCCAGTCACAAGCGATGTCCCACAGGGCTCTGTCCTGGGACCCCTCTTGTTTGGCATTTATTTTTCCAAGGTGCAAGCAAACATAGGGATATTGTGGCTGACAAAGTTTGCAGATGACTGCAAACTGGGCACCATAACTGATACTCCAGTGAACACAAGCATCCTTCAGAAAGGCCTCATAGAAACAGAAAACTGGTGCCAGAGCCATGGCCTTAAACTGAACGGCAAAAAATGTATAGTCATACCCTTTGGGAAAAACAAGGTATCCACAAATTACCACATAGGTGGTAATCCATTAAGTACGGAAGAAGTAATCAGGTACCTAGGGACACAAGTTGACAGTAACCTCTTATTTGACACTCACATTGCCAAGGTGGCTAGGAAGACCTTCTATATTGGCTACCTTATCATGAAAGCATTCACATCTAGATCAAGAGAGGTCATTGTGCCCCTATACTCTTCTCTTATCAGGCCCATAATTGAGTACAATGCCCCATTTGGGATGTACCTTACCCGACACCTGCAGCAGTTAGAAAGACCCCAAAAGTACCTCACCAAGAGGATAAAGGGTCTCAAACATTTGTCATATGCTGCCCGGCTGAAGAAACTCCAGCTCTATTCAGTTGCATCACGCCTACTCAGAGGCAATCTATGCCTGACATACAAGGCCATGTCCAATCCGGAATTAATGGACATGCTCCACCTCAGAAAATCCAAATCTATCAGAGCCACGAGACCGAGAGATTTGAACCTCAACACAGAAATAAATAGGATGTGCTGGAGGGACAGATTCATAACCCAGAGGCTCTCTACACTCTGGAACAGAATCCTGGTCCATGTTAGGCAGAGGCCTTCACTGACTCTCTTCAAGAGAAATCTTGATGAGTGGATGGGAGATCATAGGTTTACACTGGGGGTCATCTCTGTGTCACTACTAGACAGAGGCACAGTAAACTAAACCCTAAATGGGCATAATATTCACATTCCAAGGGGTGGCAAAAGCCACACACACTCTGGCTAGGCTTATAAATGCCCTAGGGCAGATAGCCTAGTATGAACCTATGAACCTATGAAGATACAAATTGTACAGGACACTAAGGATAATCACAAGGCTTTCTTAACTGACGGTAGGAACCTTGGTGGAAATTCACAGATATGCTCAGAATTACTCCAAAATTACAAACAATACACCAAACCCACACACATTGCCAACATCCAACCTGACAGGTTCAGTGCAAACCCCCCCCCCCACCAAAATGCTAAATATCTATCCCAGCAGAGTGCTGGCCCCCTGACATTGCAGATGCTGAGGTAACAGCCAGCGTCTCCAAAGCAAAACACACAGCATCAATTGTACCAGATGGTGTCCTTGGCGGTGTCCAACATGAACTCCAAGAAGAATGGAACACCAAATAAAACTACTGCTCAACCTCAGCCTTACCACAGGATATGTACCCAAAGAGCAGTGTACAGCAACAGTGGTCCCTCTCCACAAAGGTGGTGCCTGAATGGATACTGCAAACTATCACGCCAGAATCCTGACTAGCTTGGTCTGCAAAGCTATGGAAAGGATCATCATGGACCTCAGACACTGGACCCTACCCAGTGTGGCTTTCTTAAGGGCAGATCCTGCCCCTTAAACATGTTTGACTCACTTGAAACAGTCACCAACGCCATTGATGAGGGGAATATGGTCCACACAGCCTATCTGGACTATGCAAAAGCCTTCCATACAATACCCCATTTGTTCATTATAGATAAGCTCACCAGCTTATATATAAACCCTTATTCAAGTAGATGGGTTGCAAACCAGCTCAAGGACAAAACTGACATGGTCAGAAATGCTGCAGCCATGTCAGACTACAAACCAGCTACAACTGGCATCCCACAAGGCCCGGTCCTGGGACCTCCCTTGTTTGGTATATATTTCCCAGAGGTACAGGCCAACATGGAAGGACTGTGTCTGAACAAGTTTGCAGATGACTACAAACTGGGCACCATATCTGACCCTCCAGATGACACAAGCATCCTACAAAACGGCCTCATAGAAACAGACAACTGGTGCCAGAGCCATGTCATCAAGCTAAGTGCAGAAAAGTGTATAGTCACCCCCTTTGGAAAAACAGTAAGTGCCCACCAATTACCACATAGGTGTTAACCCATTAAGTACTTTAGAAGTAATAAGAGACCTGGGGACACAGGTTGATAGAAATCTTGCATTTGACAACCATGTGGCCGTAGTGGTTAGAGAAACATATCATATACCCACCTAATTAAGAAGGTATTCACATCTAGATCAGGGGAGGTCATTGTGCCTCTTCAGTCATCCTTCATCAGCCTCACAATTGAGTACAATGGCTCTTGTGGGATGTACCTTAGCAGACACCTCCAGCAACTGGAAAGACCCCAAAAGTACCTCGCCAGGAGGATCAAAGGGCTCTAACAGATGTCATGTGTTGCCTGATTAAACAAACTGCAGCTCCACACAGTGTCATACTGCCTGCCCAGAGACAATCTGTGCCTGATGTATAAAGCCATATCCAAGCTGGAATCAATGCACATGCTGCACCTTGTAAAATCTGAATGCCAGTGAGCTATGCACATGAGAGACCTGAACCTCAGCACTGACATAAATAGGACATGCTGTAGTGATTGATCCATAACCCAGAAGCTCCCTCCACTCTTGAGTAAACTCCCAGTCCAGGTTAGCCAGAGAGTCCCTCATTGACTCTCTTCAAGAGGAATCTTGATGAGTGGATGGGAGATGGTAGGTTTACCCTGGGTATCACTTTTATGTCACGGGTAGACAGAGGCACAGTATACTAACCTTGAAAAATGTCATGGCAAACTCCTGTTAAAATGTGTGTTGAAGGACAAACACACTCTCTGACTAGCATAAGAAATGGCCTAGGGCACATAGCTAGTGTTTGTCAATGTCCACCCAAGTTACAGAATCCACTACTAATGTTGGACAAGCCTGGTTTAAGTAGTCCATAGCTGAACAAAATGCAACATGGTCATATTTGCACAACTGGCCCTTAACCGGTCTGGTGTGCTCAGTATGAATATTTAAAGCAGTGATAGGACTGAAACCCAGGATACTGTCCACCACAGTTAAAGTACTGAACCAGTACACTATACGATATTACAGTGTTTGGTCAGTATGAAAGAATGTTGACAACTGTATGCAAACTATCCCATGGAAACCCTGCAGGCACAGCATAATCCCTGTTGGGTTCAAACACACAACATGACTTCCAACACACAACTATAAATGTGAAATATTGTTGAAGTTCACACAGAACCACAAATGTGGTGGACCTCAGATCTCAACATATGGAAAGCTCACACTGGGCATGCTCGCACACTTTGATAAATGAGACATATGTCAGGCAACAAGCCATGGAAAGCCTGAACTGGGCATGCTCACACACTTAGGCCATATCTCAGTATAGCAGTTGGCCACACATATCTGGCATTTGTATGCGTTAAGCCAGGAAACTCCCACAATACAGCAATCTTCCCAGTGCACACAGTTAAATGACAACAGAGACATAAGTAATATAGTGGATCCCTCTCATATTCAAACATCTTCCACAGATACACAAGTTGTTCATAGAAACAGGGAAAGCTATGGCAATAAAGACCTGAAAACAGTTTATCAGCAACAAATATTGTGCATCTGCAACTTAAACATATGGGTGTAGAGGTCAATACTAGGCTGTTTGCCCTAGGGAATACATAAGCTTAGCCAGAGTGTATTTGGTGTCTGCCTCCCCAGTACAGTAGGCTACTTGTGCCTCTGTAAAGTAGGTCACAGAAAGCACCGTTTATGGCTAGTGTGCTGTGCCTCCATCAAGCAGGGACACAGTGGAGATCCCAAGGGTTGAATTTGCAATGTCACATCCATGTGGATGGAGTTTGCTGGAAGAGGGTTGGCGAGGAGTTATAGCATTAATTGGGATTCAATTCCAGACTGAGGGGAGCCTTATCTGCACTGTCTGGACAATTTCACTGTCAACACTTGCAAGTGATGATTTTGAGGGATTGAAGTGTCTTGCCAATACTGTTCAGAGATGTCCTCCCTCTGTGGGATATTGCTCTGTAATGTATTAGCTCCCTCCTTCTGTTGTACAGCTTATATATGGCTGGTGTAAACCAGACAGGTCTCCTGTTGTGGAGGAGTCTTGGTTTTATTTGGGATAGCATGATCAATGTAAACCTTCCGGATGCTCATAGAATGCATTTGTCAAGGATTCTGCAGATTGGCCTGTATAATCCTCCAGCATGGGTCCTTTGAAGTATTCCACCCCAGTCTTCACAAGTGTAAAGTCTGCTTTTGATAAATACTTTGTTTGCAGTGATTTCCTTGCCTGGGGGTGGGGATGGGATATGGATGTCCAGGGAAAGTTGGTTATGGTCAGATATTAACAATGGTGGTCTACCTCTGATGTGGAACATAGAGTTCCCATGTTGCTGATGGACTGGTCCAATAGGTATTCCCCCTTGTGGCTGTGGTGATTGGTCCTGCCATTGCACATGGATTCACAAATTGTAGTGGCTGTAGGGTGATGTTGTTGAGGCCTGAGTAGTTCCCCCACTCAATATTCCTGTACCTGAAGTTAACCACTGTAATGGTGTATGTGAACACCTTCATATCCTACACTGTTCCCAGGGAAGCCAAGTGTGGTTCCTGGATATGGGAGGGGAGGTCTGAACTGGTTGTGTTGTGTGTTACAAGTCCTGTGGTCATGAAGCATGGTATAAAACATAACGTGGCAGTGCTGATGTGCATATGTGACCCTGAAGTAGGTGTCTGTTAATGCATATATATGCTATCCTCCATATTGACGGATAGTAATAGATGTACATACCTCTTTCTAAATAATGATGTCAGCACCCTATAAATACTGCAGGAGAAGAAAAGGCACCCAGTAATTCGAATAGCATGCTCTGCTAATGCATCTCTCTCAAGTGTCATAACATAGTGAGTTAGGGGTTTGAATCCTGCAAATGCCCTGTGTGTGCATGTATGCAATTCTCTTTGAAAGAAATGGCCCTTTTGGCAACTGGAAGAACACACTACATGATGTACATTCCTTTTTCGAAAGACTGATGATGTCAGCACCCTATAAGTATAGCAGGAGAATGAGAACTTCCCAACAATGAGAATAGCGGGCTCTGCTAATGTGTTTCTTTCAAGTGTCATAACATAGCTACATAGGGGTTTGAATCCTGCAAATGCTCAGTGTGTGTTTGGGGGGGGGGGTTAGGGTGTGTGCAATTTTCTTGGAAAGATATGGCCCTTTTGGCAACTGGAAAAACACACTACATGATGTACATTCCTCTTTCGAAAGGCTGGTGATGTCAGCACCCTATAAGTATAGCAGGAGGAGAAAAACCTCCTAGTAATGCAAATAGCGTGCATCACTAATGCGTTTCTCTCAAGTGTCATAGCATAGTTAAGTAGGGGTTTGAATCCTACAAATGCTTAATGTGTGTGTGTGGGGTTGGTGTGAACCAGTGAGGGATACACTTATGGTCTGGAGCATAGAGTCCATATGTTGCTGATGATCAGGTGCAATATGTTTTTCCCTCTTGTGGGAGTGGTAACAAGTTGTTCCATAGCATTTGAGTGTATGGATTCTAGGAACCTTTCGCCTAGGGTGTTGAAGCTACAGTAATGCTCCCAGTCTATGTGTGGGTAGATGCAGCTGCCCAATATAATGTTGTTTGGAGACACTTTCATATATTCATGTGTTCTTAAGTAGGCCAAGTGGGTTACCTGTGTTTAGGAGGGTGGTCTGTAGCAGGCTATGAACTGGAAGTCAGTTTAATCCACTGTTAGTTGCACGTGGATAGTCTGTGATGCTTCATGCTGTGGCAACAACCTGGGGGTGTGGGTATCCTTGACATTTATTGAGACTCACCCTCCTTTCATAGTTAGTTCTGTGTTTTGGGGCTGTCAAGCATGGTATGAGGTGTAACCTGGTAGTGTTAGGGTGCTCTTCGGAGCCTTGAACCTGTTTTCTATTACTGCACAGATATCGCTGAGTAGAGTTTGGACTGCATGCATCTTGCGGTTTACATGTCTGGCATTGAGTATCATTACTTCCATTTTCTTATCCCCTGTGCTACCTATGTAGGTGGCCTTGTGTTTTCAGCCTTACCACCAGAATGCAAAGATGTGCAGACATTACACTATGGTAATTAATAGTGGTGTACAAAACAATACAATGACGATCATACTGTTAATGCATCAGGCATGCTGGGATATACCCGCAATGATATCATTACACTGTACTGTTAACAACATAATAATATTACTACAGTTCTATGTAGTCACCCTGTGTATCAGCACCATGTTATCCTGTTCCTGCATCAATGTGACAGATTGCAGGAGGTGGCACAGTTTCATCATATGCACAGGGTGTGTACTTGGTATGCCTGAGTCTGCCACTGATACATCCAATCGACATGTATGTGTGTGTGTGTTAGTGAGGGACAACAGTACAACATGGGGCAATGTTGATGCGGTGTGTGCATGTATGTGTTAGCCCTAGGTGTTAGCATTATGCGTGTGTGTATGCATGCACACAGTTCCACCTCATGGCTGCCATATACGGGTGTTTGTGGACAGCCACAGACTGTACCTGCCAGGTCATATAGATCACTGTCTCTGGCCACAGACACGGTACCTGTGCCTGGCAGGGGTGCTAGGGACAGTATCAGGTACTAAGCCAGACTGGGTACTGTCATCAGAAGCAGTTGGTTGATGACTGGACACATGTCCCTGCTGGGACGGTCCAGATCCACGTGCACGTCGTCTCGTAGGGCGGTCGGATGACAGCAAAGACCCAGCATTGCTGGGGCTGGTACTGGCACTATGGGAGCGTCTGCGGGTTTGTTGTCATCCGTGACAACTGCCAGCTGCTGATGTTGCTGGCATACATCTACGTCGACGCCTCAACCATCCTGCATTGCCCTGGCTCATGGACATGTAGTTGTGGAACAGATCTAATGTGTCCCCCCAACATCTGCCAATGACCTCGCTGATAGTACGGATGGCAGCCACAACGTCATGCATAGTGTCATTCATAGCAGTGTGATGTGCTCTAAGCTCCCTCAGACCCTGTCTGGTGTACCGTTCCATACATGCCTGTGCTTGCATTACAGCCAGGAACATAGCTGAGGTTGAAAGACCTCTGTGGGCACGTCTGACAGGGGCAGTATGACCACGGATGCTCCCACGAGAACCCCTGGACATCTGCCTGTGTGGTACCATGTCAGGACTCTGGCCATGGCTGCTGTGAGGGGATGCATGTGCCAATGATACCACATTACCCTGGTCAATGCCCACTGTACACTGTCCCTCAGCTAAGGACATTGGTGACAATGGATGTATCGGCAGGATGACTGTGCGCATTGATGGGGTTGACTGCTGTGTACTGTCGATTGGCTGATCAACAACAGACCCTGTCACACCTCCCTGTGCCATTACACATGTATCATCATTATCACTATCCCCAGCAGTGGCTTCAGGTTCCCTGCTGCACACCACCAGAGCAACACCAGAACCTGTGAGAGGAAGACAGGAAACACAGTTTACAATGTGTACACAATGTTACCACAGATGCACACAGGCACATGCACACATGGGCACATGCACACATGCACACATGGGCACATGCACACATGGGCACATGCACACTCCTCAGTACATGAGATACAAACACACACACACAAACACACCTGCAATCCAACACATAGCAATACTGTTTGAGGGTATTATTACTATTATTATCATTAGTATTAAAAGTATTGTTATTACACACTCACCAGCATGGATTGGCTGCCTTGTTGTTACTCCAGGGGGACCTGCACAAATAAGATAGTTATAGTCAGTGGGCACAACTGTGCCGTTGATACTGTGAGTATGATATAGTACAGTAGTACAACAGTTGGCTTTCACAGGTGTACTGCTGATATTGAGAATATTAATCTTGCACAATAATTTCCTGGATAACAGCTACAAACACAGTACACATCTCACACATGCATAAACTACCAGTGCAGAGGACAGTCAACTACAGATATGGCATGTTACCTGCACACTCCATGTCCACATGCTGGGTGGCTCCAGCCTCCATCATTACACACGTCTGTGGATGTTTTTGTTGTTGGGCTGGAGCCACAACACTTAGGAGGAGCTCCTCCAGACTGGTGAGGGGGGGTATATAAGTGCCCCACCACCTGTGGCAAGCTGCTGCCTGTGGATATCAGACGCATGCTGATGGACATTTCTAATTAAATCACTGCAGTGATGGCATACCTGCTCATATGTCCGGTTATGCATGCCTATGTCATTTACCAGACGGACAAGGTCTTGCCACAGTGCAGCCCTCTCCTGCTGGTTCTGGCTGGTCTGGGAAAAAGAGTGTTGAAAAATCCCGCACCAGACTCTGGTGTATCTCCTCATCCTCTGCAGCTGAATAACAGGGGTTGCACTGATGCACCATCACCCTGGAAGGAAAAGAAAAATATGTGAGCAAGTAACATGGCACACATAATACTCTACTGTACAGATATCACTGAACTGCCATATATAGCATCTGTCTGTCTATCAGGGGATACACATGTAAATTACCACATTTATTTATTTATTTATTTTATTTTACATGTGTTAACTGGGCTGGTCTAGCTGGATATATTTCCATTTTCAGTAGAGGCCTGGGGAGAAAAGCTCCAACAAGATAACAGAAAGAGAAAAAAAAAAATTAACAATTAACAATTAAAATGTAATTCCATGCTTATAAAGGAAAAAAAATGTACATGCTAAAAGTATTTACACTTAGGAAGGCATAAGTAAATAATATATATTCATAAAGAGCAGTGCAAGAAAGTAGCACAGTAAGTTAACATAAGGAAGTTTTCACTTCTTATAGAATATTATTCAACTATATATAGAGTAGAGTTTAAAACAGTGCAAGACTCTTTTGCAAGCTTAATAATTTAAAAGTTTTGAAGTTTGTAAGGAAATGAGAAGTAAAGTACAGAAGTGGGAGAGGGTGGAGAGGGTAGTTAGTCAGGGTTGCCATAGGGGCATAACCAGTGAATTTTGAGGTGTTTTGTAAGTTTTTGTTTAAAGAGAGGCAAGGATGTTATTAGGGTTAGTTCAGTAGGTAGCAGGTTCTAGTTCTTTCCAGCTGTAGGGAGTCACCAGCCATGTTATTAGATTTTATTATTATGGTTGCGAGGAGTTTGCCAGAAGAAAGTAGGGAATTCAGATTTTTATAGGGGATAAGGAGATTGGAGAGTATAGGGGTGGCTTTGGGTTGGTAAAATATTTTGTGGGAAATTGAAAGTTGGGCAATAGTGAGTTGGTTTTGGAATTCAAGCCAGTCTAGTTGCCGAAGATTCAAACAGTGGTGGGTTCTAAAGGGATTACCAGTGGCAAATCTGGCGATGTTGTTGTAGGAGGTTGTAAGTTTGTTAAGATTATGTTTCTTTAGGTTGGTATAAATAGGTAATGCATACAAAATAGTAGAGCTTAGATGGGAATGAGCAATTCTGGTTCTGGCTACTGGAGTTAGGAAAGGTTTTATTTTGTATAAGGAGCCTATTTTTCTGTTTACTGTTTTAATGGTGTTATTTATATGGTGATCAAAAGTAAGGTTATTGTGTATGGTTATTCCTAGTAGTTTAGTAGTAGAGTCAGGGGATATGACAGTGCCATTATAGGAAGAAACTGAGAAGTCTATGTGGGCAGACTTGGTAGTGGGGGAAAAGAGAAGGAGTTTGTTTTTTTTGGCATTAAGGAGGAGGCAGCATTTTGTAAACCATGTTTCTACAGTGTTAAAAACAGTTTGAGTTAGAGAATATAGTTCTGATAGGGAGTTTGCTGAGCATACAAGTGTTGAATCATCTGCATATTGAATGCAGGTGGCTTGAGGAATTGCTATGTGGAGGTCATTGATAAATAATGAAAAGAGTAGTGGTCCAAGAATAGATCCTTGAGGGACTCCGAGGGTGACTGGCAGAACAGATGAAATTTGATTTTCCCAGAGAATTGCTTGTTGCCTATTACAGAGGTAGGAGCTGAACCATTTAACAGTTTGAGAGTCAAAGGAAAGGGATTGAAGAATATTGATTAAGAGGGTGTGGTCTACCATGTCAAAAGCTTTCGAAAGGTCGATAAAGAGTGCAGATGA
Organism: Protopterus annectens; assembly: GCF_019279795.1. Classification (NCBI taxonomy): domain Eukaryota; kingdom Metazoa; phylum Chordata; order Ceratodontiformes; family Protopteridae; genus Protopterus; species Protopterus annectens. The sequence continues at coordinate 1,269,849,955 of NC_056735.1, forward strand.
GGGGATGTTTTTATTGTGGTTTCTATTAATGGTATCTATAAAGGATAAAAGGGCAGTAGTGGTACTATGAGATGGCCTAAAGCCATGTTGGCAGTCTGCTATCATGTTATTTTGCGTAAGGTTATGTAAAAGTTGCTTGTGAATACATTTTTCCAAAATTTTTGCTAAGGGTGATAAAAGAGCTATGGGCTGGTAGTTTGAGTAGTCATTTGAATTCCCTCCTTTGTGTAGGGGTATAATATGGGAGATTTTCCACATAGTTGGAACGGTTCCCTCTGTGATTGTTCTATTTATGAGGATAGATATAGGGTAGGCGATAGCTCTGGCTGCTTTTTGGAGATATTGTGATGGTAGTTGGTCAGCAGAAGGATTACATGGCTTGAAATTTTGAATGAGTTTATAGATGAGAGTAGTAGAGATGGGTTGTAGTTTAAATGAAGGTAGAGATCCTAGTGGGGTAGTGGGAAGGTTAGAATTGTCAGGGTTAGGTTGACTAGTAAGTGATTGTATGGAATCAGTGAAAAAAGAGTTAAAGGTATTGGCAGTTAGATGGGGGGGTATTTGGATTAGCATCAAGAGGGGTAGGTGTTTGAGAGTGGCCCGGAGAACGGAGTTTATTGATACTAGCCCAAAATTTTTGAGGATTGTTTTGGTGTGTTTGCTGTAGTTTACAGTAGTAGTTCTTTTTATCTGTAAGTATTGCCTTTTTTGTAGTATTTCTCAGTTGCCTAAAATGTAGTTGATCAGAGATGTTTCGGTTTGCTCTCCACTTAGCCCATGCTTTGTTTCTAAGCAGGATTTGTTGTCTGGTTTCATAAGAGAGCCATGGGGCTGGGTTGGACTTAAGTCTAATGGAATGTTTAGGTGTGTGCGTATCCAGGATGGATAGAAATTTAGAGTTAAAATACTTTATGGCCTCTTCAAGTGGAAGGGTTTTTAAAGACTTCTAGTCACAGGCATTAAGTTCAGTTTTAAATAATTCTGAGTTAAAAGTGTTTGGTAGAATGAGCTATCGTAAAAGTGGAGAGGTTGGGGAGATCCTTCTTTTCTCTTATAATGTAGGTTAAAAAATGATCACTTACATTGTCCGGCAATGTTCCTACCTTATAAGAATGTTTCTGTTTGTTTATAAGTATCCAGTCTAAGATACTTTCTTTTCTACTGGGTTTATTAATTCTGGTTGTAGAGGTAATAGTTTGGCTGAAGCCGTAGAGGTTAATATGAGAAGTAGGATTTTCTGAACTAACACATTTCCAGTCAATGTTAAAGTCACCTAGTATTATAGTTTCTTGGGGGTATGTAGAGGATGCCCAGTTTAGTATGGTCTCTATTGTAGAGATGTTGTTTCCTGGGGGTAAGTAAATACAGATAATATATAAAGATTTCTTAGAATTAATTTGGAGTTTGGAGATGAGAACTTCTACATTACTATTCTGGGTAGGATTATGAGGTAGGGTAGAGATATGAAGTCCAACTTTAAATAGAACTGCTACTCCACCCCCTTTCTGCTTAGTACGATCTTATCTAAGTATGTTATAGCCTTGAGGAATGATTGTATTATCTTTAGTTTCTGGTTTCAACCAAGTTTCAAGTGAGGCAGAGGATATCAAAGGAGTAAATATCTAGAATGGCGTGGAGGTGGGCTATTTTATTATTAATGCTTTGGATATTTAGGTGTCCTATTAAGAGAGAGTTATAAGGTTTAGGGTGAGTTGAATGGATAATGGGGTTGGCAGGGCCAGGGTTGGGGTGAATGTCACCTTCTTTTAAGGATGGGTTATTTAGCTTTGTTAATGAGTTATATTTAAGGTGAGTTTGAGGTTTTTCTTTCTTTATAGTGGGTCTGTTATATTTAATGTGGGAAGGTCTATGGTATTTTGGAAGTAGGTAGCTGGGACTGGATGTTATATTTGTATGACTATGAGGGGCTATATGAGTGTCAATTGGTGTTTGCTTTATGGGGAAGTTGAGATGGTAGTAGTGAAGGTTTTCATAGGTGGTAAGAAGGTAGGTTGAGGTCAGGATAGTAGAAAGTAAAAATGCAAGAGTTAAATTTGTTAGAATAGCTAGATTCATTTTGTTTAAATAATAAATCTGAGGATTGAGGAGATTGTGAAAAAGGTGATGAAAAAATAAGGGAAGGGAAGAGAGGAGAATACTTATTTGAAGTAGATTATGAGTATATTGAACTTGGTAAGATATTAGAAGGTGTGGCTTATTAGAAGTGAATAGGGGTTGTGACTCAAGTGTAATGGAGGAGGTGAAAGTATGGGATAGGTTGGAAGAGAGAGAGGGTGTGGTTTGGGAAGTGTAAGTGTAGGGACACTGGGGGTGGGTGGGAATTGGGGGTAGGGTAGGGGATCGGCATGAGCCCGCAGGGCGAACGGAGCGGACTGGAGCAGAGAGAGGTTGAGAGGCAATCAGTTTAACAGAGAGACTAAATTCTACAGGCTAAAGGAAAGGTAAGAAAAACTTTTCTAGTACTACTAAACTGAAAGGTGGGGAGAAAATTTGTAACTGATGCTGGAGCAGGGATGGGAGTCTAAGCAGAGAGTTAAAAAAGGAGAAGAGCCAATAGCTATGTTAATGCTTGATAAGGGCTTGTCTACATTCTGAAGCTCTCACTCTAACCAGGATAAGACCCTATTCAACTTTGCGTTGGGTAAGGGGTAGTTACTTGAGTCAAAAAATAGATGCAGGGATAACAGAGAAAGGCTGGACAACAGTGCTAGTGGATTTCTACTGCCAGCAAAAGATAGTTTACCATCGTATGTAGTGTGCTGCCTTCTAGCGGTGAAAGAAGGGAGAGCACCAGCTCCACTAGGATAGGAGCTGGGGGGAGATATTTAAGACTAAAATCAGGAGGGTAGGTCCGCGAGTGTGCTGGTCCTTACAGAATACTATATATTTAATACACTCACAATTAATATTACATGAAGGTGTTCACAAGTTATATTTTAATCCTAAAGATACTCTTGGATAAGACCTACACTGTGAGGCAGACCACAGACAGTCTAGGTAGTTCCTGTGGGGCTTCAAGGATAGGTTTCTCGTGTGTTCAGTTGCTTTTCAACATCCTTGTCAGGTAACTCAATAGAGGAACAAGCCGTGTCTTAACACAAGGCATGGTAACTGAAAAGAGAGACAGAAAGAATGAAAATTAATTAGCCTATTAGGTTAAGGGCTGTGCAGGAGAGGAAGGAAAACATAGAAGGTGGAGGAGTGCAAGTCAGCAGTTAAGTGGAGTAAAGATGGAGTAGACTGGTAGCATGGTATTCAATTTATCAAATCAAATACATTCAAATATATGGCAGAGGCAGGGAATACAAACGTGGCTACTGCAAACAAAATCATCAAATATTAAACTACTATCAAAGACATGAAGTATCTAACTGCTATACCAATTATTAACTACTATCAAACTCATGAAGTATCTGACTACTATGCAAAATTAACTAATATAGAAAGACTACAAAAGGTAGTTATCCTTTGGACAGAAGGAAAAGAAAAGAACCAAGAAATTTAACCGTAATGCAATGCAAACTATGACACATATCAGTGCTCAGCCAACAACTGTGTGACAGTGCCTGCCACACTCCATACAACAAACTAGTATACACCAGCACTCAGCACACTGTTTGAGGTCCAATACACATCCTCACACTGGGGGTATGTATTAAGGTAATGGATGGGGAATATTGTCATCCCATGCAATGCATGCAATGCACAGTTACAATTTCAATGGTAATGCACCCTAGTCTTTGCGACCATACCCCTACCTACACCGCAGTCATATACAGGGAACCACAGCACAACATATGGCAATGTAGTATGTTTGTATCCTAATAACTGACACATCTTTCTCTGGCCTCACACCAAGGACACACACTACCATGGCAGAAACAAAGTCATACTGAGCAAGCACACCATTACAGACCTTGCACACAGTCAGTGGCACACTCATTCCACCTCACATAGTTGGTATTGCAATGAGTACATGTGTGTGTGCATTGTGTCATAGGTAGGTAGTATGCTATTGGCCCTGGGCCTACAGCAGCATACTGTTAGCAACCTTCAACTACATATGTATGTCCAGCCTTCACTAACAGTTGCAGTATGTCCCTTGCCCTATGCACATCTTCATATAAATATAGATACAGACTGCTAACACATATAGAGGGTTCACAGTATGTAGATTATTAGATTATGTAGTTTACATTACCTTTGTTTCTGACTGCTGTTTTGGATGGCTTGCTGCTGGCTGGCTTGCTGCTGGCTGGCTTGCTGATGGCTGTCTTGCTGATGGCTGGCTTGTTGCTGGCTGCCTTGCTGCTGTATGACTTGCTACTGTATGGCTTGCTGCTGCTTGCTGCTGCTGTCTTGATGTTTTTTCTTTTTATTATTTTTTTTGGCCTGTCTCTCTCTCTCTCTCTCTCTGTCTCTGTCTCTCTCTCTCTCTCTCTCTCTCTCTGTCTCTTTCTCTCCCTCCAGTTGCTGCAATGCTATTATTGCATGTGTGGACTGGGAGTACAGGCTGCTTTTGTAGGTATCTGCACATGTGCATGTGATGGCCTCTGCACCAATTTTTAGCCAGCATTTACTAATTGCATGCAGCCTGCTGTGTGGTAATTGCAGTTCTCACTGTGAGTTCAGGACAGTGCTATAAAATGTTAGGTTAGGAAGGCATAGCCCTTTCAGTTTTTCAAGGTGTGGACCATGCTGGTTTACTGTGGACACTGTTCTGTGAGTGTAAAGGTTGGTATGTCTCTCATATCTAAGGCTGTGTTGTAGGCACTGAAATGCATGTTGTACTGAAACCTGACTGTTGCTTCTTCCAGTTCATTCTTCTCAGTGTGTATGTTAACTGACACCTAATAATACTAATACTGTTTACATGGGAGTATGTGCTTTCCTGTGGGACTTGTGGATTAACTGGTATACAACAGTAGCTGTTGCAATTTGTTGCTATGGCTTCACTATTTAGCCTTTACATTCACACCTTGAAGGCCTGCTAAGTGTCGTTACTGGAATGTGTTGCTATGGCTTTCCTATTTTCCATTTACATTCACTCCTTGTAATGCATGATATATTTCTTTCAGCAGCAATTCCTTATATGTTTGGTGTGGTTTGGTGGTACTGCATGCAGTCTGGTAAGGCCAAGGTGTGGGGTTTGACACCTACAAGGGTATCTTATTTTGCTGCTGAGCAGTAGTGGGACCTTGTACTTTGTACTAACAGTTATGAATATCAGGCACATGCAGTGCTTGTAAACTGCTATACTGTCCTTATTTTATTAGATGGCTACATCCTTTGATATTTCTGGGTTGTACTCCTGCATGAGGGTGTGCTTGTGAAAGCAATTCTACAGCTATTCACAGAGTGTGTGACAGCAGACAGAATGATATGCCTGTGCGTTTTTGACACTTGCAGGCCTCAGATACTCTCAGGTGTATATTTTAGCAGCCTCAGGGAATGGTACATATCAGTGGGATACACCCGTGATATATTTCAGATATTCTGCAGTTGTGACTGTGGGGTATTTTGAGCATATGTATTACTACACCATTTATGACATGCAAGTAGTGTGTACTTTAACTAATTGAGAGTTACCATTATGTGGGATTCCACACCTTTCTGCCTACTGTTAGTACATTTCACAGGGAGTCAGTGGAGCACAGTTAACATTTGTTTGCAAATCAGGAGCATCCCTGTAAATCAGTCACAGTTGCGAGGTCTGGCCTCTTACCTATTCAAATATGGCAGTGTTTATCCTGTACCGATAGTGTGTGTGGTTTGCAAGGTGCTACTGTCACATTATTACCTACTAGCATGGCTGTTTCTCTTATCACACTAATGTAATGCAATTCCACAAGAATTGCCAGTAAAGATACAAGAAAAGCTTTGTGTAATAGCCTTCCTATATTCCCTTTACATTCAGTCCTACTATTTCATGATATATTGCTTTCAGCACAAAGTTCTTGTATATCAGTCATGGATTAGTGGTAAGTCCTGCAGACTAGTGTTTCTAAGGTCCTGGGTTTGAGACTGACAGAGGAATTTTATTTTGCTGCTGAGCAGACTACAGGCCTTGTCATTCAGAGTGACTAAGGCACTTTTAAGCAGTTGTAAGCGGGTTAGTGCTGGTTTGCGTGGTGCTCATGCATGCGCACTGTCACTTAGCTTCACACACACATGCTTAGCTTCGCACACACAAGGGCACACCCACTGACTACTGCTTAAAAGTGCTTACTCTTGCGCACACCTGCGCTAATTTCTTTGAAAGAAAAGAAAATGGGGAGATAATAAAGTGGTGAAAAAGGGGGCACAAAGAGGGTAGGACAGTAGGAAAACAAGCTTGGGATTTGCAGGAAGGATGTAGGAAAGGCCCATAGCTGCCCATTTCTTTATCAGCAACAGCTGTGCATATGTGTGTAATTTGGTGTGAAATTTGAAACCTTCCACCCCTGAGAGAGGGTTGAGGACAACAAAATATGTTGTACAGCCAATTGTAATTACCAGTTGACATGTCCAGCAGACATGTCTGCAAAATGGGCAGCTATGTATGGGGCGTAATTTTTTTTGTGGGAACAGAGTGCCCTTTTTTTTTTTTTTTCAGGTGAGACTGGAATGTGAGGTACAGGAAGTAGGTATATTTGGGGAGGTAGGTTGGGGAGATTAATAGACAAGACAAACAAGATGCATACAGGGGCGGAGTATGACACATGTGGGGGGTGAACACAATTGACGGGGATGGATGTTTGGATATCGGGAGCCCATGAGCCCACAGATGGTAACAGTGGAGCTGAGATCCCCACCCATGGGCAGTTGCCACTGTGCCTTCACTTCCCAGAACGGGGCTGTGCTGGGGAATGTGTAGGATGGGCAGGCACACCCGTGAGTTGCGCCACCCGTGCCTCAAGCTGGCATAGGGGTTCAAGCACAGAATGCCTGATCTCGCAACGCACCACAGACCGGACACTTTGGAGGGTGAGTGGATGTTCTCCTCCGGCCATGCTTGCAGAGGGGGGATGAGCCCCATCCCCTGCAGCACTTCCACCCGAAGGTGGCACAGGGCCACCAGAGGAGGTTGCAGCCTGGGCAGTAGTGCCAGGTGCACTCGCAAGCTGAGGTGGGAGAGGTGGGTCCGCTGGAACCTGCCTTCCCTGTTGTCCTATGTTTAGCAATATTTTATGACATTTTGGGTTAGTAACAAACAATACCATTCAAAATTAGTTGTAACAGCATGCATCAGTATTCCCATTAACCAAACACCCATGAATTCCAAACATTGAACAGCAAGCATAACACATGCATATTTTGAACAACAGTACACAATCCAACAGCATTCAGGGTTGACTGATGGCAACAAGCCATCAGGTTTGGATATGTGAACAGGGGACATGCATCAACATACATGCAAATATGTATGAACCAACAGGACAAATGTCCATGGGAATTAATTGTGAATACACATACCCAGTTTGGTGTGGAATGGCATTATTTCTGAAAATAGGGTAGGGTGAATAAATATTTCATTAACAACTTCAACTACCTATACATATGCTGTACATTTCTAGTAGCTGCAGATATATATACCCTACAGGTCTTAGTACAGTTTCCTATATGTAACCTTAGGAATGTTGGTGATGGGAATGTTACTGCTACATTAATATACATTGCATTTTTATTCATACACGTTCATATCTGGCTGTGTTCAGGTACAGCATCCTGCTACATTTGATTTATATGGCTCTAGACAACTGTGGATGTTCAGTATTTCATACAACCATACTATCTCCATATTGCAAGGATACAGCAACATATCCAAATTGTGGGACAGACACATTCCAGCTTCAGTACTTTATTACAAACATTTCACTCTTTGGTTGTGGCTGTCTCATTCATTTCATTATGTACTGACTGCAGTATAACTTTATTCAAGACTTATTACAGCTTTCTTGGTCGATTCATACCTCTTTCTCACACTCTCACTTGTTTTATTTTTACAATTCAAGATGGTGCTTAATTCTAGGCATTACTAACATTTCTTACTTGGTTACAACAATCATTTCCAACAGACTCACTTGTTTCATATGGCAGATTTTAAAAGAGGATGTATTTGACACATGTCTATCATCTTTAGCTTGTTTACCAGTAATTTTCAGGCTGAAGCAAGTTATCTGATATTACAATACAGGTGGAAAATTTCTATTTCAGACTTGTTTAATTTTTATTTCTGGATTACAGGCTGCATCACTTATGTAATCATACAATACTAGCAGAATCTTTCTTCTAGTGTCATTTGAACTTTATTAATATGTAACAACACTGAACTCTTTCACAAACTGTCTCACGTATATTCTATAACAATCACAGCAAAATAATTACTAACCTGCCTGGTGGCGCAACCGCACCAGCCTATCATCATAGGCTCGCCGATTCACGGAGCGCACACCTGCAGCTGAAATATAAATGAAGTAATATTGGAAAATACATCCCCATAATATCAGCTAGGATAATTTCTTACATACTTAATTACATGAATACTTACTCAGTAGTGGGGCATTGGGCATTTGCCGGGCCTCCTGGATCCAACAGTTCAGTTGGTCCTGCTTTCATCTCTTCAGGTCCGCATGGTGGTGATGGACCTGTTCACCAGTCCTTGGTATGCCTGTGGCACTGGTGAGATCATGTACCAACCGGCTCCATGCCTCTGCCTTGTACGCACCCCAGAGAACCTGGCCCTGCATGGGTTGAGCCTCATGATCGTGGGCTAGGAGCCAAACCATATATTTGGACTCCTCAACACCCCACCTCTGTGCTCAGAAGCGACTGCCCTTTCCTACACCTGCCATCCTGACTGCAAATAGGTTCCACAATCAGTTATGCTGTGTATTCCTGCCTATGGGGCTTATATATGCCGTTTTTCCCCACACTTATCTGTGATTGGCCATTTTGGAAATGAATCAGCTTAAAAAAACCTGCTTTGTCATGCTTCTATTTCCATTCATTCCTATATATATGCTAATACTGCATTTCACAGTACAACTGTCATGGCTTAGTGGTTCAGTACTTTGACTATGATGCACTGGGCATTGCTTTTTTTATTTTACTACTGTCTAGACAGGCTGGGAAGTGTGTGTCTGTGTAAAGGCGGCTTTGATACAGCTTGATCAACGTTGCCCACCAGTAAGCCAGTTGGCACACTGCGCAGCTCGGCGCAAACGGCTTACGCTGGTTAACGCATTATTTGGCTATGAGCACCCATATTACGCTGTGTGAAGCATTGCTCAGCTACGAGCACACAGTTTCAGCATTTTAAAATGCTGCTCAACTCCAGGCACTCATATTACACCTGTTAAACCACTGCTCACCTGCGGGCAGTCATACTCAGCTTGTTAGAGCTCTGCTCAGCTATGGGCACTTATAAATTTTTTTTTTATTGTGTCAGATTTCTTCAAAAATACATGGCCCATTTCATTACATTTTACTTAAATTACAGTTTTTTATATACATATATATATATATATATATATATATATATATATATATATATATATATATATACATATATGTCATTTGATTGTTTCGTGCTTATTTCACTAAAAATAGAAAATTATGTTGTTGGGGCTCGAACCGTGACTACCTCCTCTTTGGCCAATGTCTCTACCGCTACGCTATTGCTACTTGGTTTAATTTGCATATTTAGATCTTATATGCTTTTTCAATGACTGCTAACTGTGGCTGAGCAAAGGGCACACCCGCGCAAATGAGCGCAATTATGGGCAAACATTTTTGAAATTATAAAAAAAAATTAAAATGTTGATTTTTACGTTTTACATTACAGTTGGGTTTATAGTCTGTGGGGGCATGTGTGGTGTTGTGTTTCTTGACATTTCCGTGGACTCGCTCGTGGGAGTTTACTTTCAGGACTGTAACTCTTCTGGGGGCGTGTCCCTTTGCAGGACTCGCCGTGTGGACACGCCCCCTACTTTCCTACACAGACCGTGTTAGCCTAGGGTGTGATTCAGCATGCCCTCATGAATATGCATGGCATGCTGATGTCACACCGATTAACTGCAGCCTCCGTGTAAGACATATTAACTCTTACACAGAGGTTTCGTGAATCCTGCTCTTTAGGTTAGTGAGAACTGATAACGCTTTCAGAAGACCAGGGAGTAGACAGGTCTCAACTGTTTTCCAACATGCATTATTCTGTTTGGAAAGGTTTGAGTTTTTAAGTGTCCTAGCTTATGAATATTTTTGAACTGTATGTCCGATATGCCACTTGAATCTCAAACTAAGGTCAATTATTATTCCCAGTAGTTCTGAATTATTTAGTACTAGCTCAATTCTTGTGTAATTTACTTATATATTGTTAAGTCTTAATAATTTGATTGTGGTTTGGTGGTGAAAATACCATCATTCTTATCATCCACACCCTTTTCCTATCTTTTTTATAATGGGTTGAGGTGCCGCATCAGACATCACCAACATTCTTAATTCAGTGCCACTCACATAGCTTCTTTGATAGTCATGCCGGTCATAGGTCTTCTTTCATGAAGTGCATCCATCCATCTCTTGGCTGGGTGTTCTCATTTCCTCTGACTTTCTTCTTGTTTCTCTGAAATGATCTTCACCAAATATTATTCTTTTTTGAACTTATGCCCAAACCACTGTACTTTCTTCTATTTGGCCATCACTGCAATTGGAGCTACTTTGGCTTCTGCTCTGATATTGTCATTTCTTTGTCTGTCACCCAGTGTACCTCCTACTGCCTGTATCAGGCACTTTTTCTCCATCACCTCTTACTATTTTGACTGCTCTGCTTTGACGGCTCAGGTTTATGTACCATACAGAAGTACCGGTCAGGCTATTTTATGTACACTTTAGTTTTCAGCTTCTTTGGCATTCTCTTGTCATACACTACATCTGACACTCAGTGCCATTTTGCTGCAGCACCCCTGATTCAAGCCCTGACCTCCCACATTTCCCTATTCCACAACTATACCTCCTACATACTTGTTAACTTGCTCTGTTATTTTCCCTTCTGTCTCACTTTTTAACTTCTGATTTTCCTCATTTGCTGCTATGAAAACTGTCTTGTCTGTGCTCAGTTTCAATCCATTGACTTTCAGTTTTGCATTACATTCCCCTTTTATTTGTTGAAGTTCTTATTCACAATCTGCCTGTAATGCTACATCATCTGTATAGAGGAGCTTGGTTGATCTGTCCCCTCCTACCTGTTGGCTGATGTAGTCCATCACTAGGAAGAATAACAGTGGGCCAGAAGTTAAACCCTTTCCTAATGGGAAACCTGTGCATAAACACTGTTTGCTGTTAGTCCTTATATCACAGGATCCTGATACGTAGCTTATTATTGCTTATATCATGGGATCCTTATACATAGTTTGTTAGTGCTTGTATCATGGGATCCTGATACATAGCTTGGTAGTGCTTGTATCACGGGATCCTGATACATAGCTTGTTAGTGCTTGTATCATGAGATCCTTTTACAGAGCCTGTTAGTGCTTGCATCATGGGATCCTGATATATAGCTTGTTAGTGCTTGTATCACAGGATCCTGATACACAGCTTGTTAGTGCTTGTATCACAGGATCCTAATACATAGCTTGTTAGTGCTTGTATCACAAGATCCTGAAACATAGCTTATTAGTGCTTGTTTCACAGGATCCTGATACATAGCTTTTTAGTGCTTCTATCATGGGATCCTGATACATAGCTTGTTAGTGCTTGTATCACAGGATCTTGATACATAGCTTGTCTGTGCTTGTATCATGGGATCCTGATACATAGCTTGTCAGTGCTTAAATCACAGGATCCCGATACATAGCTTGTTAGTGATTGCATCATGGGATCCTGATACATAGCTTGTTAGTGCTTGTATCACGGGATCCTGATACATAGCATGTTAGTGCTTGTATCACGGGATCCTGATACATAGCTTGTTAGTGCTTGTATCACGGGATCCTGATACATAGCTTATTAGTGCTTGTATCACGGGATCCTGATACATAGCTTGTTAGTGCTTGTCTCACAGGATCCTGATACATAGCTTGTTAGTGCTTGTATCATGGGATACTTATACATAGCTTGTTAGTGCTTGTATCACAGGATCCTGATACATAGCTTGTTAGCGTTTATATCATGGGATCCTGATACATAGCTTGTTAGTGCTTGTATCAAGAGATCCTTATACAGTGCTTCTATCATGGGTTCTTGATACATAGCTTGTTGGTGCTTGTATCATGGGATCTTGATACATAGCTTGTTTGTGCTTGTATCATGGGGTCTTTATACATAGCTTGTTAGTGCTTGCATCATGGGATCCTCATACATAGCTTGTTAGTGCTTGTATCACGAGATCATGATACATAGCATGTTAGTGCTTGTATCATGAGATCTTGATACATAGCTTGCTAGTGCTTATATCACAGGATCCTGATACATAGCTTGTTAGTGCTTGTATCATGAGATCCTGATACATAGCTTGTTAGTGCTTGTATCATGGGATCCTGACACATAGCTTGTTAGTGCTTGTATCATGGGTTCTTTATATATAGCCTGTTAGTAGTTGTACCTGGGGTCCTTCTACATAGCTTGTCAGTGCTTTTATCATGGGATCCTTATACATAGCTTGCTAGTGCTTGTATCACGGGATCCTGATACATAGCTTGTTAGTGTTTGTATCATGGGATCCTGATACGTAGCTTGTTAGTGCTTGTATCATGGGATACTTATACATAGCTTGTTAGTGCTTGTATCACAGGATCCTGATACATAGCTTGTTAGCGTTTATATCACGGGATCCTGATACATAGCTTGTTAGTGCTTGTATCACTGGATCCTGACACATAGCTTGTTAGTGCTTGTATCACGGGATCCTTTTACATAGCTTGTCAGTGCTTTTATCACGGGATCCTCATACGGTTCCCTATCAGAATCCTGAAACACTATAAGCCTGAAAGTCAAAATCCTGAAAACTAATGACTGAAAATGCAAAATCTCGAAAATGCAAAATCCTGAAAGTCAAAATCCTGAAAACACAAAATGGACATGCTTACGTCACTGTGGCTTTGCTATTGTTAGCCCTGTGGTGTTAGGTCATGCGTTGGGTCCAGGTAAGTGTGTGGTTGGTTTTATGTTAGGGTTAGGGGCGGTATAAGTGAGTTAGGGTTAGGGCGCAGGTTAGGCATGTATGCAATAGTGACAAATATTGGGGTTAGGGGCGGTTTAAGTGAGTTAGGGTTAGGGCGCGGGTCAGGTGAGTGTGCGATAGTGACGGACCTTAGGGTTAGGGTTAGGGTCAGGGTCAGTTGGTAGATATTAGTGTCTTTATAGTGACATATTAGCATTATTTGTGTTTTCAGGATTTTGACTTTCAGGATTTTGCATTTTCGAGATTTTGCATTTTCAGTCATTAGTTTTCAGGATTTTGACTTTCAGGCTTATAGTGTTTCAGGATTCTGATAGGGAACCCCTCATACATAGCTTGCATTTATTCTACCACTGTTTTCAGGAGTTCATCATATAACCACCCAAATCAGTTATCTTAGTAACTTGTCATGTGCTTTCTCCAAATCTAGGAATGGCCATTTAGAATCGTTCCTCATCTCATACTTCTTCTCCATTATCTGTCTCACTGCAGATATTAGGTTGGTTGTGTTTCATCCTTATTGGAAGGTGAACTGCTTACCTCTCATCTTTCTTTCTACTACTGAGTGTTCATTTATCGATTACTCTGTGCAGCACTTTGATGCAGTGTGACAGGAGTCTCTCTGTACTACAAACTGCCTCATTGTTCTTGTTCACTGGCACTAGGATGTTTATCCTTTAGTCATTTTGGATAAGCCGTCTCTCTCTCCATGCCTCTTTGAGTGACCTCAGAAGTCATTCGAAGCTTAACTCGCTTACCATTTTCTTCTCCCTCTCCGACATATCGATGATGTCTGCTGTGACTTTATCTGAGCCTGATGCTTTCACCAGCTTCATTTTCATTAGTGCTGTTCTTGAATCTTCCATGGTAAGTTCTTCTTTTTCTTTCATCATAGGCTGTCTGTGGGTAGTACAGCATTTGTGGGGTTTTACCTCTTTATATCATTCTATATTTACCTTGAAAAGTGATAGAATTTCTTTGTGCCATCTGCTGAATCAGTTTCCAGGTGCTGTTAGAGTGCCTCTGATGTCATGTTCATTGCCATCATGACTGCTCCCTTAGGCTTTTTGTTACCAACCAGTATTCCTTCTTAGCCTGGTCCATCTTTTTTATTTCTCTCTTCCCTTTTGATAACTTCCAGGGCTTCTGCATTCCGCCACCTTGTGTACCTTATTACAATACCCAACATATTTGTTCTATTGTCTTCACACATGCTGTGTTGATATGTTGCCATTCTTCTTCAATGGTGTCTAGTTCCTCTTCTTCCTGAGGTGCAATAACCTTGAGTATTTCCTGGAGCTCTTTTACTTTCAATCCTTAGAGTCTACTGTGACTACTGTTTATCATGACCATCAATGACTTATGCTGTGGACTAACTGTTTTAGTGGGGTTGACTTTGGAATGTTTGATTCTATACCATGCCATTTTCTTACTAAGAGGAAGTCTACCTAAGATGCATGTTGGCCACTTATGTACAACCTGAGTAGAACTCTAAAATTTCTGTCAAGTGAGCAGAAAAATTACTATCAGCCATACTGAAGGAGAATAAGGCAATCCAGGGAAGGGGCTAATGATAATTAGTTATGTGCTCTCCCCATGAAATTCCTGCAGCAATTTTGCAGATGAGTGTTGCAGAGAATTGGTGATCTGTGTAAAGTACTTTCATAGGTTTCATAGGTTTCATAGGTTCATACTAGGCTATCTGCCCTAGGGCATTTATAAGCCTAGCCAGAGTGTGTGTGGCTTTCACCACCCCTTAGGATGAGAATACTATACCCATTAGTTTGCTGTGCCTCTGTCCAGCAGTGACACAGAGATGATTCCCGGGGTAAACCTACGATCTCCCATCCACTCGTCAAGATTTCTCTTGAGCAGAGTCAGTGAGGGGCTCTGCCTCACATGGACTGGGATTCTGTTCCATAGTGTAGGGAGTCTCTGGGTGATGAATCTGTCCCTCCAGCACATCCTATTTATATCCGTGTTGAGGTTTAAGTCTCTTGCTCTCGTGGCTCTGGTGGATTTGGATTTTTTGAGGTAGAGCATGTCCATTAATTCCGGGTTGGACATGGCCTTGTATGTCAGGCACAGATCACCTCTGAGCAGACGGTATGCGACTGAATAGAGCTGGAGTTTCTTCAGTCGGGCAGCGTATGACATATGTTTGAGCCCCTTTATCCTTTTGGTGAGGAACTTTTGGGGTCTTTCCAACTGCTGCAGGTGTCGGGTAAGGTACATTCCGAATGGGGCATTGTACTCAATCATTGGTCTGATAAGTGAAGAGTACAGGGTTACAATGACCTCTCCTGATCTGGATGTGAATCCCTTCATGATCAGGTGGGCAATGTAAAAGGTCTTCCTAACCACTTTGGCAATGTGAGTGTCAAAAGAGAGGTTACTGTCAACTTGGGTCCCCAGGTCCCTGATACCTTCTTCCGTGTTTAATGGATTACCACCTATGTGGTAATTAGGGGTTACCTTGTTTTTCCCAAAGGGAATGACTATACATTTTTTGGCATTTAGCTTAAAGCCATGGCTCTGGCACCAGTTATCCATTTCTATGAGACCTCTCTGGAGGATGTCTGTGTCTGATGGAGTGTCAATTATGGTGCCCAGTTTGCAGTCATATGCAAATTTTGTCAGCCACAATCCCCCTATTTTTGCCTGCACTTCAGAAAAATAAATGCCGAACAAGAAGGGGCCCAGGACTGAGCCCTGTGGGACACCACTCGTGACCGGCTTAGAGTCTGACATGGCACCAGCAACTCTAACCCTGTGTGACATATGGGTTTACATCTAAGCTGGTGAGCTTTTCTATGATGCCCGAGTGGGGTATTGTGTTGAACACTTTTGCTAGGTCAAGGTAGGCTGTGTGAACTGCCTTACCCTCATCAATGGCCTTAGTGACTGTTTCGAAAAAGTCGACTAAGTTCAAGAGGCAGGATCTGCCCTTGACAAAGCCAAATTGGGTAGTATCCAGTGTCTGTAGGTCCCCAATGTCTTTATTTATGAGTTCCATTATGATCCTCTCCATAGCTTTGCAGACAAGGCTCGTCAAGCTTATGGGGCAGTAATTTCCAGGGTCCGTAGAAGCACCGCCTTTGTGGAGTGGGACCACAGTTGCAGTACGCCATTCTTTGGTGCGTATCCTGTAGTAAGGCTAAGATTAAACAGCAGCCTTATGTGTGGGTTTAGTTCCTCATTGAGTTCATGTAGCACACAGCCGGGGACACCGTCCGTCCCATTGATGCTGTGTTTTTGCTTTAGAGAGAGCAGCTCTCACCTGGGCATCTGAGATGTTTGGGAGGCTAGACTCTGGTGGGATAGATATTTCTCCTTTGGGGAAGGGAGGAGAATTTGCACTGAACCTGTCTGCCAATATGTTGGCAATGTCTGTGGGTTCAGTGATTTTTGTATCATTTTGGACTAATTCTGAGCATATCTGGGAGTTTCCACCCAGGTTTCTAACATAGCTAAAGAAGGCCTTATGATTGTCTTTTGTGTCTTTAGCGATTTTTCTCTCAAAGTTGGCCTTGGATGATTTTATGAGTGATCGTAGTTTTTTGCTAGTATTGATCAGAGATGCCTTCCCTTTTAGGGATTTTGCTCTGTCATGTAGTAGCTTTCTCCTCTTGTTGTAGAGTTTGTTTATGGCTGGGGTCCACCAGACCGGGCCTGCCTTTGGTGGAAAGGGTCTTGATTTTATTAGGGATTGCTTGATCCATCCATTCCTGGAGGTGCTTGTAGAAGGCATTTGTAAGGGTTTCAGCAGCGTGAGTTGTGGTTTCCACTGGCTCGGGGGCCTTGAAGGATTCCACTCCAGTCTTAAGAAGTGTGAAGTTTGCTTTTGAGAAGTTCTTCACTGTGGTCTTTTTTGCTGGGGTTGGGGGCGGGATGTGGATCTCCAGTGAGATTAATTTATGGTCTGATCTCACCAATGAGGGATATACTTCGGGTGTGGAGCATTTTGTCCCCATGTTTGTGATGATCAGGTCTAGTATATTTTCTCCTCTTGTGGGAATGGTGACTAGTTGTTCCATAGCATTTGAGTTTATGAACTCCAGGAACCTTTGGGCTGGGGTGTTGGGGCTTGAGTAATGTTCCCAGTCTATGTTTGGGTAGTTGAAGTCACCCAATATGATGGTGTTTGGAGAGACATTCATACTCTCCAGTGTCTTCAGGAAGGCTGTGTGGGTTTCCTGAGTTTGAGAGGGTGGTCTGTAGCATGCTACAAACTGTAGGGCCATTTTACCTATGGTTAATTGCACCTGGATGGTCTCCGATGCTTCGTGTGTTGCCACTAACCTGGAGGTGTGGGTATCCTTTATGAATATGGATACTCCCCCTCCTTTTGTGGTTCGGTCCAGATTTTGGGGCCGGAACGCATGATATGATGTATAAACATGCCAAAAGGTTAGTAGTTACCCATTCAATTCAGTGGGAGAGACCATGTTACAGGTAATTTTAGCAAAGTTCAGGGAAGAGGTAGTGGAGGGGGTTGTCATTGTGTGGATATGTGTAGCAGTGCATACCTGTGTGTATTCAGGGGCATAATTAGATCAAGATGACTGTGTATGATTGAGTGTGTGTCTAGTATGTGCTTGTGTGTGTGTGTGTGTGTGTGTGTGTGTGTTTGTGTGTGTGTGTGTGTGTGTGTGTGTGTGTGTGTGTGTGTGTGTGTGTGTGTGTGTGTCAGACCTCCCAACCGTCCCGAATTACTCATTTTTTTCTGAGTTTTGGGGTCCAAATGAAGGGGTGCCACGATTCCCGAGTGGCACCCCTTCATTTCCGATTTCTTTGCTTTTGTTTTTTTTTTATTTTGTGAATTTTCGCGCTGTCGGAGCTGACATCATCATGTGTGTGATGACGTCTGCTCTGTCAGCACTACCTGCCAGTCAGAATTGAGCTCATCATTTCCGGCTGGCTGCGAGCAGGCAGGAAGTGTATGTCGAGAATTTGAAAGAAGAGCACTACCAGCCATTCGGTTATAAGGGAAGAATGTTGGATTTAAATCTGCTGCCATTTCGGACAGAAATGCGAGGGAAGAATGCTGTCTTCAAATCTGCTGCCAACTTTTGCTCTAGGTAAGGGTGTGTGTGCCATTGTAGGGAGATAGAGTAACTCAGATTCAGACAGTGTTACTTAAAAGTTTAACAATCAGCAGCGCAGCAGCAGAGGTAATTAGAAATTTAGAGTTAACAGTCGACAGCAGCAGAGTTTCCACATGCTTACAGGTAAGGGACTATTAAGAACAGGGTTTGTCAGTTGTGCTATAAAATGGAAAGCAGGATCATTCATTTAAAGTCCATTGTGCTTTGTTTAATTCTAATTCAATGAGGTCATTCATTTAAGTCCATTGTGCTGTGAATTCAGGTTCATTCAATGTCTGTTGTGCCACTGCCAGGTTCAGAGTGTGCAGGTTCATTCAAAGTCCATTACGCTGTGTTTAATGCTAATTCAGTGAGGCCCATTTTCAAAGTCCATTGTGCTGTTTTAATTTAATTCAGTGCTGCTGACATTCTAAGTAAAAGTTTGTATTTAATTCAATGAGGTCCATTTTCAAAGTCCGTTGTGCTGTAAAAGAAAGTCCGTTGTGCTGTGTTTAATTCAATGAGGTCCATTTTCAAAGTCTGTTGTGCTGATTCAAATCAATGCTGCTGCTTCTGTAACAGAAAGTCCATTGTGTTGTGTTTTAATTCAGTGCTGCTGCTGACATTATTATTCTTCTGTTGTGCTGTGTCCAGTTCTAATTCAATGAGATTCATTCAAAGTCCGCTGTGCCAGGTTCAGTGTTTGCAGGACAGGTTAATTCAAAGTCCATTGTGCCAGGTTCAGTGCATGCAGGGCAGGTTCATTCAAACCATTTTCAAAGTCTGCTGTGCTGATTCAAATCAATTCTGCTACTTCTGTAACAGAAAGTCTGTTGTGTTGTGTTTTAATTCAATGCTGCTGACATTTATCATTGAGGTTCATACAAAGTAAATTGTGCCAGGTTCAGTGTGTACAGGACAGGTTCATTCAAACCATTTTCAAAGACTGGTGTGTGTGTGTGTGTGTGTGTGTGTGTGTGTGTGTGTGTGTGTGTGTGTGTGTGTGTGTGTGTGTAAGGTTACCTAGGCTCAAACCCTGTACCTTGCTTACAGGTGACAACAGCCTAAATTCTCTACCCACACCACCACTGTCCAAAGTTTCACAGAGTATCTGGAATGTTTGCCTCATACTTTGGTGTGTGTTTCTCTTAAAATTTGTGTTTTTTTGGCAGATCATTAACAACTGAATTTATTAAATAATTATAGCCATTTAAGTTTGTCTTCCTATGTTTCAGGAAACTCATGGTAACACCAAAACATTTTATTCTAGCAATTTTCTAAGATTATACAAGCAATGTTATTTTATTCTAGCAATTTTCTAAGACTATACAAGCAATGTTTAAAATGTGTCCCACTCCCTGGTTTTGGGCTTTTGTCTCCTCCCCCTTTTTCCAGATTTCTTATGCTGCAAAGCTCTTCAGGGGAAGAGAAGTTTAGGGCTGTTTATGTTAAGCTTGTTTGGATTCTTAGTAGCATAACCAGTAGTATACTTGCGTTTGATGAAGAAGGCTGTGGGTTCTACTCCCACAGTATGTAAATGGATTACGGGGCTGTATTTTGGTTTTCTGTTCATCAGTTTGCATTTGAAAGTTGGTATCCCACAATTCCACTGGAGTGGATGGGGGTTACATAATGTATGCAAATTGTATGTTAATCAGCGTACAGATTTGTACCTATTTTTCATGGGCCTTTGTCCAGATTTTTGATATTTCCAGGTTGAGAGGTATGGTGTGTGTGTGTAAATGAATGTCTGAATGTGTGTGAGAAAGTGGGTGAGGGGGTGTCTGTCATAATTATGACCACAAAGTGATTTTTAGCACTGGATGTAATGAAGACCAATTGACTTACAGTGAATGTATATAGAAATGTTGCAGTATGAGGTTTTGACAACAGGCTTCTCCTGAAAAGGGAGTTATTCCAGTCATACTTTCCCAATAATGACAAATAAAATAAATAAATAACTCTCAGTAGAGTTAGTTTAGGATGTATTTATCCCCAAGGATTGTTCTATATCACAGCAATCCCCCCTTCCACTTATAAATCAATCTCCATTGCTTAAGTGGCACATTCCAAAACAGAACCACCTGCTAAGTATGTGGATAAATTATTAATTCCAGTACTGGCCTTATTCAATTCATATGTCAGAGATAGTTTTCTTTTTCTTGAAAGGATAAGAGATTTTGGAAGTTGATAGTAGAAGTTAATTGGTCACTACTGACATCAAATCTTTATACTCCATGAAACCTCAAGATGAAGATATGTTGCTAAAAATCCTTGCTATTAGAGAAGGTAAATGATGAAGCAATAAATGTGGTTATTATAGGTTCATAGATTCACAGGTGTATACTAGACTAATGACAACTAAGGCCCTTATAAGCCTAGTCATGTAACAGAAATGTGACCCACAAATTTGATTTATATAGGGATGATTTATTGACTGCTTTTGTGCATCAGAGACATACGTGCCAGACCAGGGTAAACTTCTGACTACCCATCAATTGGTCCAAGTTGCACTTAAACAGGGATAGGGAGGAACACTGCTTCACATGGATGCGGAGCCTGTTGCAGAGAATGGGAATTCTCTGAAAAACATAGCTGTGTATCCAGCATGTCCTGTTCATGTAGCAAGCAAAATTTAGGTCTTTCCATCTAGTAGTTCTGATGTTGTTTGTTTTGCGAATGTGCAAAAAGTTCATCAAAACAAGGTTGAGGAAAGCTTCATATGCCAACCAATGATCACCTGTCAGAAGTCTGTATGATACCAAGTAAAAAACAAGGTTTTGAGGTGATCAGTGTAGGACATTGTGTTTGCTCCATGTATTTCTGTTGTAAGGAACCTTTTTAGGATGTTCCATTTGCTGCATGTGTCCAGTCTGGTACATATCAAAGGCACCATTATACTCTATGATGGGTCTGATGAAGGCCTAGTACAGTGGTATGATGACATCTCTGGACTTAGATGCCATACCTTTGCTTATAAGTTGAGCAATATAGAAGGATTGTATTATTACGTTGGACACGTTGGCCAATGGCTAGGTTATTATTTACATGAGTTCCCAGATGCACGAGTAGTGAATCAACTTTTTTGGGTGTTTTACTGGTGACATAACTTGCCCAGGGTGCCCAACTTCCCAAAAGGTACTATAAAGCCTTTCTTGGTATTGAGTTTTAAGTCATGGCTTTTGCACCAAGCATTTGACTCTGTTAGACCTTCCTGAAGGTTTTTTTCATTTTGAGGGATTCAGTGACTGCTCCCAATTTGCAATAATATGCAACTTGGTTAGCCAGAGACCACTGACATTGGCTTTGACATCTAAGGAGTAGATGCCAAAGAGGAGTGGGCCTAGCACAGAGCCCTGTGGGACTCCCCTGGTGAATAGTCTCTTTGTGGAGCTGGTCTCATCAGTTCTAGCCTCCAGTGTCCTATCAGTGAGTAAGCTAGCTAGTCCCAGTGTTATAAAGAAGTTTATACCTAGTACTTTTTGTCTGCAGACAATGTCAAGTGGGTGTTGTATCAAATACTTTAGCCAGATCTAGGTAGGTAGAATGCATCATTTTCCCTCATCCATTATCTTAGTGACCTTTTCAAAGAAGTCCACCAGATTCAGTAAGCATGGCCTTCTTTTGACAACCCAAACTGAGATGGATCTAGTGTCTGGATGTCTCCTATGTCCTTGTTGATAATTTCTATGATAATTCTTTCCATGGCTTTGCAAATGTGACTAGTCAAGCTAATGATTCAGCAGTTTCCAGGATCTGTTGAAGCTTCTCCCTTATGAAGGGGGATGACTATCATAGTCTTAAATTCATGTGACACAAAGCTTGTTTTAAGACTATAGTAAAATAAT
Source organism: Protopterus annectens (assembly GCF_019279795.1). NCBI lineage: Eukaryota > Metazoa > Chordata > Ceratodontiformes > Protopteridae > Protopterus > Protopterus annectens. The sequence goes on from NC_056735.1 coordinate 1,269,872,067, forward strand.
GACTCCAGGGGTCTTGATAAGTCATAATTTGTACTGTATAGGAGGCATCCAGGGATGTTAATGGGCCAACTGAGGGCATGATCTTGGCTTTAACAAGCGCAGTCAGTACATGCTCCTAGTTACGGCAGGATGAGTTATGTTTGAGGAGTTTTTTTGGAGGGGATGGTTGTTGTTGTTGGTGGGGGTAAAGTTGGAACAGAATTTGACCAATAACAGGTTCACTATATTGCCAGGTTCGGTGAATGTGGCGCCATTAACCACCAGTTCAGCATACTTCTATATGTTGCTGTTGAGGTTTTTGACTTAACCAAAGAAGGCTTTATGATTAATTTTCACTTGGGAAGCTATCTTAACCTCAAAGTTGGCTTTGCTTGAACTGATCAACTCTCCAAGTTGCTTATTTAGTTTGATGAGAAAGTTTTTCTCTTTATGGGAATTAATCTACTTGGTTTTTGCCATAATGTTTTCCTTTTGTTGTATATCATGTTTAATTTGGGATACCACCACATTGTTTCTGGGGTTAGTCCTGCGCTTACTTCTGACAGGTCCAGGAACTTCTCTGCAGTCATTGACATGGCTGCACAATGTTTCTGATAGTCATTCATCATAAGTTGCTATGTTCTTGGGGTTTGGGGGGCATTGAATTTTGATAAACCATCAGTAAATAATAGGCAATTTGCCTTGTGTCAAAGGAAAAAATAACTTCAAAATGATCAACACACGGCAGGTTCAGGTTAAGGCACTTTAATCTTGCAGCAAGGAGACAAAAACATGCTAATACAGAGTTTGTCTAACTAGAATCAGGATTTGAAGCTATTCTTATACATTTCTTACAAGGCATTGCCTACCAAGCTGACGTAATAAATCACACGTTCTTTCAATATTATTTCACAGCAGCTGTTTGTCCATGATTTTCTGCTGGCATATCAAGTTTACAAAAAAAACTTCCTAAGAAAAACAACGTGGTCTTGATGACCACCGGTCAGATATGACTTCTCTCTATGCAATGTTACCATTCAAGGTACTATGGCTAATTCAAGCACAAAGTAAGCACAGATTATAGTTAATTTCTTCAAGCAGTCTTTGTTTGGTGTATCTTTTCTTTTCCGCAGCTGTGCATGTTCTCATAACACGAACAGAGCTGATTATTCATATTCAATCACATTATAGAAAACAGTATTGTTCTATTCATTTATTTTCCTGACCTAGCAGAAAGTCACCTGCTTCTCAGTAGATTTCCAAAATGCATAAACATGAATTTTGCTGTGCTAGCAAATACTAGGTCAGAGAGCATCTTGCAATTTCAGAAAGCATACTGCAGTTTGAAAAAGCATCTTATAATTTCATACAGAATTAAGCTGTACATAAAATAGAATGAAATGTGTTAACCCTTTTAGCTTCTAATAAGCACTAAACATATACATTAGTACATATTTTTCTAACATTTCCCCCTGTTAATACTTTTTATTCTATTTTCAAAAGCATAAACAGTTGCTTCTTCTCCTAACCTCTTTCTGTTCAGAATTTGCAGTTAAGAGAGTCACTCCATTTAAACTTATGAAAGTGTTTCACTTTTCAACAGTTCTTCAATTTCAGTACTTTGATATAAAGTCTCAGAAACTGACATGTCTATAAAATCTTTGATCAATCTTTTCATGCAGGGAATACCACAACAAACACACACTCCTAATAGGAGTAATCCCACACAAATGGCAATCAGGATATTCATTAGGATGCTACCTCACCCCCCAAACAAATTCTGGAAAAAAATCCGTCAGTGGGTTTGGTCCTGGTTTGGTCATGGCCGACACTTGCTGAATCACCTCAAGATGGTCGTTTATCTCATACTGGTTGTCAGGAATATACGGACAGCACTCCTCTTTTATTAAAGTGCACGTACCACCTTTCACCGCTAGGGTGAAGGCAAAAGCCATGCGGTTTTGAAGCACCACAGTTCTCATAGCGTTCAGTTCATCAGTCATTAATTCGAGAGCAGAAAAAGTTGCATTACTCATTACTTCGAGAAGTTTGGACAGTTTTCTCAGTTCCCAAATCGATTTCACTGCACCATATGCAGGGGCTATACCTGCCCACGATATAATAGTGTCACTCAAGTCCATGTGTCTCAGTTTATCTTTATTTTTTATGGAGTTATGGTTTCTCCAGCCTGCTTCAATTCATCCCATTGGATTCTCAGGTCTCTTGATTGGATTTCCAGGTTTCTTGGTGACCTCTCTGACATTTCAAATTCTTCCCTGAGGCAAAACTGCAGTGTGTCGTATGGCCGGAACCAGGTAACCCAAAAAACAACTGCTGGACCAGTTCTCAGGTAACCATTTGTATGCCTTTTTCCCACAAACAAAATAACAATTCTCTACTTTAGTATTAATATACACTTGCCCTGCATGAAACATTTTCTTATCAATAATAGATAGTTGTTTAAAAAGAACAGGATTACGTTGTATCTCATCAATAGATGACAATAGTAAGACATGACCGCTTAAAACGCAAGGGTGGTGGAGTAGCAATACTTTTCAAAAATCAACTTAACATCTCTACTCAACCAGCATGCCCAAACCAAAATAGCAAAACAGAAGCCATCATTATTAAACTCCAACTTAATACCAAAAAATCTATTTACATTATTTGTTTGTATCTTCCCCCAGGTAATAACATTCCAATATTAGAAGACTTTCTAAGTTGGGTTTCTACCACCTACCCCCAAGAAACCATAATTCTTGGTGACGTTAACATAGACTGGAACACTATTAATGCTGACAATCCCTCCTCTCATATTAACCTACATGTTTTTTCACAAACTATTACCTCAACTACAAGAGTCAATAAGCCCAGTAAGAAAGAGAGTATATTAGACTGGATACTCACAAATAAAGTTAACAAACAATATAAAGTAGGTACTATGCCAGATGACATCAGTGACCACTGCCTAACCTACATTACTAGACAAAAATCAGAATATGTTAACCTCCCAAATACAAGGCTAATTCGATCTGTCAAGCATTTTAACATAGACCATTTTAAAGCTGATCTGAGAGCATGTAAATGGAATTGCTTAAAATCACTTCCCCTGGAGGAAGCAGTATTATTCTTTAATACTACATTCTTATCCATACTTGATACACATGCTCCTGAGCGCTCTATTAGAATAAAGACCAAATCTGCCCCGTGGCTGACCACCAATACTAAAAAACTCATGCATGCTAGAAACAAAACATGGACAAAATGGAGATGTGATAGACAAAACCCTGATTTAGTTAATTTCCGCCAGCTTAGAAATCTAGCGAAAAAATCAATAATCTCTGACAAGAAAAACTTCTACTGTAAACTTCAGGAAACTCATATTAACAACTCTAAACAGTTCTGGTCATCAGTAAATAGACTTCTCTCCCCAGGAACTGCTAAAACTCCTTCCCCTCTAAATGCTGACCCAGAAACCCCTCTCCAGACTGCTAATGCCTTCAACTCTTTTTTCTCTGAAACTATTCAATCCTTAGCCAAACAAATGAACCCTAACAACTCTCATACACCAACTAACATAACTACCTCCTCTTTCAACTTCTCTCTAAAACCTATATCTACCTCTTTCATCTACAAACTCATTCACAAACTGAAACCCTGCACCCCTTCTGCTGACAAGCTCCCTTCTCTTTTCCTTCAGAAAGCTGCCAAAGAAATTGCATATCTTATATCCTTACTTATCAACAGAACTATCCAAGAAGGAACCATCCCTGATATCTGGAAAGTATCCTATTATATCCCACTGCATAAAGGTGGTAACTCCCTTGACCTTTCCAACTTTAGACCAATTGCCCTTCTCTCACCCCTAGCAAAAATCATGGAAAAATGTATTCACCAGCAACTTGTACACTATCTCTCTCTTCACAGCATAATAGCAAACTGCCAGCATGGTTCCAGACCCCACCACAGTACCACCACTGCCCTTCTATCCTTTGTAGATACTATCAACAAAAATCGAAACAACAATACTCTCTCTTCCGCTCTTTTCATTGATCTCTCTAAAGCTTTCGACATGGTCAACCACTCACTCTTAATTAACATTCTTGAATCTCTCTCTTGTGATAAACTAGCCACTAATTTGGTTTAAATCTTATCTTAACAACAGACAACAAGCAGTAATATGGGAAAACCATATCTCATCACTCTTGCCTATTTCCATCGGAGTTCCCCAGGGCTCCATTCTGGGTCCACTTCTGTTCTCCCTCTTTATTAACGATCTTCAGACGGCTATCCCACAAGCTACTTGCATACAATATGCAGATGATTCTACCCTTATCTGCTCAGCCCCTTCCTCTACTGAACTGAGCTCATTGACCCAAAAGACCTTTAATACAGTAGAAACTTGGTTTTCTAGACGGTTTCTCCTACTAAATGCCAAAAAAACTAAACTTCTCCTCTTCTCCCCCACCACTCGGTTCCCCCCTTTAAACTTTACCATTTCTTCAAATAATGGCACTATCATCTCACCTGATCCAACTACTAAACTCTTAGGAATAACCATTGACAATAATCTTTCCTTCGATCAGCACATTAACAACACCATCAAGATTGTTAACAGAAAAATTGGATCCCTATATCGTATCAAACCTTTTCTAACCCCAGCAACTAGAACCAAAATTGCACAATCTCATCTCCTATCTACTCTCCTATATGCTTCCCCCATTTATACAAACCTTAAGAAAATCAATCTAAATAAACTTGCAACTTGCTATAACAACATAGCTAAACCGCCACTAGTAACCCCTTTAGGACCCACCATTGTATAAACCTAAAACAACTTGGCTGGCTCGAATTTCAAAACTACCTAATAATCCCTCAACTCACTATAGCCCACAACATATTACACCTACCTGACAACACCCCAATACTTTCTCAACTTCTAATCCCTTACAACAATCTCAACTCACTTCGCTCCTCTAGTAAACTCATGACAAAATCAATAAAGGTAAACAATACAGCAGGTGGTTCTCTTTTCACTAACACTATAGGTAGAAGTTGGAATCTCTTACCTAGTGACATAACCTTGACTACATCCCTGCCACAATTCAAACAGAAAATTAAACTGTATTACCTAAATCATTGGCTTTGTTCCTGCAGTACACCTGACTAACCTTCTTCTCATACTCTATTTCTCTATTTCTCATTCACTCTTCTCATCTCTACCTGTCTCATTTTCTCCTCCTTTAACTGTTCTAATCTAACTATGTACATTTTATGTATAATTGCTAATATGTAATGAACTGCCTATTGTAAACTTGTTTTCTCTTTAAAATTATCCTTCATTCTGTGTGTTCTTATGACTTCCAATTTTTGCTATTTCTTAAGAGTAATGATTTTTTTTTTTTTTTTATGTAATGTACTTAGTATTTAGTGGAGCTTTTCTCCTCAGGCCTCTGCTGAAAATGGACATGTATCCAGCCAGACTAGCCCGGTCAACAAATGTAAAATAAAATAAAAATAAAATAAATAGTTTTATGTATCGACTCAAAATATGAGTCATAATTTGCATCACAGATATAACCTGTATTATTGGCTTTGGTATAACATTTGTAAGGAACAGTCACATTACAATTACTCCAACCTACCTGAACAGTATCATTTTTGTAAAAACACACAATTCCATTTTGTGTAACAGGCAGGTACAATGCTATTTTGTCTTGTGATTTTACAGTTGTAGTATCAAAAATCAAATTTTCCCAGGTCTCATTGGCCCCTAGGGGGGCAGCAGTCATTAATAATCCCCCGTATGCTGTTGGTATAGTTGTGCAGATCCAGCAATTCAAAACATTAAAAGTTTCAGCATACACATATTTAATTGCTTGGTAAGTGTTAAAGTTCGGATGCCAGTCTATGAGTGATTCACGTTTATTCAGTTCAGCTCGTGTGGCTGGAAAAAGGAAAGGCCACAACAAAAAGATTAATGTTATCAGCATGGCCAACAGAATGATCATGCAATACTTCTGTGGTTGTCCAGCATTTCTATTTGTTCCGTATCTGGTCATTTTGTTCTTGTTAAAGTAACAGTAACAAGTTTTTTGTCCAGTTCAAAGTTTTTAACCAATTTACAGTGTGTCAGATGAATCCAGGATGCTTGCTCTGCGATCTTGACTGCAGTGGGTGTTGACAGTAGCACTTGGTATGGCCCTTCCCACTTTGGTGTGGTCCAATTCTTCTTCTTGATAACTTTCACCCAGACCCACGTGCCTGGGACTACTGCTGCTTCCGATGGTCTGGTTTGTTCTTTATCTGAAACAGAATTTAACTGCAAAAGTTGTTTATTACTTAAAAGTCATCTCATATATTCTGCAAGTGAACTGTCGGCCTCCTGGTCTGCAGGCATGAGAGGTTTCCACTGAGGTATATAATATGCCCTCCCAAACAGTATTTCAAAAGGAGTTAACCCCTTTGCATTTGGAACAGTTCTCATGCTCAACAGTGCCAGAGGCAGGTAGTGCACCCAGTTTTTTTGCGTCTCACTAATCAATTTCCTAAGTTTGTTTTTCAAAACCCCATTATGCCTCTCTACTAATCCTGCGGATTGGGGGTGGTATGCACAATGGTTCTTTAAGGAAATTCCGAAATATCGGCTCAACTGTTGTATAGTTTAATTTACAAAGTGTGTGCCATTGTCACTGTAGATCTTTTCCGGTATGCCAAATCTAGGAATAATTTCTTTAACAAGGACTTTTGCAACAGTAGCTGCATCTGGATTTTTGGTCGGAAAAGCTTCCACCCATTTGGAAAACATATCTATAATGACAAGACAGTATTTCTTATTTTCACATTTGTTTAGTTCTATGAAATCTATACAGATAGTATGGAACGGGTACGGTGGTGTTGGGAAACTCCCTTGCTTAGGCTTCAATGCCCCTTGTGCATGATGCTTGTTACAAACATGGCATGTTGCACAAAATTTTTTTTGTGTAGTTTGTAAATCCATATGCAGTGAACACTTGGTTCACTAACTGCACCATCCCCCCTGTTGAGACATGGCACTGCCCATGGCTCAACAAAGCTGCATATCTAAACAAGTTAGATGGCAAAATTGTTTTTCCTTCTTTGGAGATGTACAGCCCTTTCTCAAGAATTGCTCCTCGTTTTATCCATTTCTGTTTTTCTATTTTTGTAGTAAGTGTCTGCATCGTTTTCAACATTTCTAAATCTAAAACCTCAGAAGGTTGCAATTCCTCACTCAAAAGAAATACTTCAGAAGCTGAAGCTGCCTGCTTTGCAGCTGTATCAGCTCTCGCATTACCTTTTGAAATCCTATCCTGTTGCTTGGTATGAGCTACACATTTACAAATAGCTACTTTCTGAGGTAACTGAATAGATTCTAACAAATCTAAAATAAATTACGCATGATTAATCGGTTTATCAGTAGATGTTATCATTCCTCTATTTTTTCACTGTTGTGCAAAAACATGTACAGTAGAAAAAGCGTACTGGCTGTCAGTAAAAATGTTCACACATTTACCCTTTGCTAAGGTACAAGCCCTTGTCAAGGCAATCAATTCTGCTGCTTGTGCAGATAAGTTGTGTGGTAAAGTCTTCGCTTCTAAAATCTCAGTATCAGAAACTACTGCATACCCCACTAGGTTCTGTCCTGTAGGACCCCTTCTGCATGAGCTGTCCACGTAATATGTCACCTCAGCATCATCCAAGGGAACATCCGTTAGATCTTTTCTAGGCAGTGTCTTTTGCTCAATCTCCTGCAGGCAGCTGTGTGGTGTGCCATCCGGAGAGGTCGGGAACAAGGTAGACGGGTTTAAAGTTGTACATCGTTCAATTGTCATATGAGGTTGGCTCAAGAGTATAGTCATACAGGAAAGATGTCTAGCAGGAGAAAGATATGCTACTTTTTCTTGCAGTAAAATAATTGCGACTGCATGAGGCACTCTCAATGTTAGAGGGTGGAACAACACTACTGAGGCCGAAGGCTGTACTGCCATTGCAGCTGCAACTACTGCTTGTACACAGTGGGGCAGGGATCGCGCCACTGGGTCCAGCTGTGATGAATAATAAGCTATGGGGTGTTGCTTATCTCCATGTTGCTGTGTTAACACTGATGTCATGTAACCTTGCTTACAATCTACAGTTTGGAAAAAATGTTTATGATAGTTTGGTAATCCTAAAACTAATGAGGATGCTATCAGTTGTTTCAGTTTGCAGAAAGCTGATTCTGCTTCTGGTGTCCATTGAAATAAATGTTGTGCTGCCATAAGCTTTTTGTATATCAAGCTGGTCAGTGGAGCAGACTCCAAGGCATAGTTTGGAATCCAACTCCGACAGAAATTAGTTGTGCCCAGGAAGGACATCAATTCCTTCTTGGTAGTCAGTTTGGGTGCTTGTAAAATTGCTATTTTTCTACCTTCATCTAATGTTCTGCCTTCTTTGGATATTACATATCCCAGGTATTTAACCTGCTTTCTCCAAAGCTGCAATTTGTTTTTGTTTACTTTATGTCCTTGGGTGGCTAAAAATTGTAGTAATGCTATGGTATCTTCTCTGCATTCTTGCTGGGTGGGGGCTGCCAGCAGGATGTCGTCTACATAAAGTAAAATTTGGCTGTCTCTTGGTGGGCTAAATCCCGCCAAGTTGCTTGCCATCTCTTGTGCAAATATTGTTGGGCTTTCACAATACCCCTGTGGTAGTCATGTTTATGTATATCTTTTCCCCTGAAATGTGAATGCAAACCAATGTTGTCTGTCAGGGTGTATCGGTATCGAAAAGAACGCATTGCTAACATCTACTACAGAAAAATACTTCTGTTGAGGCTTCAAATCATTCAATAGGGTGTGTGGATCTGGCACCGTAGATGCTCTAGGTATTACTGCATCATTTACAGCTTGTAAATCTTGGACCATATGCCATTCTCCATTTGCTTTCCTGACAGGAAATAAGGGTGTGTTACTTGGTGAATCGGGAGATGCTAACAGTACTCCTTCCTTAAGTAAAGCTGCTATTATAGGTTTGATTCATATTTCTGCATCCTTTCTTAAGGGATATTGCCATTTCTGTGGTCTAAATGCTGATTTTGGTGTAATAGTAACTGGTCCTGCTATACGAATTAATCCTACATCTGATTTTCCTGTTGACCAGAGAGTTTCTGGTATGCTCCGTAAAGCTTTTTCTTCCTCTTCTAGTAAGAGTGCTAATCAGCTGTCCTCGCTAGACTGCAAGTGTACAGCTGGGTGTGTCTGTGTTATCCAATTCAACTTCTGCTTCTGTACTCCCTGTTCTGACAATTCTAACTCTGTTTGTTTTTCCCACTTTGTGACTTTTTCCTCCAAGATCTGCCCATTTCATATTCTTGTCCTTAGTTAAACTAACATGTGGTAATCGATTAGATTTATAGAGTGCAAAGAATTCCTGGGGCAATGAACAGCTAACTACACTGTTCCCTTCTGTGTCCCAGTACAGATTACATAATACTAATCTGTTTGCATGGTTTTTAAACAGTTCTTGCTCATATTCCTTATCAGGTCCTGGTGTGCTACAATAATACAGAGTACAGTGCAACAAATGCTGTTTTTCAGTGTCAAGGGAGGGGGACTTACTGGTGGTTACGTTCATCAGTTCTTCGGTTACTGCCCCTGGATCAGTCATGACTAAGTCCTGGCTGTACCAATAAAATGTTTGACCCTCCGGTCGCACCACAAAAGTATCCATTTGTTGCTGTGCTTCCATACCCTGCATAGTCAGTACTACTGCTATGCCAAATATCTGCATAAGATCTCTGCCCAAAAGGTTTACTGGGCATTTTGCAGAAACAACAATTTTGCTTTTCTGGGTCATCCCTGAAACAGGGTCAGTTATTGCTATGTTATGGGAGAGTGGCTCTCGATACAGCTGTCCATTAGCTGCTTTCACTAATATGTAATCAAGTGATTCTGAATTTTCTGGTAGTTTGGAAGGATGTATCAGGGTTCGTGAAGTCCCTGAGTCACACAGGAATTTAACTTCCCTCCCCTCTACCAGAAGTGTAACTTCCAGTTTTGTGTCTGCTAAATAGAGCCCTAGGCTTAATAATGCTAAGTCCAAAATTTCACTTTCTTCACCATCGGTGATTTTTTGTACTTCCTCTATTTCTTCTATCACATCCTCTATTCCCTCTATTACATTTGCATTTGTCTTTTCTCGGTTACTCCCTTCTAGTGATTCTTGACTATCATTTAGTCAGTCCTCACCCTCCTTATCTTCGATGGCTACCTTATTGTTTTGCTTGCAATCCCTTGCTAAATGTCCCTTTTTCCCACATTTAAAACATTCACCCCTTTTCTTTCTCTCTTCAAACTCTTTTGATCGTTTATCAGATTGTTTGTTTCCCTGGGCATTTTTCTTGCCCTTTTTTCCTGATTGTACTACAAAAACTTCTGCTCCGTCTTCTACAGCAAATACTTGGGTTTTCTTTTTCTTTTTGTTATTAAAATGCCTTTCGGCATGTCTTGCATGTTCAAGTAATGGCTGTAATCTACTTGTATGGTGGTCTACCATGTGCTTTGTAATAAAGCTGCTTATAGGAAAAATACTCCCCGGGATTCATGAACCTTGCGCCAGGCGCCAGCATAGCGTCGGCGTTATAAAGCCAAATATGGCCACCGAGCGATTCAGGTATGAAGCAATCCCACGTGCACTACCGGCGTGCGCTGGACCTGCGCCGCCCCCGGCGTAGGTATGCTAATCACACTGTGTGCGGTATTGCACCATGCAAATGAAGGCAAATAGTGATTCACGAAGTGGGGCATGCGTAGCGTAAGGGCACGGCAATGTAAAACCGAAAAAAACGGTTTACATTTACCCAAAAATGACCAAGGAGTAACGGAAGGCTGTCAACGTCAGGTATCATACAGGTGCAATATGCCAAAGGTGAAAGGCACCGAGAATGTCCAAAGAAAACATGCACAAACTGTAAATAATGACAAAAATGTCATGTACGTAGAAACCACAGCAGAACCCCCGGATATGTGTACAGAAGGTGCAAAGCAATGAAATAATATGACAATGTCTGAAAAGAGCTGTATAATACACATCAGCTGTACAGCCACCACACACCATAGTATGTATGGAAAGCCCAACCCCAGCGCAAGGGTTGTCAAGGAGTGGTGGCAGTATTCGCCCCCGTAACCATGTATTAGCAGTCAATGCCATGCAAATGAGGCAGATAATAGTGAATCGCAAAGCTGGCGCCGGTGTAAGGATGGAGCAAACGGCGCAGCGGTACTACACCGAGTGGCCTACGAGATACATGTCAATCGCAGAGGGGTGTGCCACTGTAGGAGGAAGCATATTGGAGGCCAGCAAACCTGGGCTGTACAATGCACATCACAGCAGCAGGACCGTGTGAGGAAATAGATCGCTGAGAGTACATAATGCGCGCACAGATGCATGTGCGAGGATGACTATGTTCCCCAACACAGTCATGTGGCCTCCCGTCAACGGCCACGGATATAGGAAGGTAATGTGGAGAATATGAGGAAATGCGGAAGCAGTGTAATTGGAGCCGTAATGAGCAATCAACACCAATCAATCCAGGAAGGGCAAAGCGGCAGCCGACAACTCTGTATGCAGACTCCTGCATAACGGGAAAGGGAGGCATATGAATGCAAAGATAGTAGGGATTTAGTAGAAATGCAAAGAACAAAGAACCGAAATAGCACAGCCAAGTACAGAGGTAGCATAACTGCGGCTGCAGATAAAATGCATCATATGCCATGTGCCTGCAGGATGCAGTAATGTAAGATGCAAAGCTAAGCCAATGCAGGCAACTGTAATGTAACACTAAAGGCAATACCATTGCAGTTGCAACGTAAAACACCGAAAATAATCCATGGATACGGCTGCACAGACACACCCAATGACATCACCGGGTATACAGCACAACAG